>NC_142471.1:19393939-19696969 GCF_049115385.1 Moschus berezovskii | reverse complement strand
TTAGCAGTTTCTGCATGTTTTAAGACTTTGACAGCTTTTCCAAACTGTTGCAGGAATCAAAATTTGTAATTGCTTATGGTATAAGTTTTAGCAATTAAAGGGCTCATACATCAAGTTCCAAATTGCCTTTTCATTTCATCCATGAAGTCGTGTATGACGAGTGTGTGGTTGTTTTTGTTTTTTTTTTAAGGTCCTTATTCCTTGAATGGATACAGAGTGAGAGTATATAGACAAGACTCTGCCACCCAGTGGTTTACTGGCATAATTACTCATCATGATCTCTTCACTCGCACCATGATCGTTATGAATGATCAGGTAAATAGTCCAGTTTTGGAAAAGAGACCGTTTACAATTCACATACTCCATTCCCCCCCACCCCCAGTGGATCAACAGATTGATACTATTTTCCATCTCTAGGTTTTTTTGCAGTCATATAATCCTAAAAAGTTCACATTTATATGATGTTACATAGAGTTCAGTTGAAGTTACAGAAAGAGAGTGATGCCAAATTTATTTCAGCACCGAGAAAATCAGTCCCTAAAATGGAGGCATCAGACTTTTTTAATTGTTTAGTCCTTTTTTGTTGTTGTTCATCCTTAAGTCATGACTTTCTTAAAGTCTTAGCTTTTCTGTCTCTCCAGTAATAAAAGATACTTCCCAAATGGTTTCTTTTCACAAATGAAAACTTAAATGTACTCTAAAGTTCTTTTTACATTCAATTTCAGAGTTGTTTTACTCCTTTAAGTTTTATAGTGAATATGGAGAATGTTAAGGATATGAATTTCATAGGGAGTTTTAAGCAACAATCTGAAATTAAATTCTTAATTTCAAATCTTTTAAAGCTGTACTGTATTTACCCCCCAGAAAATAGATATTTGCATCTTCCTGCCTGAATGGATTGTGGAGGGTATCTGAATAAATAAGAACTCTCTCTATAAACAAAGCAGTTGCTTTGGTTAAAATTTTCATCAAAATGCTAAATAAATTGTATAATTTATTTCCTTAAAAGCTAACACACTTTGACCTCACTGAAGCACAAAATTGCCTTTAATTTTTAAAATAGTTCTTTCTTTAACCTGATTTTTCAAGATTACTCTTCATTTGTACAGTTTACGTCCTTTTCTATTTCCCATGCTCTATTTTCTCTTTTGGCCACACTGCGCAGCTTGCAGGATCTAGTTTTCCGACCAGGGGTTGAACCCAGGCTGGCAGTGAAAGCATGGGGTCCCATCATGCTTTACCTTCCTGTTTTATTTTACAGCTCTTTTCTGAAAATTACTTTTTATTTTTGAAATACATATTATGACTTGGCAATATATTCTTGAATACCTCTAATCCTTGTTTTTCGAGATATACCTGCAATAGATGTGTTTGCATTTTAAGTTTTGGTTAGAAAACAAAGCAGTTACCTTCATAACATTTGGGAGATAATCTTTAATGATTAAAGGTGATTTATTGTAGTCTGACACTATCTTAAAATTCGGTATCTCAAACTGATTTCTAAACATCTTTACTCAGTAAAGAAATTGTACCTATCATTATATTGGCTAGCTGATTGGATTTAATTTTGTTCTTGTTTTGTGTCATGGATTAGGTACTAGAACCACAGAATGTCGATCCTTCTATGGTTCAAATGACCTTTCTAGATGATGTTGTTCACTCTTTGTTAAAAGGTGAAAATATTGGCATTACATCACGGCGAAGGTCTCGTGCCAGTCAAAATAGCAACACTGTTCACGTATGTATGTTGTTAGTGATGGATTATGATAAAATATTTTCCCTTAAATTACTTAGGATCAGGTAGTAAATAGTCACTATCAATTATTTTTAGGGTCATTATACACGTGCCCAAGCAAATAGTCCCAGACCAGCAATGAACTCCCAAACTGCTGTACCAAAACAGAATTCACACCAGCAACAAAGAAATATTCGTCCAAATAAGAGGAAGGGCTCAGATAGCAGTATACCAGATGAAGAGAAGATGAAGGAGGAAAAGTATGATTATATAGCACGAGGTAGGACCCACCAACTTTTAAGGGCATGGGAACAAATAAAAATTTATTTAAAATATGGTTATTTAATATTTAAATGAAAGGTAAAACTGTTTTTTTTTTTAATCTCCTAGAAAATCCTAAAGGTAAAAAACAGGTGATGAACAAAAGAAGGAAAGCTGAGGAGGATGAAAAGAAACTAAATATGAAAAGACTGCGAACCGACAATGTTTCAGACTTTTCTGAGAGTAGTGACTCAGAAAATTCAAATAAGAGAATAATAAATAATTCCTCAGAGCAGAAGCCAGAGAATGAGTTGAAAAATAAAAACACTTCAAAGATAAACGGAGAAGAAGGAAAATCTCGGAATAATGAGAAGGCAGGAGAAGAGGCACTAATAGATAGCCAGCATTCCTGGGCTCAAATACAGGAAGATAAAAAACATGAAGAAACAGAGAAACAGAAGTCTGTTGACTTTCAGCGTCAAGAAAAAATGATCATCCATTCATCAGAACAGGCCACACTTTCTGATCATAATTCTAGTGATTTACTTCTTCAGGAACGTAATACAGAGAAGACACACACGATGGAATTATTACCAAAGGAGAAGTTTGTGTCCAGACCACCCACTCCAAAGTGTGTTATTGATATTACAAATGACACTAACACAGAAAAGGTGGCTCAGGAAACCTCAAGTAGTACCTTTGCCCTTCAAACACTTCAGAAAATGGATCCTAATGTTAGTGATTCAAAACAGTCAATTGCAAATACAAAATACTTGGAAACAGGAAACCAAGATTCTGACCAGAACTGGGTCAGTGATGTAGTTAAAGTAGATCTAACGCAATCAAATGTAAGGAATGCTTCTTCAGGAAATGAAAACTTGAGTATGGAAAAAGAGAAAAATCAGTATGTCTCTTACTTACCTTCTCTAAGTGCCGTTTCTGTCACGGAAGATAAGCTGCATAAGCGAAGTCCACCCCCAGAAACTATAAAATCTAAACTTAATACTTCAGTAGATGCTCACAAGACAAAATCCAATCCCTCACCTGAAGTTGTTAAGCCTAAAGTCAACCATTCCCCCGATTCTGTAAAGTCTAAAGCCACTTATGCAAATAGTCAAGCTGCTGGTGAAAGAAGACCAGCAAATAAGATAGAACATGAGTTATCAAGATGCAGTTTTCACCCGGTTCCTACTAGAGGCAGTACGTTAGAAACTACAAAAAGCCCTCTAATCATTGATAAAAATGAACATTTTACAGTTTACAGAGATCCTGCACTTATTGGGTCAGATACAGGAGCTAACCACATTTCACCTTTCTTAAGCCAGCATCCTTTTCCTCTTCATTCTTCATCCCATAGAACATGTTTAAATCCAGGTACCCATCATCCTGCCTTAACTCCTGCACCCCACTTACTGGCTGGATCATCCAGTCAAACTCCATTACCTACCATTAACACTCATCCTCTGACTAGTGGTCCACACCATTCTGTTCATCACCCTCATTTACTTCCTACTGTGTTACCCGGAGTGCCTACTGCCTCCTTACTTGGTGGCCACCCACGACTAGAGACTGCTCATGCCAGCAGCTTGAGCCACTTAGCGTTAGCACACCAGCAACAGCAGCAGTTGTTACAGCACCAGTCACCTCATCTTCTTGGACAAGCCCATCCATCTGCTTCATATAATCAGCTTGGACTTTATCCAATTATTTGGCAATATCCAAATGGAACACATGCATACTCAGGACTTGGTCTGCCTTCTAAGTGGGTTCACCCAGAAAATGCGGTTAATGCTGAACCTTCGTTAAGGAGGGTAAGTTAAGCTGTGGTTTACCATATGTCTCATGTTTATTAATCAACATATATACAGGTGCTTTTTTCAGTATCCCATTAATTTTTTTAGATTTCTTACTACAAAAATGTGCTAGAATTATATATATATATATATAATTTATTTATTTATGGCTATGCGGGGTCTTCGTTGCTGCCTGGTCTTTTGTGGAGAGCAGGGGCTACTTTGTAGTTGCGGTGTGCAGGCTTCTCATTCCAGTGGCTTCTCTTGTTGTGAAGTACAGGCTCTAAGGGTGCTCAGGCTTCAGTAGTTGTGGTTCCCAGACTCTACAGCACAGGCTCAATAGCTGTGCTGAAAATAAAAGTCACTCAGTCGTGTCCAACTCACCAGGCCAGAATACTGGAGTGGGTAGCCTTTCCCTTTTCCAGGGGATCTTCCCAACCTGGAGACTGAACCCAGGTCTCCCACATTGCAGGCGGATTCTTTACAGGCTGAGACACAGGGAAGCCCAATAGTGTGGTGCATGGGCATAATTGCTCCTTAGCATGTGGGATCTTCCTGGACCAGGGATCAGACCCCTGTCTCCTGCATTGGCAGGTGAATTCTTTACCACTGAGTCATCAGAGAAACCCATGCTAGAATTTTTTAAACCGTTATTTTTCTAATGATTATGGAAGTTTGCTGAAATCTCAGAAAATCCTGTTTTGTTTTTTTAAGCCAATTGAAAGAAGTAAACTTAAGTTGTTTCTAAAATTCCTATTATGAAAAATGAGTGTCTTCATAACTAATTATGGTATATACCCATAGTTATTTTACTCAGGTAAATTCCTAGGAGTGAAACTTCTGGATATAAAATTTATATAAAATTATAAGGCTTTTGGTATGTATAACCACGTAATTCTTAAAAGAAAAATTGTTATATTTCCCAGCTGATATGTCCCTGATGTATACTACACGCTATGCCTGTCTAAGCCCCTTCTTCTCCTAAGGCTGCTAACGTTGGAGATTCCCGAAATTTGGTAGTGAAGATGGGACTGATATTCTCTCTGCCTGACAGAATATTCCTGAAGATGCTGGTGCAGGGCTCTTATTCCTTCATGGGCTGTATGGTTTTTGTAACCAAATTAATTTTCATGCTAAGAAATGGTTGTTGAGGGCATTACCAACCCCATTCTAAAAAATGGGAGATTGGGGATCACTGCTGAACTCCAGGAGACAACTTAATCCTTTGTGTGGACCAGGATGCACTTTAAGTATTCTCTGCTGCTGCTGCTGTTGCTAAGTCACTTCAGAGTTGTCCAACTCTGTGCGACCCCATAGATGGCAGCCCACTAGGCTCCCCCGTCCCTGGGATTCTCCAGGCAAGAACACTGGGGTGGGTTGCCATTTCCTTCTCCAAAGTATCCTCTGCTGCTAAGTCACTTCAGTCGTGTCCGACTCTGTGCGACCCCATAGACGGAAGCCCACCAGGCTCCCCCATCCCTGGGATTCTCCAGGCAAGAACACTGGAGTGGGTTGCCATTTCCTTCTCCAATGTGTGAAAGTGAAAAGTGAAAGTGAAGTCGCTCAGTCGTGTCCGACCCATAGCGACCCCACGGACTGCAGCCTACCAGGCTCCTCCATCCATGGGATTTTCTAGGCAATAGTACTGGAGTGGCTTGCCATTGCCTCTAGGATCTACTAAAACACATTTTTAAAATTTATTTTTACTGTGATAAAAGCCACACATTAAATTTATTTAACCATTTTAAAGTGTACGGTTTAGTAGTGTTAAGTATATTCCCATTGCTATACAACAGATCTCTGGAACTTTTTCATCTTGCAGAACTGAAACTCTGCCCATGAAACATTAACTCCCTTTCCCCCTAGTTCTTACACCCATCTCTACCTTGTTTCTGTGACTGTTTTATATACTTCATATAAAGTGAACTCATACAGTATTTCATGAAGCATAATGTTGTCAAAGTTCATCCTTATTGTAGCATGTAATAGGATTCCTTTTTTAAGCTGTGCAGTATGCTGTTTTATGCATATATACGTATATACCAATAACTCTTGTTATCTGTATGGCTTCAGATTTCTGGATCTTATAGCTGGAAACCTTTTACACATATATTTGAATGATCTTAATGTGTGTGTATGTATACTTTTTTTTCTTATGTGAGGTTTATGGTGTATATTTTTAGTCTAAGAAATTTTATAGCAGCGTATCTTTGGTGTGATATATTTTTTTCACATTCTCATTTTGAGATGTCAAATTTATACACTTTGTTAAAACCAAAGGATTATATTTTCCCAATATCAGACTCAATACAGTATAACTCAACAAAGCATGTTCTGGAAGAGTTTCAGTGAGTCATAGTATAGAAACAGTCTTGAAGCATGTAATTAGATAGTAGTTAAGTCTCAACATAGACATCAGTGTCAACAGATACTCATTATGAGAAAGGCAGCATGTTAATATTAAAACTGAATTTTGTTGTACCTCCGCACCTCCAAGTTTAATGCTTACAGTGAAATGGAGTATAAATGGGCCTTGAAGATACAATTTTTGTGCCCAGTCTAAGTGAATTATGACATTGGAAAAACTACTTTTGACAATAAAAATTGGCAAATAAACCTGATGAAATCTGGTGAAATGTATTTTAGCAACATATTTTCTTTTTCTACTAGTAACAATATAGTCTTTTGGTGTTATAATGTTCAGTTCAGTTCAGTCACTCAGTCGTGTCCGACTCTTTATCATAAAAGCTAGGTTCTCTGTACGTCATTTGTAAGGTAAAGGCAGTGGCTTCAAGATCTGCAATCAGTAAATAACAACAAATTTCTGGAAATAAATTTTTTTGCCAGCACCTCCTGGCATGTGAGATATTAGTTCCCCAACCAAGGATCAAACCCATCCCCCCTGCATTGGAAGCACAGATAACCACTGGACCACCAGGGAATCCCCTTGACAAAACTGTTTTAATGCTGATTAACTTTCTTCATCATATGGAAAAATAAACTATGGTAGTTGTCTCAATATTTCTCATAAAATATATTTACTGAAAGTCACATACTTCATAAATATACTATAAAGCCCTACTGTGATATTGTATTTAGCTTTTTCTAGTAACTGAAGATTTTTTTTTTTTAATAGAATTCTCCCAGTCCTTGGTTACATCAGCCTACCCCTGTGACCTCAGCAGATGGTATTGGATTACTTAGTCACATTCCTGTCAGACCTTCCAGTGCAGAACCTCATCGGCCTCTTAAAATCTCAGCACATTCCAGTCCACCACTGACAAAATGTTTAGTGGATCACCATAAAGAGTAAGTTCGCCAATACTTAAAACATATCTTTTATAGTTTTTGTTTATAAATAGGTATTTTTAACAAATGTCTTAAACTAGGCTTAATAATTATTATTCTGGTATTATATTCTTTCTAATTTTAATATTACAGCACGTGCAAAGTCATGTTTCACTCTTACGATGCAATAGTAATGCATAGAAGCTATATTTGTATCATAGAAGTAAAAGTGTTTACAGAAACCTTGTATTTTCTTTACAGAGAATTGGAGAGGAAAGCTTTCATTGAACCATTGCGTTCTGTTGCATCCACATCAGCCAAAAATGACCTGGATCTAAATAGGTCACAGACTGGAAAAGATGGTCACTTGCATAGGCATTTTGTGGATCCTGTATTGAATCAATTACAGAGACCACCCCAGGAAACTGGGGAGAGATTAAACAAATATAAGGAGGAACACCGTCGAATTCTTCAAGAAAGTATTGATGTTGCTCCCTTTACGACTAAAATCAAGGGTCTTGAGTGTGATAGGGATAACTATTCCAGGGTAGCATCGTCATCTTCTAGCCCTAAGAGCCATGTCATCAAACAAGACAAGGATATAGAATCAGATCTTTATAAAATGAAGCACTCAGTGCCTCAGAGTTTGCCTCAAAGTAACTATTTCACTACATTGTCTAATAGTGTAGTCAATGAACCACCAAGGTCATACCCATCCAAAGAGATTTCAAATATTTACACTGAAAAACAGAGTAACGCCCTTGCAACAGCAGCTAATCCTCAAACTCTGACTTCCTTTATATCCTCTCTTTCAAAGCCTCCACCTTTGATAAAGCATCAGCCAGAAAGTGAAGCTTTAGTAGGCAAAGCACCAGAGCATCTTCCCCATCAAATTGCTTCTCACTCAGCAACAGCTTTCAGAAATGACTGTAGGAGTCCTGCTCATTTGACAGTTTCTTCTACAAATACACTCCGGAGTATGCCTGCTTTACATAGAGCACCGGTATTTCACCCACCGATCCATCATAGCCTAGAAAGAAAGGAAAGCAGCTATAGTAGCCTTTCCCCTCCAACGTTAACTCCAGTGATGCCTGTAAATGCTGGTGGGAAAGTTCAAGAATCACAAAAGCCTCCAACACTGATTCCTGAGCCAAAAGATACTCAGGCAAGTTTTAAGAGTTCTTCTGAACAGAGTTTGACAGAAATGTGGAAATCTAATAATAACCTCAGCAAAGAGAAAGCTGAATGGCATGTAGAGAAAAGCAGCGGAAAGTCACAGGCTGCTATGGCATCTGTCATTGTACGTCCACCTTCTAGTACGAAACTTGATAGTGTGCCAGCAACACAGTTAGCTTCCAAAGATCGAGTTAGTGAAAGATCTTCACTTGGGGCAAATCAAACAGATTGCCTCAAACCAGCAGAAGCTGGAGAGAGTGGAAGAATCATTCTGCCAAGTGTGAATTCAGACAGTGCTCACATAAAATCCGAAAAAAACTTTCAGGCTGTCTCACAGGGCAGTGTTCCCAGTTCAGTCATGTCTGCTGTAAATACAGTGTGTAATACCAAAACTGATACATTCACATCTGCTACCACTACCCCCAGTGTTTCCAGCTGGGGTGGTTCAGAAATAATTTACTCATTATCAAATACCATTTTGGCCTCTAAATCCTTAGAATGTACCTCTTCAAAAAGCATCAGTCATTCAGTGGCTCAGACACAAGAATGCCCGGTCAGCATCACAGCTCCAGTTACACCAGCCAGTAGTAAGACAGGAAGTGCTGTTCAGCCCAACTCTGGGTTTTCAGGCACAACTGATTTTATTCATTTAAAGAAGCACAAGGCAGCATTGGCTGCAGCTCAATATAAAAGTAGTAATGTCAGTGAGACTGAGCCGAATGCTGCGAAAACGCAGACATCTTCAGCCTCCCATCTCTTAGATAGCACTGTCGTCTGTAGTACAATAAACAAAGCAGACCCTGTAGGAAATGGGCAAGCATCCCAGACAAGTCAACCAAACTACCATACTAAACTGAAAAAAGCCTGGCTTACAAGACATTCAGAAGAAGATAAAAATACTAATAAAATGGAAAATTCAGGGAGTTCTGTATCAGAAATTATTAAGCCATGTTCTGTCAATTTAATAGCCTCTACATCTAATGATCTACAAAATAGTGTAGATAGTAAAATCATAGTTGATAAATATGTAAAAGATGATAAAGTAAATAGAAGAAAAGCCAAACGAACTTATGAATCTGGCTCCGAAAGTGGAGATTCAGACGAAAGTGAAAGCAAATCAGAGCAAAGGACTAAAAGGCAACCTAAGCCAACTTACAAAAAGAAGCAAAATGATCTTCAAAAGAGAAAAGGTGAAACGGAAGAAGATTTAAAACCCAATGGGATTCTCAGCAGGAGTGCCAAAGAAAAAAGTAAATTGAAGTTGCAGAGCAACAATAATAGTGGTAAGTGAATTAATTACTTTTTATCTCAAGTAAAATGGGCTGTATGTCCTTGCAGAGAGCTTAAAGGCACCTTTGATTTCATTCATTTGCCCTAGTGTGATGTGCTCACTGACTCCATTTCTACATTTCATAAGTACCCTGTAAGAGGAAATGAGAGAAGCTCTATTTCTTTTCCAAGAGGCTTGTGGAAATATGTTTTTACATCGCACTCATGTTGGCAAAAACCCATTGTGTACTTTAGTAGTTGTTCAGAATTTTGACCATTTCTATACACTAGAACTGGATTTCTAATACATGCACACCTTATTTTTTACTGTGCTTTGCAGATACTGCCTTTTTAAAAAAAAAAAAAAACAAATTGAAGGTCTGTGGTAACTCTGTGTAAGGAGTGTTGACACCATTTTTCCAACATTTGCTCACTTCATGTCTGTCATATTTTGGTAATTCATACTTTTCCATTGTTGTTATACTTGTTTTGGTGATCTGAAAAAGTCTTTGAAGTTACTATTGTAAAAAGATTATAAATCACTGAAGGCTGAGATGATGGTTAGTCTTTTTTTTTCTTAGCAGTAAACTATTTTTAAATTAAGGTATATGTATTATTTTTTAGACATAATGCTGTTGCACACTCTAGACTGCATTATAGTGTAAATGTAACTTTTGTATGCACTGGGAAAGAGGAAAATTTGTGTACTTTACTTTTCGGTGGTGGCCTGAAACTGAACCCACACTGTCTCCAAGATGACTGTATTAGGTATTTGTCTTAACAAGATAATAGTTGAAAAAAGAATTCCTTTTCACGGAAACTTTCTTTAAGTGTCACTTTTAGAAGAGAACTGCAGAATCGTGTGGATATGGCCCATATCTCACCCTTCTATCATCTGGAGACAAAATTGAAAACCTAATGAAAATTTCCTTCTATTTAACTAATAATGTTACTCATTCAAGTAGTCCGTAACAATGGGTAAAAGTAAGCAGGGATTTTGTGGGTTTTTTGTGTTCATTTCTGTATTCAAGAAGAATTTCCATCATAAGAATCAATGATACTTGCCACTATAAAATGTCTGTGTTTTTAACTCTAGAAGTAGTTTTTCTCAGTTTGCTTATTTTTTTACGTATGTTGCACAGTGCAGAAAGAGGTTCATAGTTTCCCTATCTGTGTTTTCATCCACATGCAATATATGAAATATCTGTGACAATGTGGACATTCCAGAAGTAACTTTCATAAACATTTGTATGGTTAAAGGCTCTTATTGGGGCCTTTTCTCTGAATTTGGTCTTTCCTACATGCCTGTGTGGAAACCAGAGGCAAAGTGAAGGAGAGAAAAGCAGGAGGATAGAATCATAGAAAAGGACAGTCAGAAATGAAAGAACGAAGGAAACCAAGCTCAACTAGAGACAGAGAGGCTGACAGACTGAAATGCCAATGTAAGAAGAAAGAGAGGGAGATTGACCAAAAAGGGTACAGGATATGTGCCGTTTATTTGAGAATTGGAGTGTATACCCTGTTGCTTTTTCTCTCTGCTGTGTTCTGCTTACTTTCTCTTTTGTTTCACAAAACATTTCTTCTGGTGTTGAGTATTCAAATACTGTATTTAAATTTACAGAAAACAGAGATGGGAATCTTCCAACTTTTAATGCTTACAATATTGTTATAAACTTAAATTTATAAAATTAACTTTTAATGAAGTATATATTCTGTTTTCATTTGGAGACAGTGACTATACATGTTTCCAAGTAAGTTTTCAGACAGACTGGAATCAGACTTCCCCCTCCAAGTTGTAAGGCTTAGTTAAATCTCCCCTACATAGTAAATGACATTTAGCATAACACAGACTACTTTAAGTCCCATTTATTCCCAAGCCCAAAATAATACTAAGTGACTATTAAACACCATCTGTTAATTATGGGCAGAGTTGATTTGATTTTGTTCTGGGCATTCTAGAAAAGTTAAATTGGGAGTTCATAAATTCTAAACCTGTGAGTGGGTTATCTCCCTCATGGATTAAATCTTTGTCCTTTTGATGTTCATTGGGGTTGTCATCAATCATAGTCAACTGAAAAAAGAGTGAGGTCTGTACATAGAGAGTGTAATATGATTGCATGGATTATTATACATATATAATCATTACACAAATAAACATACCATAGTGTGGTTTTTTTAGTACATTCTGAAGCCAGGTATTATAGAATTTGCTTTATCTGCTGTTTTGAAATATCTTCATATCTGCTGCCTTTTGTTACTGATAATTAAAAGTTGTCTGCTTTTCCTTGACTAATTTTTTACATAATTTTATTTTGTGTACTGAAATTACCCATCAAATTTAAATGTAAGTTAAGTCCTGCGATACACAAAAACAGTGGTTTAACTGTTACCCAAGTTCATTTCTATACCTCAAAAAAATATTTTGTGAGTGATGGCCTGTATCACAGATTAAAGGTTAGTGTATATTTTTCTTATTTTCTTCCCCCTTAGTTTTCTGTTGCTAGAGCAGTTGCTTTAATTAGAAAATTAGAAAACTAAGGTTGAATCTGGTATAAAGGAAGAATAAATATCCATTGAGTTAGGTAATGTTTGTTGACCAAGTGTCTCAGTGTCAAACTTTTAGATTTTAGATGGCACCAATAAATTATATACATAGAATTGAAAACGGAGTTTTATTTTATTTACTATTCAAATAATATTACAGTAAAATATATAAACGGATTTCAGCATAGTCGCGTTTGGCCTAGTCTAGAAGCAAAAAATATAATATCAAAAACAGCCTTTATATGACCTGGGCCTTCACATCTTTATAATTTATTCATTTACTTTAAAAAAACGGTCTAAGTGTTCATTTCTGTCACAGAATTGGAGTTGCTTTGAAATGAATGTCTCATTCTTTCTTATAATACTATATTTAAATTGTTCACAGTAGTATGGTTATCCATACTTCAAATGGATGTTCCATTGTCTGGAATGTAAAAGTATATAGTCCTTTTTCAGTTTAAGTAGAAAGATTTCACTTAGTTTATTCTGATATAATAAAGTAGTAAATAAAGGTGGAGAAGGAAATGGCAACCCTCTCCAGTATTCTTGCCTAGAGAATCCCATGGACAGAGGAGCCTGGTGGGCTGCCATCTGTGGGTTGCACAGAGTTGGACACAACTGAAGTGACTTAGCAGCAGCAGTAAATAAATGATTGGAAGTAGCAGTGTACTATTCTATTGTTCATTCTGACTTCTAGAAGCTCTAAATTTTTTTATATAGTTCATCAGAGAAATCTGTCTTATACACAAAGCCTTTTACACAAGCCTTCTGGAAACATTTTTTATTCCATAAGTGATATGTGTGTGCCCACATACGTGTTTCTCTAGTAGATTAAGCCAAATGGCTCCTTGCTTTTTGTTAGTGACAGAACATGTAATTGTAAAGAACCAGGAGCAGTCATAAAAGGGCTTGATTCTGGAGCCTGTTTGAAATGGGCCACTCTGGAGTTTAAACCTGGTACTTCCTATGTTAAGATGTATGTGATCTTGCTGTAATTGCACTGTGCATGCTATCAACAGGTGATAGTGAGTGCTCAGGACAACAGTTCTGCTCTGTGCTTCTGCAAAAGTATATAATCTCAGGAGAACACTTGAACTGCCTCTGATCCACAAAATGGGCATGAGTAGTAAACACGATGGTAGGAAATACAATTTATTCTTTCACCATGATAGAAATTACAAACTGTAAATCTCAAGTCTAGCATATAACTGGATTAATATGGGTAGTATGAGTATGCTTATAGGAGTCAACAAATATTTGCTTGTCCCAAAAGCTTTTAAGTGAATATATTTTTAAAAATTGAATAGGCTGCATTTAATTTAGATATGATGTTATGAGTTCTTGCTGCTCTGTAGATGACTGATTACTTTATCCAGTGTTATAACAACAGTTCAGTTCAAGTTAATAAATGTGATCAAGCAATGATGCAGAGTACAGTA
This sequence comes from Moschus berezovskii, assembly GCF_049115385.1. Taxonomy (NCBI): domain Eukaryota; kingdom Metazoa; phylum Chordata; class Mammalia; order Artiodactyla; family Moschidae; genus Moschus; species Moschus berezovskii. The sequence continues at coordinate 19,683,464 of NC_142471.1, read as the reverse complement.
AATTAATTTTTTCCCTGTAAATATCACACAGTATAGTGCATTTGAATTTTGTTTTTCTTTAGACTCCTCTGATGCCCTTTTCTTTATACCATCAATAAAAACAGCCAGTTTAATATTGGGTTTTTTTTTCACATCCTTCAAACCTTTTTATTTTTCTAAAAGATACTGCTTCTATCAATATGTTGATATCAAATGGAGGGCATTATAATAAGGGAGAGATATTAGGAGAAGAATCTTTGCCCTCTTCCCACAAATATATTGTGATACAATCAACATTTGTCTTGGTTCGCATTTACCTTGCAGAATCAGATTAAGTATTTCAAAACTATATATTGAAACTAGCCTATAGTTTCTACAAGTATTAACTTTTGGTCTTTAGGTTCTTCATGTGCATCTTGAAAGAGACTCTTCCTACGTACACCAAATTTATGTGTAGAAGAACTATATTTTTAGTTCTAGGTTACCATTGAAAATGAATGATTGTCATATTTGCTACTAAATAGATACAAATATTGAACCTAGGAAGATTTCAATCATCTGTAATTTTCACTTAGCTCTGCATTTCAATCATACTGACGTTAAGAGTTCATTCGATTAGTAGAATAATAAAAATGCTGTTATGGATTTTTTAGTTATAATGAGTACCTAGAACTGTAATCTCATCTTTACAATCTTAATATATGGTTATGATTGTATAATTGATGTGAGTTATTTTTTTCCTTCATTCCAAGTGATCTTTTTAATTGACTTGAATATTAAGGAGTTTACCTTTGTGAAAAGGTTCAGTCTTGCTAATACTTTCCTACTGGTTTTACAGCTGGCATCCCTCGTTCAGTATTGAAAGATTGGCGTAAAGTCAAGAAGCTGAAACAAACTGGGGAATCCTTTTTACAGGATGACTCCTGCTGTGAGATAGGGCCTAATTTGCAAAAGTGCCGAGAGTGTAGACTTATTCGGAGTAAGAAGGGAGAAGAACCAACTCACTCACCAGTATTTTGTAGATTTTACTACTTTAGACGGTAAGTTGAAAATTCATGATGGGAGGAAAATATGTTAATAGATATTGGAAGTTATACTATCATTCTGAGGGTCTTTTGGAGATGGGAATGAGGCTTTGAACCTGTGTTTCTGAAGCAGTATAAAAGCATTGTAAAAAGATACTGAATTTAGTCTTGTGTGCCAATTTAACAATAGTTAAATGTTAGACGAAACTCATATTCTCACTGCTAGTGTTCATAGGGCCTTCCTCTCCTGAGATATTTTTTCTTCCTTAAGGAGAAAATGTTAGTGTTTTTTTTTCTAAATGATAGGAAACAGCAGTTTATTTGTATAAAACAAAATAATGTCACATTTATATTTGCATTAACCACAATAACAGTCTATAATTCTGTGTACTATAAGCATTATAAAATGACTAGAAAGATTTGTCAGTAGCATGTCACATTTCACAGGTAATGGTAAATATAAAAACAACTGAACAGTTACTAACTTTTATTCTACTGTAATATTAATATTACTAAATAATACTTTAATACCAAAAGTTTATAAATTTGTAAGAGTTTAATGAACAGCTGGGTAACCCCGCCAGTAGAGACTAGTTGATGTCTCAGATTCCAGAATCAATCATTCCTGGATTTCAGTTCCAGCTCCATCCCTTAGTTCCTGTATGACTTTACTAACTGTAGTAGGATTATAGCTAAGCCTGTCTCATCTGAATAGTAAGAATGATAGTGGTACCTGCCTCAGAGATTTCATGAAAGTGGAATGAGATAAGGTACACCAAGTCCTTAGTGTAGTCCCAAGCTTGTATGAAGTGCTCCTCTGATGTTATCTGCAATTATTTTTCCAAATCATCATCATCATCTTCCTAAGAAGTTAAGAAGCACTTTACTCTGGCAAATAAAGGTACTGTGGCCCAGTGGAGATCCCAAAAATATGTGTTGGTAGGAAGACAGCAGTCCCCAAAGGACAAACAACTTCAAAGAATTGTTACAGAAGGTAGTCCACATGGAAGTGCAGAGAAGATGGAAAAGAAATCGGGACAGTAGGTTTGAAGAGATAAGAAAACCTTTGTGAAGGGCTCCCCTGGTGGCTCAGTGGTAAAGAATCTCCCTGCCAGTGCAGGAGACATGGGTTTGATCCCCAATCTGGGAAGATCCCACATGCTGCAGAGCAACTAAGCTGGTTCACCACAGCTATTGAACCTGTGCTGTAGGGCCGAGGAGTCCTAGAGCCCATGCTTCACAACAAGAGAAGCCACCACAGTAAGAAGCCCACGCAGCACAACTAAAAGAGCAGCCCCCACTTGTCACAACTAGAGAAAAGTCCACGTAGCATGGAACACCCAGCACAGCCAAAAAAAAAAAAAACCTTTGGGAAAGTTTTAAGGAAAGATAAACGTAACACAAGCTGAAATAATATGAAGTGTAATGAAAGAAAGTTCTTTAAGAAAAAGAGGGAAAGGTAATAAAAGGATAGGAATAAGTGGTAAAGGAATTTTGTGGTATTGTCCATTTGAAAAATACAGAATGATTCGTAATGTACTACTGATACACTCTCTTTGAGAGTTGAGTGAGAACAAAAATAACTGAAAAATAACCATCAGCCTGCAGGAAAATGGCAGTTTTGCCTTCCATTTACCCTAAATGGAACCTGAATTGAGTGGGTTGCATAAATTGGATGACAGAAGCTAAGAGAAGGAAGTACTAATGGATTTCCTAATACACTGTTTCAGTCTTGTTCCTCTAAATCACTTTAATAAAGTGTCATTTTAATTAATGAAGAAAATGTACTTTTGAATTTAGCTTTTTTAAAAAAATCTCAGTCTTAAAGTAATTTAGAGCATTTTCAACTGTAGAGGTTACTGCTTTAGATTATGTATAAAGGAACTGCATTGCTCAAGGCAACTTTTGGCCAGCATTTGAACTCTTGTCATCATGAACCACTTGGGTAGTTTTCATTTGATTAGAGTTAAGTAGTTAACTTAAGTGATAGGGAAGATCTTATTTCTTGGAACAACCAGAAATTGATACCAGTTATTGCCATTTGTATAGCACTATGGGAGTCAGAAGTTGGTTAAATTTTGTTAATAAAGTTTGTGTAAAGAACCACCCTATTTTCATGTTTTTTAATTATTTTTAATTTTATATTATAAAAATATAAATTCACTGTATAACTTTTTAAGCCTGGACTTGTGTCTTGTTAGTTAATGCTTTTATGTTTTAATGTTTCAGATTGTCATTTAGTAAAAACGGAGTGGTTAGAATAGATGGTTTCTCTTCTCCTGACCAGTATGATGATGAAGCTATGAGTTTATGGACACATGAAAATTATGAAGATGATGAATTAGACATAGAAACATCAAAATACATCTTGGATATAATAGGTGATAAGTTCTGTCAGTTAGTAACATCTGAAAAAACAGCTTTGTCCTGGGTGAAAAAGGATGGTAAGAAAATTAAATACTTAGAACATGCAACTATACACATTTCGTTTTAAGAATTTCTCTTTGGGGTATGTTTTATCTGTGGGAGAGTCCTTAATCTTACCTTACCTATATGCCTGTTTACTTTTAATTTGATAATGACACTTTTTTATTAGTTAATGTATTTTCCATTTGAGGTTGAATTGAATGATTAGCAGTTTGTGAAATTACAATAACACTTTGGTAATAATTGAGCACAATGAAGACTCTTTGAATGTGAGATTGGGAAATTTCAGCATTTGCCATATAAAGACATACTCCATCCCAGTTATTTAAGCTTTTTATTCATCACAGTCTTTGCAGTTAGATAAATTTATATTTGAATCTCAACTTTATTCCTTGTTTAACAGTATGAATGTGAAATGGGAATGATAACTACCTCATAGATTTGTTTATAAAGTAATTTTATTTACTAAGGAAAGCACCTAACACACTAGGTGCTCTAAACATTAGCTTCTTTTCCTTCGCCTCCCTTAAATCTATAGTTCATACCCCAGGGGACATTTGGGATCTGAAAGGTGCCAAACTGAATGAAATAAAAGGTGCCTTTCCTTGCTAACTGAAAGGTGTTGGGTGTGTAGAGAATTAGCATCTTAATAGGTGGAAACCATAGATGCTACTCAACATCCTACTCTGCACAGGTTCAGTTCAGTTCAGTCGTGTCCGACTCTCTGCGACCCCATGAATCACAGCACGCCAGGCTTCCCTGTCCATCACCAACTCCCGGAGTTCACTCAAACTCATGTCCACAGAGTCGGTGATGCCATCCAGCCATCTCATTCTCTGTCGTCCCCTTCTCCTCCCGCCCCCAACCTTTCCCAGCATCAGAGTCTTTTCCAGTGAGTCAACTCGTCGCATGAGGTGGCCAAAGTATTGCAGTTTCAGCTTTAGCATCAGTCCTTCCAACGAACACCCAGGATTGATCTCCTTTAGAATGGACTGCTTGGATCTCCTTGCAGTCCAAGGGACTCTCAAGAGTCTTCTCCAACACCACAGTTCAAAAGCATCAATTCTTTGGCGATCAGCTTTCTTCACAGTCCAACTCTCACATCCGTACATGACCACGGGAAAAACCATAGCCTTGACTAGATGGACCTTTGTTGGCAAAGTAATGTCTCTGCTTTTTAATATACTATCAAGGTTGGTCATAACTTTCCTTCTAAGGAGTAAGCGTCTTTTAATTTCGTGGCTGCAATCAGCATCTGCAGTGATTTTGGAGCCCAAAAAATAAAGTCTGACACTGTTTCCACTGTTTTTCCATCTATTTCCCATGAAGTGATGGGACCAGATGCCATGATCTTTGTTTTCTGAATGTTGAGCTTCAAGCCAACCTTTTCACTCTCCTCTTTCACTTTCATCAAGAGGCTTTTGAGTTCCTCTTCACTTTCTGCCATAAGGGTGGTGTCATCTGCATATCTGAGGTTATTGATATTTCTCCCAGCAGTCTGGATTCCAGCTTGTGCTTCTTCCAGCCCAGCGTTCCTCATGATGTACTCTGCATAGAAGTTAAATAAGCAGGGTGACAATATACAGCCTTGACGTACTCCTTTTCCTATTTGGAGCCAGTCTGTTGTTCCATGTACAGTTCTGACTGTTGCTTCCTGACCTGCATACAGGTTTCTCAAGAGGCAGATCAGGTAGTCTGGTATTCCCATCTCTTTCAGAATGTTCCACAGTTTATTGTGATCCACACAGTCAAAGGCTTTGGCACAGTCAATGAAGCAGAAATAGATGTTTTTCTGGAACTCTCTTTCTTTCTCCATGATCCAGCGGATGTTGGCAATTTGATCTCTGGTGCCTCTGCCTTTTCTAAAACCTGCTTGAACATCTGGGAGTTCACGGGTCACATATTGCTGAAGCCTGGCTTGGAGAATTTTGAGCATGACTTTACTAGCGTGTGAGATGAGTGCAATTGTGTGGTAGTTTGAGCATTCTTTGGCATTGCCTTTCTTTGGGATTGGTTAGTCCCCCATAAAAGAGAATTATTCATGCAAATGTCAAGGGTGCCAAGATTGAGTAACCCTCCATTAGATGTAAGTCTTCTGAAGAGAATTACTAATTACATCAAGAAGTCTGCTCTTGATCATTAATAAATCCTTTGAAATCCATGGTTTAATGTTTTTTGTGCATTTCAGTGAAAACTGTATGGAAAAGAGCATGTTTGCCTTTAAATTTTTATTTCTCTGTATTTCAGCCAAAATTGCCTGGAAAAGAGCAGTGAGAGGAGTCCGGGAGATGTGTGATGCATGTGAAGCAACATTGTTTAACATTCACTGGGTCTGCCAAAAATGCGGATTTGTGGTCTGCTTAGATTGTTATAAGGCGAAGGAAAGGAAGAGTTCTAGAGGTTAGTTACAGCTTAATCTAAATTGAAATTTTCTTATTAAGATAGTTTTCTTTAGGACCACTGATCTGGAAAATTAGATGAATTAGAGGCTCTTTTTCCCTGCCTTCCTTAATTACGAATATAATAGGAAATTTTGTGAAGTTTATTTTTTTAAAAAAGTTAACCACAGCTTGTTGAAACAGCCAGATTTTCTAAAATAAAACTGTCTACACCTTTTTAGTCTAATTAGTAGATCCACTCTCAGGTAGATACTTTTTTAATGTAGCCCAAATTTAGGCTAGGCTTTGTTGCATTCAGAGTCCACTGTGTCAGAGCCTGAGCTCCCTTAAAGGACCTATTACATAGTCAAGCAACGAAGTCACAATTGAATACTTGCTAGAGTGAATTGATTTTTCTAAAAGTTGGTCCATAAAGGTTAAATCAAAATGTTTAAGAATATGCTGCTACTAGCACTGTTTATCCCTGGTTAGAAAATGAAAAAGTCTTTATTATATGTTAAATGAATTTTTTTAATTCTAGAGAAGTAAAATGGCACAAAAACAGTGTTCTTACTGCTGGAAGAGATTAGAAAGTTTTAAAAGAAAGTAACTAATTTTACCTTTTTCTCCTGCTGTACAAGTGTTTTAGAAAAAGTTTATCCAAGGCAATTAAGGAAGTAGGTACTTAAATACCAGTAATCTGAAGGTTTTGAGGGTCTAGTCTTAATGAGATTATTCAAAATGTGCAAGTATGAGAAGTAAAATAACATTTAGTGGTAGACTATTCAGTATCTAAAAGCAGTGAATGTCATTTTTGTTGCAGGCAGCTGTTTTTCAAAGTGGTGTGTCAGATAGATGAACTGTGATTTAGCCATTAGTGGCTTTTCCAGTGATAGGACTTACTAGAGCCTCACCCTCTTTCTTATATACCCAGCACTTATCAAAGAACCCTGAGCAAGGGAGAGCTCCACAGCTAGTTGTTTCTGTGATATGTATCTTATGCCTATGTAAAGCTATAATAAGGAATGCATTTTAGGCCGTTAAGTAACCTTAAGAATCTATTTGGATATTTTCAGTTGAGAGAAGAACTAGCTGCAGTGTTATAAAACTCCTTTCCTTTTTATTGGTCCCATGTTACTTTCATTTTCCCTTTGCCAAATTAAAAAGAAATTAATGTATGTTTTATGTTGTATGCATATGTAAGCATGACTCCTTTCTTAAACAAGATAAGGTGTGTATATATAATAAACCTAAGTTGTGTTGCTGTCAGATACCATAGTACTATTAATTTTGAAAGTATAGTCTGTCAGTCAACCGTAGATTTTTAAAGTATATATGCCTTAAGTTGTATTGTGTCTTATAAATATATGAATATATGTTTATTTCCTCTGAAACTTTGTGAAATAGTTCTAGATATTTTTATGTTGAATTTAATGAGCTTTTTAACATTTATTGAAGCTCTTACAGCCATATCATGAGTAGTTATCTATATCATTAGTTTTATAGAAGAAGATCTTGAGATCAAAGTTCTAAACTTTTTCCTGTGTATGGTATGCCTCATGCTATGTGTGAATACATTGACTACTCCAGGTATGGAGCCTTGTTGCAGTAATAGCTATTAAATACTGTCTATCAAGTTGAAGCTTTTTACATGTCTTCTGACAGTTTATTCTTTGACACATTAAAAAAAATGAGTTGGCAGTAGCCTCAAACTTAAGGAGTCTAAGGTACCAAGAACAGGCCTAAAGCCTGTTTGCCACAAATAGCTAAGAGTAAAAAATTAGCTACAGGAAAGATTGAGGTGACTAATACATTAATGAGACTAAAGAACAGTCATTTTAAAAAAGGCTCATAACATTTCATATATTTTGTATCTTGTTTCTATGAAATTCTCAGAATAGTGGAAATGTTGGTTTTTTTTTTTCTTTTAAGAAGCAAACATATGAAGCCTACCACTGACATTTTATATAATTTTTAAGCTCTTTATATATACCATCAATTTTATAATTATAAAACCATGATTGATATAAAAGTACACATGTTATAATCTCACAGATAAAGAATTGTATGCTTGGATGAAGTGTGTGAAGGGACAGCCTCATGATCACAAACATTTGATGCCAACTCAAATTATACCTGGCTCTGGTAAGTATGAATATACATTGGTGACTCAGTATAGCAGCTCTCATTGTTCCAGATTACTTAAAAGTAGGTAGTAGAAGTAGAATGAAGAAGTAAGGTCTATCTGATCTTGCATTGTCCTTTCTCTGCTCTTAGAGTCTTCTCCTCTGTGCAGTAGTTAGGATAAGCCCACACCCGGTGAGGAAGAAAGCCAGAGAGGAGCTGTTTTAGATGGAGAAAACTAGGAGTTCTCTGGCTGTCCAGTAGTTAGGGCTCCATGCTTCCACTGCATGGGAGCTCGAGTTTGATCCCTGGTTGGGGAACTAAGATCCTGCAAGCTGTGCAGCTTGGCTGAGAAAGTGGGGTTGAAGGGAACTAGAATGTAATGACAAAGAGTGTATTAGATTTATTTATTACAGATTATTCTGCTTTTTTTTTTTTTAGCATACTGATTTTTCATTATAGAGGTAAAAGAGGAAAGAATAGAGAACATGAATTTGGCTGAATGATCTAACCTGAAATAGAAGGGATGAAGGAAAAATGGAAGAAAAGTGAAAAGACACAAGACAAAAAATTTTTGTAATCTTAACAAATCTTTTCATTAACCATTCTGTTTTGTAGTTTTGACAGATCTTTTGGATGCGATGCACACTCTTCGAGAAAAATATGGTATTAAATCCCATTGCCATTGTACTAACAAACAGAATATACAAGTTGGAAATTTTTCTCCTATGAATGGTGTGTCTCAAGTGAGTGAAAATTCTCTATTCAAGTAAACTGCATGGTTAAAGGAATCAACTTTGATATTTGAAATCCACTTTAGGACTTAATGTTTTGTAAATTATGTTTCCTATGTTACTGTATAAATGTAACCTCTACTTTTAACTCTGAATAATTGAAGAGACAGTATTTTTAAAATTCAACTGTTCTACCTTTGTAGGTTTTACAGAATGTTCTTAATCACAGTAATAAAATTTCTCTGTGCATGCCTGAGTCTCAGCAGCAGAGTACCCCTCAGAAGCCTGAAAGTAATGGCAGCAGCAGTCCAGGGAGTGATGTGAGCACAGACAGCAAGTTAACTCCTCCAGAATCCCAGTCACCCCTGCACTGGTTAGCAGATCTTGCAGAGCAAAAGGCCAGAGAGGAAAAAAAAGGTAAATCTAATTTATCTTCTGATTTGTGTACTATTATACATTAATGTACTACTGTCTACTTAGAACACTTTAGTTTTGTCTTTTGCTTGCATTGTGGCTTAGGGTCAGTGAAACATTTTTCTTACTAGGAATTCAACTTCCTATGATCATATCAAAGCTAGGTACAGAATCATCTGTAGATGAGCACATCAGTAAAGCCACCAGGGCAATAGTTTCGTAACTTATCTACACTTTGTCCCTGTCTTAGCTATAGCATTTTTCATTTGTGACAGGTGGAAACTCACTTTCATGTCTAAAATATTGAGGAAGGTCTTCTCATATTCAGACTATTGACCCCTAACGGATCTAACCCATCCTTTGGTGTGTGCCCAGGTGCTTAAATCACTAGTGCGTTCATCTCTCGCTGTAAAATGTAGAATCCCTTTGTCTGTACTTTAACTGCATGTTTAATTTTATTTGCATTTTTAAAAATGTTTTATTTTAGAAAACAAAGAATTTGCCCTTGAAAAGCAAATTAAAGAAGAGAGAGAACAAGATGATCCTGATTCTCCAAACAGCAGAACATCACCTCCTGTATCCCAGAATAATGAGCAAGGTTCAACATTACGAGATTTGCTGACCACAACTGCTGGCAAGCTACGCGTGGGTTCTACAGATGCTGGCATTGCCTTTGCACCAGTTTATTCAATGGGAACCCCCGTGAGTGAGAAGCTAGATTTTTGTATTTCATATGGGCCTTAAATTTAGATTTGGGGTCTTTGCTGTGAACTACACAAGAAATAGATGCAGATGCAATCAAATATACCAAATTACTGTGCATGTTCCTATTTGCGTTATAATTCTGATAACTTAAAATCCAGAGATTTCCTTTTCCAGGTGAAAAGAGTTGATGGAGGGACATTTTGATTCCAAAACCTCCCTAAGATACTCCTCCAAAATTTGAAAACCATGTATCTAGTTGAGGGTGAGGGAGGGGGATGGATGCAAATGCAAGTTTTCTTACTTAAAATATATAGACATCAATTTTTGCTTTTTCACTAGAAAAAAAATGAAAACAGAATAATTGCATAGGTAGACACAAATTTTTAGCAGCTTTTAAAAGTTGGGAGAGTCTTCCTAATCTCTATTCCCTCTACCCTGATCCTAAAACGTTGTAAAAGTAAGAAAGACCACACTTCAAGTTTCTGCGGATCCCACAGTTTTTCACATGGGGACCACCCAACTTCTGCTTCCCATTGTCAGGAGCAGTATATAGGCACTAGAGATCCAAATCCACTGACTGAATTCTTGAAGCCAGATATATTGTTTATGGTGGTGTTTGCTATGTTAATGGAAAATTAAAGCAGAGGTTTCCAAATGTAATCATTTCTGCTTAAAATATTTATTTTTTTCTTATTAGAGTGGTAAAAGTGGAAGGACTATGCCAAACATTCTTGATGACATAATTGCTTCAGTTGTTGAAAACAAAATTCCACCAAATAAAGCCTCTAAGATAAATGTAAAATCAGAGTTCAAAGAAGAACCCAAAGAAAGCAGAAAGTCTGCTATGGGTGAAAACAATAAATTATACAGTGATATACCACATTCTTGGATCTGTGAGAAGCATATTCTGTGGCTTAAGGATTATAAAAATACTAATAATTGGAAGCTTTTCAAAGAGTGTTGGAAATATGGACAAGTGAGTATTTTAAACTGATTTAGTATGCTCTGCGTGGAACTGAAGCTGGTTGAATAGGAAAAATGATTTTCTCCTTAGGACTAAAGAGAAAAGGGAAAGATAATCTTGACACATTTGGGTTGGAAGACATCAAAAAGTTATCAGAATTATTATTTCTGAATTTTTATTTTTTGGCCAGATTTTTATGAATTAATAGGGAAGCACTGATTATTTGATGTTACAGTTTCAGTCTGCTATTGAGCAGACTTCTAATAAAGTCATATATTTACAAAGTTTGGTATTGCCTTTCTTTACGTTTGTATTTTAGTCCAGTTAACAGGTTCATATCTGCTATTATAATGTTAATAGTGAAAGCATTTTTCTTGAACTGATAAGTGTAGATGTTTTTGCCTTTGACTTGTAAGACATTTATTTATAAGTTAGTACATCAAATCTTAAATGAGAAACTCCATTATTTAATTCTGCTCAAATAAAAGTGGTTTTCTGTTTGACCAGTTTTGACATAATAATGTTTGATACACATTTCAGGTGTTAATTTGCTACATTAGTGCACAAATTAAGAATTTGTATGACTTAGTGTTGTGTTCAATTTTTTCCTTGCATTCTGGAAAACATCATTGCTATTTTACTTCATTTTTTTTCATTCAGTAGATAGTTATTGAGCACCTAGTAAAATCTAGTCTTTGTGCTGGCCAATAAGAATATAAAAAGTTAATGTAAAAATGAGGAAAAACCATTTTAGTACAATGATTCTTAATCTTTTTAGGTCACTAGTCCTTTGCAAAATCTGACGATGGCTTGGTCCCTCACCCCAGAAAAAATACACACCCATGCATTACATACACACAATATTTAATACATATTTTTTTGGTTGGCTGTGCCTTGAATCCCTGATGCCATTGCTAGGTCACAATTTAGACAACTTAAGTTTGTGTAGGCTTAAACATCCTCATAAATAAATACTTTTAAAAATATGTTAAATGTGCTAAGAATTTTGTTTCAGGTACTATGGAAACCTAAAAGAGTGAATAGCTAAGCTAGAGTACTAATTCAGAAGGGCTGGCAGTCTAAATTGATGTTGTCTCAGGGATTTTCTAGATGGACGGGAGGTTGGAGGTAAAAAGGATCAGGTGTTAGAGGAACTGTTGAGTAGCTTTGATTACCTGACATGAGAGTTTTGTGGGGTAATGATGAGGAAATGAGGTGTTTAGTTATAATTATGAGGGACCTTTATATCATGCTAAACAGTTGAACTTTATCCTGTAGATGACAGTTTTAATTGAGAATCAAAGTAGTCCTGTTGACTTTTTAAAAACTGGAATATAGTTGATGTACAACGTTGTATGTCATAGGTGTACAATACAGTGATTCACGTTTGTTAAAGGTTATACTCCATTTGTGATTGTTATAAAATATTGGCTGTATTTCCTGTGTAGTACAGATCAACATAACAACAGCAAAGCAGATTAGAAGTTGAATTGGAAGGGAATAAGACTAGAGGCAAGGGGTCTAATTACAAAGGCTTTCAGTATTTCAGGAAGATGATGATGATAGTAGCCTAAGAATTCTGCTTGAGAATATTCTAATATATTTAAAAAATTTTACTTTTCCCAAGCTTGTGGTTACTGTCATAAGGAATGTTACAAGGCTGGATAGAAGTATTACTTAATAGACATAATAAGGTCTGGAAATTAATATGTGAATTATCAGCCATAGTTAATTACCTAATAGCTGACCTGTTTTAATAGTTGGATATATTATTAATGTTATTGTAGTTGGATATATATTTTAATGTTGCAATTACCCAAGATGTTAACTTCTTAGTGTAGTATTTGTTTTATGTTTTTGACATATCTTTTGTGATAATAACACTAGCTTGAGGTTATTCTGCACTTACAGCTCCTCAGACTTATGTGTTTTTTAAGAGTATGTAAAACAATATCTTTTACAAGAGACTCTTTTAAGTCACAACTTTCTGTTTTCTTTTTACTTCATTTATAATAAAGGATTTAAACAAACAAAAAAGAAACCTAAGAAGAATGCCTCAGATTGCCTTAAAGGCCTTTTTTTGACATCAACATTGGAGTTTTAAAACCTCAGATCTTCAGTTGTTGGTTAGAGAGTCTGGAGGAAATTGGAATTCATGTGATTTCAAAGAACCAATTGACTTCCAGGGAACCAGTCATAGATTTTAAATTTATTGTTGTTGTGCTTGGTTGTTAGTATCTTTGTTATTATCTTTGTAGAGGTAAAGAATGTGTGTGTGTTTTAAGTGGTGTAAATTCAAAATGGATATAATTTGTTTTAATCCAAAAGACTATATATTTTATTTAGAAATCTTATTGCATATATTGCATATGTACAAGGTTATGTTTTGTCTATAGAAATGAATCTGTAAAGAAAACATGAAAACATTAAATTGCTTAAAAATGAAAATTTTAATGTAGCCTTTCAGACTCTTTCCTGAAAAATACTACATAATTATTGTTTTCAAAAATGACAGTGTACTCTGCCAGTACATGGCATTCTCATCACTTTTTCTCTTTGAAAATATATTGTGAACATCTTTCCAGGTCAGGAACTATTTTTAAAAGCTGCTTTAATTCTCACAATTTGTCATTAATTAGTCCATAAATTCAACACATTAACTGTTTTCGGTATGTTGTGTTATAAAATCAAATTTTAGAAGTGTCCATGTATGTCTTTTAACTTTTATTTATCTATTTATAAGCCTGCAGTGGTTTCTGGTGTGCATAAGAAAATGAACATTAGCTTGTGGAAGGCGGACTCAATTAGTCTTGATTTTGGAGACCACCAAGCTGATCTCCTCAACTGCAAAGACAGCATTATTTCAAATGCCAATGTTAAGGAATTCTGGGATGGTTTTGAGGAAATTTCAAGTATGTTGGTTTTTTTTGTTGCTTGTTTTACTATTTTCTTAAACCTATCTTCCCAAAATGATAAATTGGAAATATGACTTAACATTGTTTAAATCTTTGAAACATTTGTATTACTTTGTTTTCTTGTAAAAAGAAACAAGTACTTGGAATCAAGAGACTGGGTCCTATTCCTGTCTCTGTCCCTCTTTTCCTTTGATGATAAAGAAGTCATTTAGAAATAGCTTGGTGAGCCAGTGGTTAGAACTCAGGCTTTCACTGCTATGGCCCAGGTTCAGTCCCCGGTGGGTGAACTAATATTACACAAATCAGGGGGTACAGTGACCACCCCCACCAAAAAAAGTCATTCTGTTTCTTTATGTCATATTCAGTATATTAATATTCCTGGGGAATATTTTTGGCAACTAACCCCAAAAACTTTTGAAACTTGGATTAAATAGTATGTGTAAAACATTTTGAAAAATTAAAAATAAAAATGTAAGAATTTTAACCTTAGTAACAGTTGTAAAGAGATTTGTTTTTAAAGAATTTTTTAGTGATGTTGCAAAAGCTACATAAGGAATAAACATGTTTATACTATATGAATACATAAATAAAATCATTCTTTTAAATACCTACTTATGACAATAGAGGTATTCATTTTATGTTTTTTCTTTGCTCTTCAAACATTAATAAGATTGAAAAGACAAAAATTATCTTTTTAATAATCAATTGCATTCTTATAGAACGGCAAAAAACAAAAAGTGGAGAAACAGTTGTTTTAAAATTGAAAGACTGCCCGTCAGGAGAAGACTTCAAGACTATGATGCCAGCAAGGTATATATTTTTATACTTGGCTATTTTTTCTCTTGACTTTTGAGTTTGAGCTGAGATTATCCAAGGAGTGAGTTAATAAACTACAAATGTGAGCTTTAAGTAGTATCTTCCTTATTTAAAAGAAAGTAAGAAAAAAAATGACAGAACTGAATCTCCGTGGTCTCAGCAGGGGCGTGTGAATGTCTCTGCGAGGGCAGTGGAGAAGAGAACAGGAGGCCCCGCTTGGAACCCCCTTCTCTTGCTGCTCTCAGTCTGCTGTGTTTAGGGAAGCAGAATTGCAGTTTCAGTCAGTATCACGTCTAGTCTTTGCTTATCTGTATATTATGCATTCATTTAAACTTTAAATGCAGCCAAGAAAAGTTTTAACTGTTAGAGGCCTTATGGAAAGTTTAACAACTTGAACATTATATATTTGAAAATACTTAAGAATATAAATCTTTACTCAAAAGAAGTCAATGTTGTTATTCAGATATGAAGATCTTTTAAAAAGCCTGCCATTGCCAGAATATTGTAATCCAGAAGGAAAATTCAACCTGGCCTCTCATTTACCAGGGTTTTTTGTACGCCCTGATCTAGGACCGAGGTTGTGCAGTGCTTATGGTAAGTATATATTTGCATTTCTATCAGCTCGGAGCGTGTAGAATTTTAAATAACTTCCGACCAAAGATAAATTGTCTAATCATTTTTCAGTTCAGTTCAGTCGCTCAGTCGTGTCCGACTCTCTGCGACCCCATGAAAATCTGTTCCATTAATAATTCTTTGAAATATTTTTTAAAGCAGACCAGTGATATATTAGGTATTAATAGCCAATAGTGTAAAAATATAGTTACATTTTCTATTAACTTGACTTTTATGGTATATTTCATGGATATTTGATATTTTGTGGGCAGGTGTTAGAATAAGGAGACTAAAGTTCAAATTATAACTAACAGACTTTCCTCATAGAGTTGATTTTGGAAGGAATATCTAGGGTATATAAAGTATTATGTTAAATAAAATTTTATTTTATATACAGGTGTAGCTGCTGCTAAAGATCATGATATAGGAACAACAAATCTACATGTTGAAGTTTCTGATGTTGTAAATATTCTAGTCTATGTTGGCATAGCAAAAGGAAATGGCATTCTCTCAAAAGCAGGTAAAGAAACTTTCAGAATAGTGGTGTTTGGAAAAACAGGGGAATAACGACGCCCAGTAGTACTATCCAGAGTGTCAGCCTCTGAGTTAACATCAAAGATTCCCCCCAAAATTGCAGTGTATTTAGGGATATTTAATACTCATTTTGAGGTATAATTAATTTACCTTTATTTTTTTTTTACACAAAGGATTTTCAATTTTAAAAGTGAGTTAAATTCACTTTTAGGAATTCCCTGGTGGCTCAGTTGGTAAAGAATCTACCTGCAATGCAGGAGGCATGGGTTTGATCCCTAGATCAGGAAGATCCCCTAGAGAAGGAAATGGCAACCTACTCCAGTACTCTTGCCTGGGAAATGCCTTGGGCAGAGGAGACTGTCGGGCTACAATCCAAGGAGTCACAATGACTCTGATATGGAGTCGGATATGACTCAGCAACTGTACCACCACCACCACCACCAAAAAAAGAATTTGATTTATTTTTGGCTGTGCTGGGTCTTTGTTACTGTCAGGCTTTTCTGTAGTGTGGTGCGCAGGCTTCTCATGATGGCATCTCTTGTGGAGCACACTCGAGGGCTCAGGCTCAGGAGTTGTGGTGCATGGGCTTAGTTGCCCTGAAGCATGTGAAATCTTCCTGGAGCAGGGGTCAAACTGTGGCCCCCTACATTGACAGGTGGACTCTCAACCACTGGACCACCAGGGAAATCTTTAAAATGAATATTTTTTATTTACTCCTTTCATTTTATTATTGAGTGTATGAAAATAAAATGGTAAGCTCACTTAAAAACATTTAGTAAAGAATAGAAACCAGGTCTTTGTTCTGAAGATGATGAAGACATGTTTGTATCTCAAGCATGCTTTTTTTCCCTTCTGGTACCAAAGAGAAGGGGCCTTTATCCTAAGTAGAAATAAATTTTCTATCCAATGTATAGATTTTAGATCCTGCCTTCTGGGTGTCTTTTTGAAACCTTGTTCCATCTATCCATCTATTATTCCTTTCGTTATAGACATTGGTCCTTAAACTTTTCTCTTTATACTGGCTTCTTTTCTGAGAGTAGGAGCAAACTTTAGACTTTTCTACCTTTCTCACAAAACCTTCTTCAAGTCTTGTCTTCCTGGCCACTCTCCTATTACTCCTGCCCTCATGATGCATTCTTCGCTGTGTCTATCACCTCCCTTTCATGTTTCAGCTCAATGCAGGTTGGCCCCTTCCTGCTGCCCCACTGAGGTTACTGTTGCTATGGCTCTCAGCTACAGTCATAGTTCAGTACAGTGACTTCTTTCTGGTCCTTTTATTATTTAAACCATCTGTAATAAATGATACTATTAATCACTGCCTCTTCTTCAAATACTGACTGGCTTCAGTAACACTACACCTTTCATTCTTGGTATAATGGAATCACTGACTCTTCTAGAGTTACAGACTTTATGCTCATTCTGGGTTATGTGCACTTCCTGTGAAATTCTGTACATGATTTCCAGCCACTACTTGGTTCAACCATTTTTTCTGGAAACCAGAATGTATCTACAGCTTAGTGGCTAGGTGCTCAGGACCTGGAGGTTTATTCCAGTGTTCACTCTGATCATGTATATTTAACAGCCTCTGTAATACACAAGGTGGCTCAGTGGAAAGAATCTGCTTGCCAGTGCAGAAGACTCAGGTTCAATCCCTGAGTCAGGAAGATCCCTTGGAGAAGGAAATGGCAACCCACTCCAGTATTCTTGCCTGGAGAATCCCATGAAGAGAGGAGCCTGATGAACTACAGTCCATGGGGTCAAAAAGAGTGGGAAACAACTTAGCATCTGGGCACTCACAAGCTAAATTCCTCCAGAACTATATAGGAACTCATAGTTTCTCAGCTAATTTAACTGTTATAATCAATAAGAACTCTTTACCTCCCCCACTCCCAGGGATTTGAAAGTCGAGCACGCTTGAGTTATAGTCTGAGCTCTAGCACAGAAATTTGTGTCCTCTGGTACCAGATTACTTACCTTTTCAAAGCCTGTAGTGCCATAGAGTTAGAGTTACCCCTTGGAATCTGAGGGTTCCACATGTGTGGATTCAACCAACCAAGAAAAGAAAATAATTGAGGAAAGAGAAAATTCTAGTAAGTTTCGAAAAGCAAAATTTTAATTTGGCTAACACAACATTGTACCCCAATAAAAAAAATTAAAATATGCTATACTCCAAAAGTTGCTAATTCTGCCACCCAAAAAATGAAAAAGGAATTTGCTGTGTCCAGCAGCTGTTTGCAGGTTTTTCATATTGTATTTGTAATAATTTACATAGCATTTATACTATATTAGGTATTATACATGGTCTAAAAGTATACAGGGTGAGAGAGGGTAAAAACACTTAACCAACTTGAACATCTGTGGAATTTGGTATCTGCTGTGGGTGGGGGTTGAGGGTCCTGGGACCAGTCCCTTGCAGATACTAAGGTAAATCATTTGCACCTCATTGTACTTTGTTCAAGTTATCCCCTGTAGCACTTAGCCTACAATACAGAGGTTATTGTAGAGGTTATTGTAGGTTATACAATCTGCTTTTCTCCCCTGCTTTTCTTTCATGTCCTTAAATGCTAGAACTTTTTCATCTTTCTTCCTAATTCATCTCCCATCCCTCTTTTTCATACCATAATATTTGCTCTTTTAAGAAAAGTTCATTAAGCACTTTCACTTTAATTTTTGGACTTTTTTTTTTATTTGCCAGTTTTTATAGTTGGTCACCATAAAAAGGAATGTTTTGGTACCTACTTAAAGCACATGCCTTCTCCTCCACTTACAATGGCTCCCCAACTTCCGTGTCTCCCTAGCAAATTCCTGTATTCATTCAGATTCCTCAAGACGTAGATCAGATCGAGGTCTTCATTAAAGTGTAAACCTCTCTGCTCCAGCAGTCATCTTTGTCCTTGTGATGTCACTGTCATAAAGTAGGAAACGTGATGTATTCTTTGTAGTAGCCTTTAAAAATTCACAGAGCAGTAACAATTTTCTTTATCTTTTTCGTTTAAAGATAACATTTGACAGGGGACTTCCCAGGTGGTCAGTGGTTAAGACTCATGCTTCGAATGCAGGGGATGTTGGTTCATTTTCTAGTTGGGGAACTAAGGTCCCACATGTGTGCTATACAGTGAGGCCAAAAATAAAAACTAAGAAAAAAATTTGAGGACTGAACTAGTCTTTGTGCATCCTTTAAACTTGTATGATTGCACTTGTGATATTCTTATTTACCTACACTTATTAATAGCCTCTTTTATTCCAGGAAGTCTTAACTAATCCCCAGCATTCTAGGACAGTGTTCGGTATATTGTAAACATCTAATGTTTGACTTCAAAAAATCTTTGCAGCTAACCTTAAAAAAGATTTCACTATCATAAATTAGTAAACATTTGATATATTCTTTGTGTTAAGTAATAGACTTCCTTTTCTATTAAAACATTTCTTTAAAATGTTCATTGTAGTGAAATCAGCGGTTTAAAAATGATGACATTCCTATACTTTGCTCATAGATAACTTCAGTTAACATTTGTTTATATGTACAGTTTTTAATTTGTCAACATATTAGCGGAATGGTCTGATACCTCCTCAATCATAGCACCTGAAGTATTGGCATTTGATTATAGATTAATCAGTAATAGTAAATGAGACATTTTGCTCTGCCATTCATTAGTCATGGTAATGAACAAATCCTTTCTCCTCACTGAACCTTTCTGCTCAGCTGTAAAATAGAGATGATCCTTGCCTAATAGTGGTCAGGAAAGTCCTTTGGAAATTATGAAATGCTGTGAGTATAAAACATCGTTATGACCATAGTTTGGGACAAGAAGAAAAATGTTGGTTGAGTAAAGGTCCTTGAGTTTTTATCTCCTACTCCTTGGTTTACAGAAAACAAACGAACTGGGGAAAGTTACTGTCCCCAGGTCCGTGTTCTCTGCTCTTGTAGTTATCACAGTTTTCATGTATAACTGGGTTTATCTCCTCTTTAAGAGTCCAGTCTAGTCAGGCACTGTGCTTCTCTGAGAGGCCAATTTTAGGCAACTTGACTTTCTGGTAGTCTTTATTGACCAGTATGAAAATATTCTGCGTTTTAGGAATACTCAAGAAATTTGAGGAAGAAGATTTGGATGACACTTTAAGAAAACGATTGAAGGACTCAAGTGAAATACCTGGTGCTCTGTGGCATATTTATGCTGGGAAAGATGTTGACAAGATACGGGAATTTCTTCAGAAGGTATAATTTTAGGTTCCATACATAGCTTTATCTCTTCACCTTGAACGAAGACTTAATTTTTAATGTAACCTCATTGGCATTCAGCAGTATAAGATGGTTAAGTAATTTTTACTTAGGAGGATGGAATTTTTTGTTATTGAAAATCAAAAGCTCCTTTCTCTTGAGGAATTTGAATGGCAGTTTCTTCTCAGTTACTAGTATTCTTTAACCCCGTAAAGAACCTATTAATGAGTCACATGTTACCCTTGGTGAAAAGTAGTGACTGGAATTATAGAATATAAAATTTAATATGTCATAGAAACATGTGAAGAAAGCAGATTTTTTTTTAAAGTTGTTGATATTTTTGGCTATTGACCTAAGGAGTAATTCTGCTCTGTCATATCTGGTTGCTCTGTGATACTTGAATAGGTTGACGTTTTGACTCATTATAAATTTAATTTACTTGTTAAAAAGTGACATGTTGATCTGAAATTAGTTCAAACCATTTTCTCAATATTTTCTGAATTTTGTAATGATGAGGATTTCTTTTAAGGGACCATAATCGCTGGTTTCCGTATTCTTTCTGAATGAACTTAAGGTTTGTCTTTGGTCCATGTAAAAGTGAAGGAGCTATGGCCCTGTAACTACTATCTTATCCCAGAACCACCTACCAGTCTTTTAATTTATTATAAATTATGCTTTTTAAAGCAGAAGACTTCACTGGTTGGTCAAAAGGTTCCTTGAAATTGATTTCTGAAGGTTTAGAAGGTTAGCAATGTAAGGTATTTATCTTTGTACATACCTTAAAAAAAGAATAGCATCAAAAAATACTGTGAAGTTCATACATACAAATGGTTTGGCTTTTGGAAGAAAGCTACTAAACTCACCTTTCCCCCATCTTTGTGCTATACTCTTAAAATTACTGGAGGGAACCAAATGGATGAAAACCTCATTGTCAACAAATTCCCTGCCGGTTCAGTGGTTAGGGCTCTGTGCTTCCACTGCAGGGGGCATGAGTCCAGTTCCCCTGGTCAGAGAACTAAGATCCTTGCAAACTTCATGGTGTAGCCAAAAAAAATGAGAAAAAATGATCATTATTACTATTTTTAAAAAAGAGAAAACTTCATCGTGAAAGGAGAAGATGAGAAAGGAGTATAATTTACTTTTTTAACATTACATCAGTCTGCAACAGTTTCATATCCTTTTGCTTTTCTAATTGTAGAACATGATTTTCTTTAACTTAAGCTTAATCATCATTCCAGAAGATTCTGAGAACAAAAGACTTATTGTAAAGAAAATTGAAATTTAGCTGAACAGGATTTACCATTTCCTTTACTTAAATTGGGGTATACATTTTAATTTTAATACATATTTCAGATTTCAAAAGAACAAGGCCTTGAAGTTCTACCAGAACATGATCCAATACGTGACCAGAGTTGGTATGTGAACAGAAAGCTTCGTCAAAGACTGCTTGAGGAATATGGAGTCAAAACCTGCACTCTTATTCAGTTCCTTGGTGATGCCATTGTCTTACCAGCAGGAGCACTTCATCAGGTAAATAAAGTTACTTGTAGCTCATTGTTACTGAACCAGAAAGAAATTGTCCTGAGTTAAATATAGATCAAAGAAGACATAGGAAGGAGAATGACTACACTAGGATGCCTTCATTAAGAAAACAGCTTTTCAGTGCTTGATGAGATCTGATATAATGCTTCCAGACTGTAAATTGTATTAATATGAACCAGATTTCCATTGTTGTGTTGTTTCTGATTTAGTGAACTGAAGTCTAATTTTAAAGACTTTTTCGGGAAAAAAAGAGAGTTACTATATATTTTCAGTTCTCAATAGTTGAGACTAAACAGCAGAAGGGGAGAGTATCAGGTCTTAGAGACGATACATTTTCTAAGGCACCAAATATGAATAGAATGAATTATTGGATAGACCATTCCATAATTCAGGCTTTCACTATGCTTCCTTCCTATTTTTTGCTAACATGAGTTCCTTCCTTTAGTTTGCTAACATGACAGTAGCATGTCCAAAGAAAGATGGTACATAATTTTTATAGCTGTTGATTCACAAAACTTAAAACTAAACACCTAATTTTTGTTTCTGGGGCTTGACTGTGTGGCACCCAGAAGAATGGCACAGAATAGACAGTGATGTGGAAGGTTTGGATTAAAAGCATGTATTGGGGTTTCTATAAATATACTGAAGTTACTAGAGAGCAGTTTAGCCCTCATAGTAACAAGAGTGCAAAGGCAACCTGGGAATCCAGAAAGCTGGCTTGTCTCAGAGTTGGTTTCCTACCTTTGCCACCAAAGGTGGCAAAGATGTATTGAGATGTATTTGATGTGTGTCTTTTGACCAAGGAAAGCTTCCTACATTTTATATACCAATACACAATTACTGCCTGCATAATATTTATGATACTGTTATAATAGCCACAAATACTCCTTAAGTGATAAGTTTTTAAGATGTCAAGTTTAGGGTTAGATTTATCATTCTTAAATCTCAAATAGCATTTATGGTAGTAAAATATAATCATCATTATATCTTTTTCTCTACAGTGACATCCTAGAGAAAAAATTACACTTATACGTTTTTTTCTCTAGGATGTTAAATTGTTTTATTTTCCCATGGACTTAATACAATAATTTCAGAGATGTGTCATTTATGATTCATGTTTAATTGGGATGCACCCCACATATCATTCTTGACCTTCTAACCTCTTAGCAGAAAATATATAGTAAAGTGAAAGTCGCTCAGTCATGTCTAACTCTCTGTGACCCCATGGACTGTAGCCTGCCAAGCTTCTCTGTCAATGGATTTCTCCAGGCCAGAATCCTGGAGTGGGTAGCCATTTCCCGTCTCCAGGAGATCTTCCCAACCCAGGGATTCAAAATGGATTGCAGGTGGATTATTTACCGTCTGAGCTATCAGGGAAGCCCAGAAAATAGCTAGTCTTTATCCAAATGTAAAATGCCCTGAAAGAAGCAGTCTGTTTAAGAGAATAATACAGTAAATATTTTTGCAACTATAAGTAATTATTTGACAACACAAAACAGGTTCCCTTGAAAATCCTTATTCACGTACTCGGTTTATCCAAAATTCATTTTCTTAAAAGTCAAAGTGGACAGTGCTTTTAAAGGTATAATTTATATATAGTATATGTACTCTTTTATACTATACTGTTCCGTGAATTTTCACAAATGTGTAATTAGGTAATAAAGAACATTGCCATCGTTTCAAAAAATTCCCTCCTGCGTCCTCAACTTTTTAAAAAGTTTTTTTATTGGAATGTAGTTGATTTATAATGTTAGTTTTGGGTAAACGGCAAAGTGAAGCAGTTATACATATCTCCACTCTTTTTTTGCATTCTTTTCTCATGGGGGTCATTATGGAATATTGAGCAGAGTTTCCCATGCTACACAGTAGATCCTGACTGACTGTTTCACGTGTAGTAATGTATCGACCATAGTTTCCCAGTTTACCCCGTCTCTTTCCCCCTGGTAACCATAAGTTTTCTACCTCTGCGACTCTATTTCTTTTATGTATATAAGTTTATTTGCACCATTTTCTTAGATTACACATATAAGTGATGATAATATTTGTGTTTCTCTTAACATCACCCAGTATGATAATCTGTAGATCCACCCATATTACTGCAAATTATTTTATTCTTTCTTATGGCTGAGTAATATTCCATTTTACATATGTGCCACATCTTTATCCATTCCTCTATCAATGGACATTTAGGTTGTTTCCATGTCCTGGCTGTTGTAAATTGTGCTGCAGTGAACATTGGGGTGCATTGTATCTTTTTAAATCATGGTTTTCTTCGGATATATGCACAGGAGTGGGATTGCTGGGTCACATGATAGTTCTGTTTTCAGTTTTTTATGGAACGTCCATACTGCCCCCATTTACATTCCCATCAACAGTATAGGAGTGTTCCTTTTCTCCACATCCTCTCCAGCCTTTGCTTGTAGATTTTTTGATGGTGGCCATCCTGACCAGTGTGAGGTGGTACCTTACTATAGTTTTGATTGCATTTCTCTTGCAATTAGTGATGTTGAGCATTTTTTCATGTGCCTTTCAGCCATCTGTATGTCTTTGGAGAAATGTCTGTTTAGGTCATATCCCCATTTTGCTGTTGGCCTTTTTTGTTTTTTTTCCATTATTGAGCTGTTTGTATACTTTGGAGATTATTCCCTTGTCAGTCACTTTGTTTGCAAATATTTTCTCCAGTCCTCAGGGTTCTCTTTGTTTTGTTGATGATTTCCTTTGCTGTGCAAAAGCTTTTAAGTTTAATGAGGTCCCATTTATTTTTATTTTCATTACTGTAGGAGGTAAATAGAAGATCTTGCTGTGATTTATGTCAGAGAGTGGTCTGCCTATGTTTTCCTGTAAGAGTTTTATAGTATCCAGCCTTACATATAGGTCTTTAATCCATTTTGTATTTATTTTTGTGTATGGTGTTAGGGAGGGTTCTGGTTTCGTTCGTTTACATATAACTCCAGTTTTCCCAGTACCACTCATTGAAGAGACTGTCTTTTCTCCATTTTATATTCTTGCCTTTGTCATAGATTAGCTGACCACAGGTGTGTGGGTTTCTATCATGTTCCACACTCTCTCCCCCACTTTCAGTCACTCTTCTCCTACCTGACGTTCCTACTACTACTACTGCTAAGTTGCTTCAGTCATGTCCGACTGTGCAACCCCACAGACGGCAGCCCACCAGGCTCCTCTGTCCCTGGGATTCTCCAGGCCTGAATACTGCAGTGGGTTGCCATTGCCTTCTCCACCTGACATTCCCATAACCACTTACACCTGTGTGCTTTCCTTGTAGCCCTGCCTTCATAAGGATGTCATACGGCTGGAACCGTAGAATCTGGAGCCCTTAAGTGTGACTTTCCGTAGTGTAGTGCGTTGGCGTTTCATCCATGTTGTGTCAGTAGTTGCTTCTTCTTACTGGGTAGTTTTTCATTGCTTAAATGTGTCACTTGGTTTTGTAATCCATTCACCAATTGAACATTTGTGTTATTTTCAGTTTGGATTAGTAACAAAGGCACTATAAGCCACATTCACATAAGGGTTTTTGTATGAACATAAATTTTCATTTCAGTTGGATAAATGCCAACCTGGTCACAGGATAAGTGTATGATTTACTTGATAAGATACTGCGAATCTGGTGGTTACACCATTTTCCATTCCCCAAAGCAGTACATGTGAGTTCCATTTCCTCTATTTACTGGCAGTTTTGTTTTTAAGCATCTGAATGTATGCATTGTTATATCATTATGGCTTTAATTTACATTTTCTTAATATCTAAATAAGTTGAACATCTTTTTATGTGCTTACTTGCCATCTGTAAATCTGTTTTGGTAAATGTGTGTTTAAATATTTGTCCATTTTTTCAAAATGCATAAATGAATATATTAAAATTAAGAGTTTCTGTTCATTAAAAAGCACTATTAAGAGAGTGAAAATGTAATCCAAAGAGTAGAAGTGTTTGCAGTGCATTTATATATACATTTTTGTAATTGGGTTCTTTTTCCTTACTGTGTTGGGGGTGTCTACCTGCTCTACTTAAGAGTCTTATATCTGATATGTGTTTTCCTCAAAATAGTGGGCAAAATGATCCTGTTTAAAGTTCAGAAGTCACTGTGCTTTAGCATCTCTGTGTACTTGTAGCGGATCTGTATATACACACACACTCTACTTACGATGCTATGCTTAAATGACTGAAGCAGCATCTGTGACCTAAACTGGCAAATTCTATTTTGAGCTCTGCCACTAAATTGTTGGTAGATAAATAAAAACTTATCTACTGCATATTTTGGCATAAAATTGCAAGCATTTCTACCTTCCTTCCTTTACGTGGTGTGATGACAGTGCAGTTACTTGCACTCTGTTGAAAGGGTGTTGGCTATGACTCACAAGTGGTGGTAATGTGGTTTTTACAGAGAATTAAAAGGAAGTACAAATTCCATTCACAGTGTAACTTGGACTTAAGATGCATGATTATTTACAACCTATTTAGTCCTTAGAACTAAGTCCTGAAAACTTTTCATTGATGGCTTCAACACTTTCACCAAACCACAGATAGCCCTTAAAAATAATGCCAGAGCTTAAGTCAGTGCGTCTCACACTATAGCATACACCAGAATTCCTGGCGCGCTTGATATAACACACAGTGCTAGACCTTGAGCCCAGAGTGGGTCTGAGGAAGGACCTGAAATTCGACATTTCTGACGAGCTCCCAGGTGACTCTGATGATACTCTCTGGGAACCATGCTTTAAGAGCCGCACAAATAGAAAGCCCTGGCAAACCCAAGGCATCTATCAGAAAACTTTCAACCAAATGATAGCACATGAATTGACAGTCCAGCAGTGCTAGGGAAGAATCAACATACTTTTCTTTGTCAGCAGTGAACACTTTGAAAGACCTGGGGGCTAGGGGAGGGAGGGACGCAGATGACTCAGCAGGGACATTTCAGATGTATATCTTGGCAAGCTGAGGGAAAGTGTCATAGCAGCCCTCCTTATATTCTAAGAACTACTCTAGAATTGCAGGCTTAAAAATCTGTTGGCAAAGATGGCTGAGTCTGTGAAACCCCTGTGTTTGTATATCCTTGGACAAAGCAGATGGATCATGATCTCCAGGATTTACTTTGTCGCAGCTCTGAGTTTTAGTTCTAAACAGCAACAGTTTTTTTGTTTTGTTTTCTAAATTAACACAGAATCTTTACTAGTAATGTTTTCCTTAATTGCTTAATTGATTTGTGTTTGGTCATTCACAGTAAGTTAATAATATTCCTAAGTTGTAAATTATCTTCATTCTTGTGACTAAAAGGACTTAGACAAAAATCAGTGTTAAGATAATAACCTTCCTACCATGAAAACAAAAGTTACATTTTCTAAACATTAGCTACTTATGATTACAACTGATCCTTGAAGGCAAGTATGAATTAAGACAATCTACCAAGGAAGTGAAATGTAAAATGACTCACACGATGGCCCAAAAAGAGGTAAGTGGAATGGGAAGTTCAAATATGTTCTGCTTTAAAACTAAACCTTGCCTCTTCGAACTAATCCTAAAGTCTTTAAGCAATCTATTTGAGGTCATCAGGAAACAGTCATCGTCTAAAGAGTGCTTTTAAAACAACCATAAACTGGCTAAGACCGACAGAATCAACTTTTTCAAAGTTCTAGAATCTAATTCAAAACTTAACATTGACCAGGGGCCTGCTTAATGAAGAAAAGGGTATCTGGTTTTTGGTCTTTAAGGAAATCTGTAACATCTTAGATAACGTAACACAGACATCAGTGACCAGACCCAAAAACAACAGTCTTTGCAAAAGTAGTTTGGAAAGATCGCAAAACAAATGGATGACTACAACCGATGTCAGTCAACAGCAGCACTCTCCGGTGGGGGTGGAATCTGATTGTAGCCACTGCATTATACTGTTTAGATGCCCAGTTTTCAACCAGAAGTCTCAGAGCCTACACAAAAACAGTAAAGGATGGCCCCTTCACGGGGGAAAAATACCTCAACAGAAACTGTTCAGAGGAACGCCAGACATCAGACTTACTTGTCATAGAATTCAAGTCAGTTATCTTAACTATGCTCAAAGGGCTAAAGGACTGAAAAGGCGGGGCGGCAAATGATGTATGAACAAAATTTAGAATACTGAAGAGAAGTTATTTTTTTAAAAAAGATTCATATGCTAAAAGGTAAAGGCTCGAACTTCAGAAAGCCTGACTTTACTCCCTACAGTTTGTTCAGCTGAATGCAAGATGGGACAGGGCATTTGGAGACTGTGTATGTTGGCTGCTGCTGCTAAGTCACTTCAGTCGTGTCCGACTCTGTGCGACCCCACAGACGGCAGCCCACCTGGCTCTCCCGTCCCTGGGATTCTCTAGGCAAGAACACTGCAGTGGGTTGCCGTTTCCTTCTACAATGTGTGAAAGTGAAGTCGCTCAGTCGTGTCCGACTCCCAGCGACCCTGTGGACTGCAGCCTACCAGGCTCCTCCGTCCATGGGATTTTCCAGGCAAGAGTACTGGAGTGGGTTGCCATTGCCTTCTCCGGTGTATGTTGGCATGACTGAATTAATGCAGGATTGTAAAGCATCTCTGCTATACAAGAGGTCACAGGAGCTGGGTTCCTGTTGACTTGCCATTTATTGGCTGATTTATCTTGGAACAGGCGCTGATCTCTTGTCCATAGTTTCCTGCTCTGTGAAGTAGAGCATCTGTTGTACAGACACACAATGAAGACCCACTGGGCCTCTACAGCGATGCTGACAATGTGAGGCATCCACTGTACGCATCCTCCAGAGGGACCAACAACCCAATGGTTACATGAAGAAAATGTTTAATATGTGCTGTCAGGTTACCAGTAGAGGCACAGTACTTGAGTTAAAGAATAAAGACATCCGCAGCTGTTCAGGTGGTCATTACGCCCAGAGGAGAAATTCCAGCCCCTTCGGAATTTCATCACTCTTATCATAGAGATTGTTTCCACAGTCTCTATTTTCCACTATCTCCCCCTTTACAGTTCTCGCAATTAAGTTTACTTTCATATGTTTAAAAATGAGAATGTAAATGCTTAGTTTTTCAGTTATTTCTCCTTTCCCAGGAATTTTATGATGTCTGGAGTTATAGCATGGAAATAATCCAGATTGGATAAGCTTGCTCCTTTCTCTGTCGTTATCCTGAGCATTGATAGAATGCGATTCTAAAGAAATTGTAAAGTACAGAGTCAGTTTGTGCATGCTGAACAAATAACAGATGATATTGACTGGCTTCTTGTGAAACCATTTAGTCAAGAGAAAAAGAACTAGTAGAAAAACGGTTATATTGCTAACACAAGAGACTGAAGGATATCTTTAATTGGTTGATTTGAAAGAAAGGCACAAAAAAAATCCTAGGAGAGTTCTAAAACTGTGTGGTCGGAAGATCTTTCTGGAACTAGTTTTCGTCACAGTTCCTCACAAATAATCAAACTTAAGTTTTACACCAGAGAGATTAAAGGAAACAAAACTTAACAGTGAAATGACCAAATGCTGAAAGTCAAAGGAGCAACATCCTTCATCCAGATTGACCACACTGACTGGGAAAACATACCTTCCGTACAGCAGTTTCTGTTCTTAACACCCGAAATCTACCTTGACAAAATTGATAATTAGGACCCAGTTATCAGCCTCTCTGAAGGATTCCTGGAAAAGTTCTTTTTCTTGCATCATTTAAAAATATTCCATTTACATGCTGCTGCTGCTAAGTCACTTCTGTCATGTCCGACTCTGTGTGACCCCATAGACGGAAGCCCACCAGGCTCCCCCATCCCTGGGATTCGTGAAGTCACATTAAATGAAACTTTTCAGTGATAAACTTTCTCATAAAGTGTGGTGTTCCACTTTGAAATGCATTTGATGTTTTGGAGAAAATAAGTTCTTGGGTGAATTGTCTCTTGTTAAGAGACCACTTTGCATCTCTGTATTCCCACCTCCTAAAACTTCTATTTTACTCTTTTTGGGGAATAGGTACAGAATTTTCACAGCTGTATTCAGGTAACTGAAGACTTTGTGTCTCCAGAACATCTCGTACAGTCATTTCATTTAACACAAGAACTGAGACTTTTGAAGGAAGAAATCAATTATGATGATAAACTACAGGTAAGAGATGAGTTTTCTAACTACTTCCTGCTCTGCAGGCTTTTTATATTCAGAATTATGATACATGCATAACAGCTTAGGCTGTCATTGCCTGGTTTGTCACAGTACAATACCAACCAAACCAGTATTTAATTGTGTGACTCACTTTAACTTTGGCTTAAGTTTGTTTTAAAACTCTTGATGCAGTTTCATTTGTTAATTTATCTCCTGCTGAAGTGATTAGAAATACAACATCTCTTTCAGGTTAAAAATATCTTGTATCATGCAGTCAAGGAAATGGTGAGAGCTTTGAAGATACATGAAGATGAAGTAGAGGCTGTGGAAGAAAATTAGATGTGGTCCAGTTTAACGCTTTCAGACCGCTGAGCTGGACTTGCTTACTCTCAGACAATGATATGTATACACTGACTGAAGTTTCATAAAACCATCAGTGCCAGGAAATCCTCTGTGTAGTAATTACTTGTTGCTGACACCACAGCAGTATAGCGTAAGTCACAGCTCCTGTGATTGAATAGGAAAACAAGCTAAATTTAAAAGCAGCAATTCGTAGCTGTTTTTGTATTATAGTGTATATGATGTTTGTGAAAATGCCAGATTTAAAATGATGTATTTATTTTTGGAAAAAAAATACAAAATTCTATGCTATATTGTTGATCAAGTGTAAATGTGACCTTGTACAGTTTACTAAAATAACTGATATTTTTCACTACATTGAGACAGTTACTGTGAGAATAGGACACAAACACCAGCTATTGCCTGCATTTGGGAAATTGCTGAATCGCACAGCATACATGTCATAATCAGAAAATTACTGCCAAATAATTGTAAAATTTGTAAAATATAAAGTATATAAAGTAGATACTACAGACACTTCAATATTTTGTTGAAGCTATTGACTGTACAATTAAACATTTTCAAAAGGTGTAATTTATTTAAAATTGTCTCATTTTGGTAAAATTTATGTGAACTTTTAAAGCTAAATATTAAACTTAATATGCTATGTAAATATATACATATATACATTTAATGATGTATTTTTTTAAAACATTGGCTTGCTTTTATTTGTTAAAGTGCAAGTGTTACATATAGCTTTGTAAAGTTGAGAGGGGTTTTACATTTTCCATTAAAAGGACTTTATCAAAAATGGGCTAGTGTAAGTGTTCTTGCTCTTGCTCTGTGTATTCTGGGGGCTTCATCATCATCAAGGTGACTTACCAGCATTTTCTTGTGGTACTGTGTCCTCTCCCAGAACACTGTCTTCTTGTAAGCTTTTTTTAGGCCATCACAGGTAAGTGCCTCGAGTTTCTTGTCCTGTGGCCCAGCTGATGAATACAGAAAACTCCAGCATGTTATTTGTGAACAAATTTATTTCACAGAGGAACTCATACATTTTATAAGGCATAATTATGAGATTATGTGATCATAAAATTTCAAGTAAGTGTTTTTCACTGCAGAGATACTTGCTAATATACAGTTGGGGTGTGAGGAGACAAGGAGGCAGGCAGGGAAGAGCCTGAAGTCACTCAACCTGGATTAAACATGAGTTCTGTTACTTATTATGTGACCTTGGTAGCTGCATTAATTTGGAGTCTTGCCTTTAATAGCTGACAACTATCATCAGTTGGTTGCTTGAAGCTCATAATCCTAACCTTTTAACTGAAAAAATGCAGCCCTCCACTGACACCTGCAGGATGCTGAAGGCATGACCTTTTCTTAGCTGAAAGCGCATCATTTAAAACGAAAAAAAAAAAACACAACAGTAGCCTAAATTATGACCTTGTAGATAAGTTGCTAGTTTTTTTCTGTTGCCCATGTCCACCACTTTAGGCTCTGTCACCCTCTGCTCCAGGCAAGTTTCAGCCAGGATGTGAGCAGTTGCATTTCACATTAATACTCTGCCTGGCACCGGGGTTAATGGTGTGGATCATAACTGCAGGGCCAGTGGGTTAAAGATGGGGATAAAGACGCTGCTGACTACAGCTTTTGTAAGTTTATTATATTTTAATACCATTTTTCAAAAAGTGCCTCAACTCCTTAAATGGTATCTTTTGCTTAATGTTTTCATATATTCCATCAAATTTAATTTAGATGTGAAGTTAATTTCAAGCCCAAGATACTGATTCTGGAGTAGACTGTCCTGCTGGCCCCCTAAAGTCAGTTGGGAGCCCAGTCTTTGGTGAGTTTCTTCCAAAAGGTTTTTGCTTCTCTTGCTGTTGCTTGAGCCACTTGGAAACCATACTACAACGCCAACCACAAAAGCTGAACCTGATCAAGCCTGGCAGTGAAAGGCGGGGACATACTAACTTGCCTTCTAGCCCCTTTCCCTAGACACATTAGCTGAGACGTCAAACATACTTTCAACAGTGACTTAAAAAATCAGTAAACTCATCTTCTAAAGAGCAGAGGGGTTGGAGCTGTTTGTAGGACTTCCATTTTAAGAGGTGAATATCACAAATCCCCATGGAAGGTAGAGTTCAATAGACACCTTCCAGGGTGTGTCACAGGCAAGGGAGTGTAGTCTCTTCTCCCCTATTCTGTGTTGAGTAGGTTATTTTCCTGTCAAACACCTGGAAACACTCATCGCTTGAGGTGCTTTTCTTAATCAGCTCAAACTTTAGCCAGCCTAAGATGTCCAGTAGTTCCTTTGGAAATTAGTAACCATATATGGCATATATGGGAACTTTTCACCAAAATTTTCTAATAAATATAACATTATTTCAGAAACAAATATTGAACAAAACTTTGTTAACAAACTTTTTCCAGATAGAAAGGGAAAAAGCCAGCCTACAACATTTCCACCTTACAACCTTTTACTAAAGGAGACAGAATCCCATTATAGCCAATTCCTAAAAATCATAGCACTGTGCAAAAAGTCCCATTTAAAAAAAATGTCCCATCGGACTTAAAGGGGGGTTAATAGAATGTGGGCATAACATTCACAACGTTTATTAGAACTACATTTTTAAAAGGCAGTACTGGTTTTACATGTGTTAAATGTTTAAGAAATAGATTAACACTGCAAGTATGGCACTTTACCTTGAAGACCAGAGGCTTGCTTTGGAAGTGGGCAACAGAAGGGTTGCAGCTTGTGATGAAGATACTGTCAAGTGGTAGAAGGAGGTTATCTGAAACTAGAGGAAACATCTTAGCGCCAGATGTAGAAGGGTGTGGCTCAATACCATGGTGACAGTTCAGGTGCCACACTCGTCGGTATGGTTTTTCCTGCAGTCAGAATTCCCAGTTAAGTAAACATTGTTCAAATTGTTCCCTATATATTAATCATGCTTGGGTAAATCTGCATTTTTGAAACAGCTGAAGTGACTGTACAACAAAAGAAAGATTATTTGAATCAAAGCTTTCGAAATCCAGTGAAACTACAGAATTTTAGAAACAAATTCTAGGACTAATATTAAAAAAGTTGAAATATCAGTTAATTGGTTATCATGTGACTTGGTCACCCTGTCACACACCCTCCCTGAGGAGAAATTAAAGTTGCAATGGTAAGCCCACTTAAATTGAGCCTGGTGACATATGTTCTTAAAAAAATCCAGAAATTAGAATCTAGAGTCAGGGATCCTTCCTGGTTAGTGGATCTCTGAGGCACTACATAGGACCTACTGTACTGCACTTTCACGTATGGCACTTGAGTTAGGGAGTCCACATTTTGGTCTCGGCATTCCATTCACATCTTTTCAACCAATTATCAGTTCCATTACTGTCTAAACCCTGGGGGAAAGGGTTTATTAAAAGGTAAGACTGGGATGAACTCTTAAGTCATCCTGAAAGGACTCGCTTTTTATAACCACAGGAATTAAAAAATTGCATCATCTGTGTTTTCCTGATTTATCAAGATACTCTTATTACCAACCAGTATAAAGGATTGAGGGTAAAAGGGGATGACCACTATTGGTTTACTTCCCACAAGTCTTTCGTACATAGATCATGTGTTATATAAAAACTGGTATTATGTTAGTTGGGAAAAACCAAACAGTATGTAGTCCTAAATATTTCTAGTAGCTTCATAATCCCACAAATAGATTTACTGTTTACTATATTTTACTATTACTGAGCTATATTCCCTGATGGCTCCGCAGGCAAAAATTCTACCTGCAATGCAGGAGACTGGTTTGATTCTTAGGTCTGGAAAATCCCCTGCAGAGCATGGCAACCCACTGTAGTTTTCTTTCCTGGAGAATCCCAATGGACAGAGGAGCCTGGTGGGCTGTGGTCCAAAGGGTAGCAAAGAGTCAGACACAACTGAGCAACTGAACACAACCATGGAAAGGCAATGCTGTTTTTCAGCTGGGCTGAAAAATTACACCAAAGTCCAAGTCCCTGTCTTGAATTGTAATCCTATTCATTCTTTTGCCAGTTTTGTGCCAAATGAGTCTATGTTTTAAATTTTTTTAAAATTCAAGTACTATATTCAACCTGAAAGACCAAAGCAAATGTCCTTCTAGAATTTACCACAAGACTCAAAGTATTGGTTATTTAAATAAAGTTGGTCTGTGACCCTATTACTGCCTCCACACAAGTTTTAGTTTTTATTCACCCTGAAACTAAAGAATTGCAGCAGTAATTAGCATGTTTCAGATACCTGGGCCCTTCCCCGAACACAGGCATTTTCTCATAAGAACAGGGAAATAATATGATCTGAAGCCAATAAAAAACCAGTTGGTAGCAACGGAGGCCCTGGGACTTCGTAATACTCTCAGTACCGAGACATTTGGAGAATCAACTTCCAGAAAGATAGGCCTGAGGGTCATCTGGCTCCTCAAATCTCTACAGCCTCCCTTTCCTAACCTTTCTCAAAACTGTCATTTACCTCTGGAAACCCCTGATGAGGTCATTAAGTATCTAAACTGTACTGTTCTCCCTGGACTTTTTAGCCTTCAAGACAATCTCATTTGTATCTTGAGTCCTCCACCTCTCATCCTTCTGCCATACTGAGAAAACACTACCTCTCCCCACCCCCCCCACCCCCATTTAATGTCTACCACACAAAGGACCATAAAAACTGGCCCCAGCTTACCAGGACCCTTTTGGCTACTGAGCAAATCCTAGCCTTGAAAACATAACCCAGGTATTTTCCACTCAAGACCAGGACCTGACCCTGGCCCCCTCACTCCTAGGAAAAGGGCAAGGACAATCTGTATGAGCTGCCCAATATCTCCTCAGTGTCTTGCCGTGCCCTCATTCTGACCAAGATGACTCAGCTCCTCCTACCCATGTCTTACTCTGGGCCTTTGTTCTTTACCCAGGAAGCCATTTCCCCATCTGACCACGTCACTATCATGAAGGTAACATTTATCACTTTATAGTACTAGTGGACGGTGGTAGTCATCTGGTGCCTGTATTCATATTGCACCCCTTTTTTTGCTTATTCATAAATACAGAACCACTCTTGACAGAATGATTTACTAGACACCAACTAATGATTTCGTGTTCATCTGCAACCCACCACAAACTCCAAGGGAACAAGAATCAAAGTTTCTCACCATCCACTAGATGGCACCGTTGGTCAGCAGTGACTTAGGACAGGGTTCCAGCTGGGACAAGATAGACAAATCCACCCATTCTGGCAGAGATCTTCAAGTAGGCTACACTAGGATTATGACAAAATATGGTAAAGATCGCTGTCTAGAATGATTCAGTAAATAATAATAGCTGTTACTATTATCATCACAGGTCACGTCTTTTCAAATAGGTTGTAAATACACCCTGGAGCAGACTGCCTCATTCTGGTGCTTGTTCATCTTTTAAAACAACAAAACTTCAATTACAACTCCTCAAAGACGAAAAAGGAAACCACAGAAAGTGGACATTACGATTTCTACAAGTGATTTTAAGGATGAGGTCAGCTTTCAACAAGTGGTCAACTTCTTGGGAAAAGTAGCTGGGGTGCGATGGGAGAGTATGCACCTGAGAGAAGCCTAAATGACCAGGCCGCTGGGCCATGGTAAGAAAATTACGACAACCTGAGTGTGGCCCAGGAAGAACAGCACAGGACTGCTAGTCTAGACCTCTCTTCTCTTGGCTCTGCTGCCAATCTGGTATGCAAGTTTACATAACTCCTACCTTCAGGGCCTCAATTTCTTTTAGAAAATAGGTCTCAAAGATCCTAAAAATTTTAACATCCACATAAAAAATGGTTACAGCCAAAGCAATCTTAAGAAAAAAGAACAAAGCCAAAGGTATCATGCTCCCTGACTTCTGAACTATACTACAAAACTATAGTAATTGAAATAGTAGGGTACTGCACAAAAAAAATGGCAGCCCACTCCAGTGTTCTTGCCTGGTGAATCCCAGAGACGGCGGAGCCTGGTGGGCTACCATCTATGGGGTCGGACACGACTGAAGTGACTTAGCAGTAGCAGCAGCATAAAAAAAGAGATCATTGCAACGAAATAGTCCAGAAACCAACTTACACACATACAGCCAACTAATCTACAATAAAGCAGTGAGAATACACAATGGAGCAGACAGGCTCCTCAGTGAGTGCTGCTGGGAAAGCTGGACAGTTACATGGAAAAGAATGAAATTAGAACATTCCCTAACATAAAACTCAAAAGGGATAAAAGACCTTAATGTTAAGACCAGAAATCATAAAACTTTTAGAAGAAAACAGGCAGAACACTCCAGTATAAATCACAACTGTTTTTTTTTTTTTTAATGTCTCCTCAGGAAAAGGAAACAAAGGCAAAAACAAGTGAGATCAAATTCCTTAATAAGTTCTTGTCCAACAAAGGAAACCACTGACACAGACAACCTACTGAATAGGAGAACGCACTTGTGTTAGGACTAATAGAGGTTAGTACCTGAACTACATAAACAGCTCACTGATTAAAGGTGGACAGTAAGTTTAAAAAGACATTTTTCCAAAGAAGACAGATAGCCAACAGACACATGAAAAGATGCTCAACGTTGCTAGTCAGAGAAATGCAAACCAAAACCACAGTGAGATACGACCTCACACTTGTTGGTATGGCTGTGAAATGCAGTATTACTTGGCCGTAGGAAAGAATAAAAATTCTGCCATTTGCATTAACACGGATGGACCAGTAGGGTATTATGCCTAGTGAAATACATTAGAAAGACAAATCCTGTATGTTATCACCTTAAAAGATGATTAAATAAAACAAAAACAGACTCACAGATAATAGAAGACAAACTACTTACTGGTTACCACTGGAGACACGGGAATGGGGAGGGCCGAGACTGGGATAAGGCGCTAAGAGGTACAAAGTACTGTGAACAAAGTAAGCTGCCGGAAATACTGAACAGGGAGTACAGCTGATATTTTAAATGGGGTAAAATTTATAAAAATAACATCACTATATGTACACCTGAAACTAATACTGTAAAAGCCAACTGCAATTTTTTAGAAAGTACCTATACAGTGAAAAGCATAACGATATTGTTTTAATGTTTTGAATTAACTTTC
The DNA here is from genome assembly GCF_049115385.1 of Moschus berezovskii. Lineage (NCBI taxonomy): Eukaryota > Metazoa > Chordata > Mammalia > Artiodactyla > Moschidae > Moschus > Moschus berezovskii. The sequence goes on along the minus strand of NC_142471.1, from coordinate 19,646,519 downwards.
ATCTAGACAAAATATTTTCATTATTTCAATAACCTTGTGTTAAAACACTAGGGATAGACAATGGCTTCAAGAATGATTTTGAAAGTAAATGATTTTGAAAGTATCTTATTTCCTCCTAAGCATGGTTTCTGAATTCAGTATGGACTTACCTGTGGTTACCATGACATTATACCAAGACTGTTACTACATACTAACTTTCTGAAAGAAATGTTTTTTGTTGACATTCTATGAAAAGCTGAGAGTACGAACTTAGGACTGCTTTCTAATGCCCAGATAGTTATCTGGGTTCAAAAGCAAGAGGCCACCACTGAGTAAAGAAGGACAAGAGTCTACTCCACTTCCAGTACATGCATAATTCAGTTTCATTCAGTGGAAGAAAGCTTTCCTTAAATCCCTTTCAGGGATTTAAATCCCTTAAGCTACAGAGAGGAAAGCGCCTACAAACCCCGGTGAGGAGATGGGCCACGTGACTCGTGGAATAGTATTTTAAGCACCCACTCTGACAGCTCAGTTGGTAAAGAATCTGCCTGCAATGCAGGAGACCCTGGTTCGATTACTGGGTCAGGAAGATCCCCTGGCGAAGGGAAAGGCTACCCACTCCAGTATTCTGGCCTGGAGAATTCCACGGACGGTATAGTGCATGGGGTAGCAGAGTCAGACACCACTGAGCAACTTTCACTCACTGTTAGGTTGCTGCAAACGTACCAAGTCATCTGGTCAAAAGGCACATACTGGGTTGGCCAAAAAATTCCTTCATTTTAAAAGTAAAACTAAGACACAATTTTTGTTTTCACCAAGAACTTTATTGAACAATGTTAATCACCATTTTGTTCCACTACCTTCTGCCAGTTTTCAGGCAACTTCATAATCCCATCTTCCCAAAACTTTATCCTTTTAAGCAAAGCAAACCGTTCCAGGTACCTGAACAGTCTTCCAGGGAATTGACATTTTTTTCCATTAAGAGAATTTTGTAAAGACCCAAATACGTGAAAATCCAAAGGTGCAACGTCTAGTGAGTACAGCGGATGAATCAGAACTTCCCAACCCAACCAAGCTGTCCCAGTTTTGCCTGATCATCAAAGAAACGTGATCTTGCAGTATCCTGATGGCAGATGATGCACTGTCTGTTGATTAATTCCCAGACACTATTTGTCGAGTGCTACTAACTGGGAGTAGTATGCTTGTTGGAATTGTTTGGTTTTCCAGAGGAGCTCATAATAGAGGACTCCCTTCCAATCCCACCATATCTACATCACCACCTTCTTTAGATGAAGACTGGCCTGAATTAAGTATGATTGGTGGTGGTTCATTTCGCTTGCCCCATGATCTCTTCTGTTCTACTTCATGGTACAGTATCCACTTTTCATCGCCTGTCACGTTGCCCATTTCTATTCTAAAAATGAATTTTTTCATTAAAGTAGAGAATCATGTGCAGAAGTACGGTCAAGGTTTTGCTTAACTTATTTAGAACTCAAAGAGAATAACATAATCAAACTGGTGCAACTGATTTTCAAATCTGAGTTGTATATTTTGAAATATGTTGGCTATCTCCTGCATGGTATAATGGTGATTGTTCTCAATGTCTTGATTTGATCACTATCAACTTCAACTCGTCTACCCAGCGAGAATCGCCAACTTCACAAACCTCTTTTGACACATTCCTTCAGTCAGAACATCTCCATACACTGCACAAATCTTTTTTTGCATTTCAGTTGCATTTTTACCTCTCTTGAAATAATAAAGCATAATGTTGAAAATATTTTCTTCCATTCTCAATATGAAAATTGCGACAAAAAAATCCACCAATTTTGATAACTTTTTTAAAATGCACACTGATGTACAGTTGTCACAATACAATCTAACAAAACTGTTTTGAGTGATGTTTAAAGACAACGAAGTGCTACCAGAACCAGCTTATGGAAAAAACCGAATAAACCTTTTGGCCAACCCAATACATTCTACTGATAGACTCAAATACAAAACCTAAAAACAAGATGAAACAGGAGTATTAAAAAGTGTGAATAAATGCTTCAAAGACCATGGAAAAGTAAAGTTAGTCTATTTAACATGTATGTTAGTGGAAATGCACAGAACAGGGTCCTGTGGAATATATCAAACTGCTCAAAGTAATGGGGCAGGGGGTGGGGGAAGGGAGACGGTAGAGGAAGAAAGGGAGGGTGTCTGACCAAGTGTTCATGTCAAAACATAGCATCTTATTTTTAAAAGTAAAATAGGCTAATAACAGTTTCATTATTGGCACAATCTTTTAAATCTCAACTTTTATAATGAAGGTTAGGCAAGCAAAGTATTCTGAGTCTAGGAAACTACAATACTGAGATGGACGATCAACAGAGAACAGAACTCTCATCCTATTTTAAGAAGCTAAGTTTATTTTTGGTTTCATCTGCACCGAGACAAAGGAAAAAAGGGACTTCTGCATGGTCACTTCATCTTACTGTCGTCCTGCTGGTTTCATCACTAGACATGTGAGCCCAACCCTATCCCCTCAGCCCAGTTGTCCCCATTCCCTCAGGAGATGCTGTTCATCCATATTTTTGTCTCTCTCCCAAGATAAACCAAGTGTATGCTTTAAACACACCCAGTGGCTTATACCCTCATGTTTCACTTACACCTTCCTCTTCTTCCCACTCCTGGGACATCACTGGACTCTGCAGAGAGGAGAGGAGAGGATCCAAGTACTGCTCTGCACTGGAGCACGGCTGCCTCCAGACTGAACACTGTCCCTGTGTGCCAGCCCACGAAGGCTGGGACATAGAGGCTCAGCGAATTCCTTGTTCTCTTCCACCATAGCTGTAGAGGTAGCTGACTACAAAAAACGAAGAAAATCTCTAACGTATCAAAGTAATTGTTTGACAGAATGTCTTCATGTTCAAAATTTCCAACACAGAAGCTGAACAAAACTTGCTTTTAACAAAGGTATAAAATACAATTACTTTATTGATTTATTACAATCAAATACTGCCGACTAGCATTACTTCCACTCGTGCATCATTAAAAACAAAAGGATATTTCCTTGATATTTTCAAATGATGCATTACACAATAAACAAAAAAAGTTAGAACTTAAAATGCACCCTGATTAATTATGTAAACTGGTAATTAAAAAAAAAGCATAACTAATAATTTGGTTCCTTTCTTCATAAATGGAAATTTAAATATTTCTCCTGATAGTCTTGAGGTTATCATTATGTTACGAGTAGTGCAAAGTGTGGCACACAGTTTCTTCTAGAAAGGTTAGTACACACCTTATTAGACAAAGGAAATGTGCATAACAAGATGCATACAGTCAATGCATGATAGAAAGCATGTTTCAAATACAAGGCAGCCCCTCGGGCAACCATATTATTTAGGTTTTGCATTATCATTTATGGCATTATAGATTACACATACTTTTATAAATTTTAACCCTGAAGATAAAAATAATTGTTGCTTGAAAAAAATTATTCCAGGTAGCCATTTGGTTTGTATCAGGAGAAAGTGAACCTCCAACAGTTCAGTATCTGCCAAGTCTGGAATCATTAACTTGAGTCAGTAAAACAGACACGCAACATGTTTCACAGTGACTGCTGCCAAGTCCTGTCAATGCCTCTTCTCTGCAGTATGCCTGGTGCAGCATCTCCGGGACTACCCTTGCACGTGGTTTTCCCTTTTTTATTTTTGCTGGATTATCTGTATTACCATATTATTCCCTCTCTTTACCTCTCCTATGGCCTTCCATTTTAATTATTCATAAATCCTTTCAGAAAATCCTCAGAGAGCTCCATGAGGGGAAGTTCTGGAGATGGGAAATCCAAGGGAGGAAGATTGGGTATTGGAATATCCTTGGCTTTCCCAGTGTTTGAGGCAAACTTCTGCCAGGTTGAAGAGGCTGTTGCAGTTTCTGAATGTGGTGGCAAGCTCCATAACTCTGACTTTTCTACAAAATCAGCATCTACATCAAGCTCCTTTTCTATTGGGCCTTTTAGAAGTCTGCCCTTTTCAGCCTTTAGCTGTTTATTCTCTCTCCGTAATCTTTCATTCTCAGCCACGAGGAATTCCACATGCCTCTTCAAATCTGCAATTTTGGTGGCCTGCTCCTCTATAATTGTTTTATCATCTTTTGGGGCTTTGCTTCCAATGCATGGCTCTGTTGGCTCCCTCTTCTGCTGAAGTAAAAATAGTAGTGTGTCTGGATCCCTGTCAAAGACCCCCTGAATTTCAGGCAAGTGTTTCTCTGTGGAAGGGCTGTACTTCTGAGAGAGCAGGGGGCTCTGGCTGTCTGCATCCTCAGCGGAGGGTCTGTGAGGTGCCTGAAGTTGGGCAGCTGCATCCTTGTCTGTGCTCTGCTGGGCTTTCAGTCTGTCCTCCCGCTTTGCCCTCTTCCACCTCTCCTGGATGAGGAGGAGCTGTTTCATGTGGCTGTCCCTTTGCAGTTCCAGTGATAAGTGAGCCTATTACACAGAAAGAAAGGTATAATTTAACATTTTTTTAAAGTCTCTTTAGTAATATCCAGTAAATGCTATTCTAGTATCTTCCTTTCTGAATAAGCCAGTATCACTTGAATTTTTAAAATTTATACTATGTTTGCAATTCCATAGAATGCCAAACATTTTCCAAAATAATAGTCTTTCTAGGTAAGCTACCATCTTTATTCATAAACAAAACACTGTTCAAGAAGTAACAGTAAGTCCTATTCCAATTCCAAATCAACACACTGAATTGTACCTTTTTAAAATGTGACTCAGCCCTCTATTTGTACTCAGCTTAAAATTAGAAAATTTCCAGTTTGGACTTCTATTCTACAACTAGCTAAAGTCTATCAACAAGGGTTCAATGCATGTCTATATTACATGGTTAACACAAGCAGTTCTGGTCAAAAGGAAGTACACAGAAAGGAACACAACTTCTACAGAATTGGTATTTTTTCCCATCACTGAAATCCCCTCATCTCCTTAAGTCAATTAAAGATTTACCAAATAACTCCTATGTATCTGCCACTTTTATTATCAGGAAATCACCTTTGGTTGAAGATTTAGCTTTGTATAAAGGCATTTTAAAACCCTAGACAGGCCCTCCCCAAACACAGAAGACAATGTAAAGCCACTGGTGAAATAAAAGTGCCAGAACCGCTTAGGAGTTCAGGAAAAGACAGGTCTGGATTTAAATCATCTTTGACAAGCAAAGGAAAGGCCAACTGGTTTCCCCTTGGCCAGGCCAGCTTGCTTACTGTGAGCTAAATATCAGAAAAGGCATTAAGAGGGGTCTCTAAAAGACACATGGCAATCTAAGGTCTATGAGAAAACCCTAGGAAAAAAAGGACAAGCAGTTTCTGCATGCCATCAGCAGCAATTTAAATTTTTATTTTATATTGGAGTATAGTTGATTTACAAAGTTTTATTAGTCTCATGTGTACAGTAAAGTGAATCAGTTACAAATATCCATATATCTACTCTTCCAGATTCTTTTCCCATACAGGTCATTATAGAGTATTGAGTAGAGGTCCTTGTGCTGTGAAGTACGTCTTTGTTGATTATCTATTTTATATATAGAATTATATGTATGTCAATTCATTTAGTTTTAATTTCCTTTCTGAAAAACTAATCTGTTCCCCATTTTATGTATTTTTGACTGCAGTGTTTTGGGAGGAGCCATGTTTCCCTTCAAGAACTTTATTTTATACACAATTCAAGTCTCCACAAGAAAACGTTTCTAACCCTTGCTGGAAATATTAAAAGTGTCTTACCTGCTCAGACTGTGTTAGCTTCATGGCTTCAGAAAGATATGCTGGTTTAAAAAAAAAAAAGGCACATTAATATATGTTATCATTTTGTTATTAAAAGATCAAAGTAAGAGTTTTATAATACTCTTCCTATGACAAAGAGGACTGGTCTTAGAAGCAATTCTGCTACTACACAATTATCCTATTCCTGAAAAGGATTTTTTAAAAAAGGATTCTTAACTTCCCCAAAAAGGGGATCAGTGGTAACCAAATGGAGATATCCCATACTTCACCTGGAGGAGCTGGTTCTTTTAAATCACTGTAGATTTCACAATTAAGGAAGTAAAGATGACATAATCAGAAAAACAGAATTGGGGAAGATTAAAATTATATAAAAACCTATCAAAATCCTATTATATTCACAGAAATATCAAGATATTGACTATTAATGACTTTTTTTACCCACATGAATACCCAGACTATCATTCTGGCATCCTACAAAACCATTTTATTGAATTGTTTCTAAGTTATATCATCAGCCTACTATGAACTTGGTAAAGTCCAAAGAACTCACTGACATTTATGAATAAGCAACTGCAGGCAGTATTATGAAGTTTATGAAAATGAGCTAGCTGCTGGAAAGCATGGAGCCATGTTTCCCTTCAAGAGCTCATGATGCATTAGTGAACTATACTCCCAGCCCTTTCCCATTTTATCTTTCTGTGGAGATTATATTTTGTTGTATTCCTCTGTAAGCCCTTTTATAGCTTGTCTGGAACAAGATGGAGTATAAATAACAAGTAATATTAGCAACAGTGAAAATAACAAGTAGTATTAGTAACAGGTTGTGTCCAATTAATCCTCATTTTTATCTCTTCCTCACTATAAACTTTTTGGCATCTCTCACACATTAAGCTCCTTCTCGTCTTTTTGCTGACACTACAGGCATTGCTTTCTGTCTGCTCTTAATCCAAATATTTTAATGATTTTCTAAGTTCATGACTTGGAACTACTGTCTGCCAGGTTCTATCACAGTCTTTAAGACAGACTAACTGGGTGTTCCCTCTCCATCAAAAAACAGAGTTGGTTACACAGCCTTTGCTCCACCCATATTAAATTTTTTTTCCTCAACTTTCTTTTACTCCTATATTAAGTCTGTATAACTGCATACAGACCATTTCTTTTCCTTTTCTTCATGTTTAAGTCTGTTGAGACATTCTATTTCTTGCTATGATAGTGTGGATAAATCTCCCTAGACATCCCTCCCATTCCCTCGGCATATATCTGTCTCCCTGTATGAACTATGGTTTGCTTTACATTCAGTTTCTTAACAAATGAAAGTGTCACAAAACTATGCTTAACCCAAACGGAATACCTCCCTTTGTAGAATCCTGAAACTATTACATGACAGAAGACACCCAAGGACACTGAGTTCCCAAACAGCAGAGAACTCAACAAGAGTCACACTGTCATTTAAAAGATGTACTCAATGTCATTTTAAAACCTGAGCCTTTAAAAGAAAAAAAAAATTATTTAAAAAAATTATTTTAATTGGAGGACAATGACAATATTGTGGTGGTGGTTTTTAATCTGTTTGCATGGTAATGAATTTGCTCCACAGCCAGAACAGGAACAAGTGCCCACCATGACAAAAATGTCAGTAGAGAAAACTCATCTCGGAAAATCTAACAATGTGGTTAAACTCCTTCCTTCAGTCATGATACAAGGCTAATATTTAAAGTAAATACCAAGTAGATGATAAGGAAAAGGAATTAAGAATATCTGAAGAATCTATTACTTTTTAATAACAACTACTACTATCATGAATCTGTTGAGCTGCCACAGCCTATCCGCACACACACAGCGCTGACTGCACACATACACACAACACTGACTCTGAACAACAAAGACTGATGTGCTCCGAAGCATTTTTGTGACACTACAGTCTCAGGAGAAGGTTCAGGTCAAGATCTATTTTCAAGTACATATAAACACACACTCTCAAGTCTGTTCATCTTCTGAAAAATTCACTGTGAGTTCTAAACATTGTTAACGGTTGTTACTAACTTCCCATTTAAGCTTTTGCCCTTTTTGATGTCTGTGAAAGAAAATAAATCCACTTAGAGAGTGGACTGCATAAGACTGACAAGGGACAGTTACAGCACCCAGTTGCAGCTGCTAAGCAAGGATTTAAAGCAAGAGTCCTCTAACAGTGGTGAATTCTTGGTAGTTTATATCTTCTTTAACTTTTTTTTCAATATAGGGTGGTAAAAATAAGTACATCTCCTCCTCCTCCCTACCCCGTCAGATTTAGATGGCTTTTTCTGTCTGAGTTTGGTATCTCAGCTGATCAGGTAACCTCTACACATTCACAAAGCATTATCAGAACAGTGCCAAGCACGGAGGACATGAGTCCTTAGCGCTGCAGTCTCAGAATCTCCTCTGCTCTTCAAATGAGGCCCCTTCTGCGAGTCAATTCTCTCACTTCAAGCTTTTGTTCCCAACTTTTGTTCCCAACACTCCTCAGATGACGCCCTTCCCCTGGTGTGTGTCTAACATGATTTCCAAACACTAAGTTGCTTACTCTCAGCATATATTTACATCCACACCTCCCAAAACAGCTCTGTTCAAGCCTAGATGTGAAGTCAATTTAGAAAACAGAGTTAATCCCTCCACATTAATTCTCCAACTAGCATTATATTCACAACTCTACTCTGAAACACAACACAAGGCTATTTCCAAACAAGTCTAAACTCCAAATCAAATCGGCTGGGTGGGATTAAGTAATCACACTTATAAGTTGTACCTCCGAAATTAAGAGCTAATGGAATCCAACAGACTGCCTTTATCTTTTCTACCCCTGAGAAAGTCACAGAATTTAGATAAAGAGAAAGGGGGAGAGGTGTTTAAAGCCTAGCATTAATTTTAAGTCTTCCAATGAAGACAGGAATATAGACGAGGAATGAAAGAAACTTCCCTCCCAAGCAGGAAGGGAAGATCCCACGTGCTGCTGAGCACCTAAGCCGGCAAGCCACGACCGAGCCCAGGTTGCGCATGCCACTACTGAGGCCCGTGTGCCCTCGACCCTGTGCTCTGCGACAGGAGAAGCCGTCACCACGAGACACTGGGGCACTGCAACAAAGACCCAGCACAGCCAAAAATAAAATTAATAAATAAACCTTAAAAAAAAAAATTATGCCTTTTATATACTCAGAATATCCTACTGATCAGAGACCCTGCTTTGGGAAAGCAAGTGTTCTCCTTTCTTGCTGCAAGTAATAAATACTTCCTTCTCTGGGGGAAAAAAAGAATATTCTACCAATCAACACACAATCCATGCTGTGAGGCATGGCCAAGTAGTGATAATAATAAATTAAAAACCACAAAGGTTTATGGGATATATACAATGTGCTCAGCCCTACAGCTGAAGGATACACTTCAGGGGCAAAACGAACTCTTCAAAAGTAAGACTTGAAATTCTCCCTCAAAATTACTGACTTGTAGGCAAAAATCACTGACACAGAAGGACTCTTCTAAACCAGTCTCCACTGTGCTGTCTGTATTTCAGCAGTAAGGCAACACAGGAGAAGATTCTGCCAGGAAAAAACAGGACACTGATTATGGTACTGACCTCAGGGAAAGGAAGTGCCTTTCTCTAGCAGGAAGACTACAGGGCCTGCTCAAAGAATGGTGGCCACACCGATTTTGGATGTACCACTCCCACTTCTAAGCTTTTAGCTTTGTTACTCGGCCAACAGAAGCCAGTCTGTACAAAACAGACCCTGGAGAGCTATTTCTGAGTCCAACATACACTAAGTTTTATGACTGGGATAAAATAAGGTGTTTGAAAGGAATCCAGTAATTCTAAATATCATACCTAAAAGAAGGTCATCAGCGGCATGATACTATAAGCATGAATGTATAGATGAAACATTCAGAAGGGAAGCTAAAGAAAGACCACAGGAAAGGGTTTCGAGGGGTTTCCATTATCAGCACCTTAGGAAACAGAAACTCAGTGAAAATTAATTGGCTGGAATTAAATCAGTTATTAATTCCAGAACCCAAAATGGCTAAATATTTGAAATCCAAACTCCTCTATAATAACTAAGATGAACTGACAGACACTTACTGCAATCACTTCTGTCTCGGGAGAATCTTCCAGCTCAGAAAGTTGTGTCCAGGAATCATTTACCAATAAGGCATATCCAATTTCCATGATTTAGAAAGACTAGGCTAAGAGGAGCTGGAAAATCTAACACACTCACTTGAAAAATATTCCAAGCTGTGTTCCAGTGGGTCAGTAGTGTCAGTGTGGTATACATGCAGGGCAATAACACATCATTACTCTTGTGACTTTCATCCTAAACACTATGTTGAGAGATACCGGAAAAAAGAAACTGCCCAGCAGTTTCAGACTCAGTACTATGTAAAAAGAATACTCACCTGCAGCCTTTTTGTGACAAGAAATAGCCTCTTCGTATTTCCCTGCAGCTAACAAACGATCTGCTCGTCTGCTCTGTTGATGGGCCTAGAAGACAAACATTCCTGAGTTCTTTACTTAAAAAAAACAAACCTTTTAAGACAGTAATGCTGTTTGTTGCCACATGTGCCAAACCATTACAACTCTATCTGAAACTGGGGAAATCTAATGTGTAGTATCTGAAAGGACTGGTAACTTCTTTCAACTCTACTGATAAACTATCAAATCTAATACCAGGCACTAACTCCTTCAAGGTGCTCACATTCGTCAGAGATTAACCAAGTGTTAAAATCAGATTGTTACTCAAAATGTATACTTTGTTGTTTCTTAACTCATTCTTCCTTTTCAACATTAAAGTTACTATTTACATTTTAAAAACTCATACATTATACAGTTGAGGAATTAATGATACCAATATTTAATATTACGGTGGATATTTTATCAGGTACAACTCACCTGAACAAGAAACTCAGAAGTACTGAACGCATGTGGATTAACTAAGTAGTCACTTGTCTTCTTACATCTGTGTTACATTTAAGAATTATTACAATTCTCTGAAATGTGTTTCATCTCTTACAAAAGGAGCTCCCTAGACTCACAGCAGTCATGTGTCTTACATTAAGTTATATAGGGAGCAGGCAGGGAGAAAGAATTGGAAGTCTTCCAACTAGGTTAATGTTTTCCTCACTAACAAACTCACAGACAATTTAACAAAGCTAGTCAAAGTGAAAAAAGCACTATACACGTATGTTCATAGCAGCATTATTCACAGTAGTCAAAAAGAGAAAGTAACCTAAGCATCAATAGAAAAATGAACAAACTGTGGGATATATGTACAGTGTAAAATTAGCCTGAAGAGAGAGGAAACTGACACATGCTGTAACATGGATGGACGTTAAGGACTTTAAGCTAATAATGAAATATAAAATGAGCCACTTAAAAAAAAACAAATACTGTATGATCCGACTTATGAGGTATCTGTGCTCAGTCTTTCAGTCATGTCTTGACTCTTTGTGCCCCATGGACTGTAGGCTCCTCCAGGCTCCTCTGTCCATGAGATTCTTCAGGCAAGAATACTGGAGTGGGTTGCCATTCCCTTCTCCAGGGATCCTCCAGCCCGGGATTGAACCCTCATCTCCTATGTCAGCAGGCTGATTCTTTACCACTGAGATATCTGGGAAGCCCAAAACATAGTTCAGTTCAGTTCAGTCGCTCAGTCATGTCCGACTCTTTGCGACCCCATGAATCACAGCACGCCAGGCCTCCCTGTCCATCACCAACTCCCGGAGTTCACTCAAACTCATGTCCATCGAGTCAGTGATGCCATCCAGCCATCTCATTCTCTGTCGTCCCCTTCTCCTCCCGCCCCAAACCTTTCCCAGCATCAGAGTCTTTCCCAGTGAGTCAACTCATCGCATGAGGTGGCCAAAGTATTGCAGTTTCAGCTTTAGCATCAGTCCCTCCAATGAACACCCAGGATTGATCTCCTTTAGAATGGACTGGTTGGATCTCCTTGCAGTCCAAGGGACTCTCAAGAGTCTTCTCCAGCACCACAGTTCAAAAGCACCAATTCTTCGGCGATCAGCTTTCTTCACAGTCCAACTCTCACATCCATACATGACCACAGGAAAAACCATAGCCTTGACTAGACAGACCTTGGTTGGCAAAGTAATGTCTCTGCTTTTTAATATACTATCAAGGTTGGTCATAACTTTCCTTCCAAAGAGTAAGCGTCTTTCAATTTTCTGGCTGCAATCAGCAACTGCAGTGATTTTGGACCCCAAAAAAATAAAGTCTGACACTGTTTCCACTGTTTTTCCATCTATTTCCCATGAAGTGATGGGACCAGATGCCATGATCTTTGTTTTCTGAATGTTGAGCTTCAAGTCAACCTTTTCACTCTCCTCTTTCACTTTCATCAAGAGGCTTTTGAGTTCCTCTTCACTTTCTGCCATAAGGGTGGTGTCATCTGCATATCTGAGGTTATTGATATTTCTCCCAGCAATCTTGACTCCAGCTTGTGCTTCTTCCAGCCCAGCGTTCCTCATGATGTACTCTGCATAGAAGTTAAATAAGCAGGGTGACAATATACAACCTTGACGTACTCCTTTTCCTATTTGGAACCAGTCTGTTGTTCCATGTACAGTTCTGACTGTTGCTTCCTGACCTGCATACAGGTTTCTCAAGAGGCAGGTCAGGTGGTCTGGGATTCCCATCTCTTTCAGAATGTTCCACAGTTTATTGTGATCCACACAGTCAGAGGCTTTGGCATAGTCAATGAAGCAGAAATAGATGTTTTTCTGGAACTCTCTTGCTTTCTCCATGATCCAGCGGATGTTGGCAATTTGATCTCTGGTGCCTCTGCCTTTTCTAAAACCTGCTTGAACATCTGGGAGTTCACGGGTCACATATTGCTGAAGCCTGGCTTGGAGAATTTTGAGCATGACTTTACTAGCGTGTGAGATGAGTGCAATTGTGCGGTAGTCTGAGCATTCTTTGGCATTGCCTTTCTTTGGGATTGGAATGAAGACTGACCTCTTCCAGTCCTGTGGCCACTGCTGAGTTTTCCAAATTTGCTGGCATATTGAGTGCAGCACTTTCACAGCATCATCTTTCAGGATTTGAAATAGCTCAACTGGAATTCCATCACCTCCATTAGCTTTGTTTGTAGTGATGCTTTCTAAGGCCCACTTGACTTCACATTCCAAGATGTCTGGCTCTAGGTCAGTGATCACGTTATCATGACTATCTTGGTCGTGAAGATCTTTTTTGTACAGTTCTTCTGTGTATTCTTGCCACCTCTTCTTAATATCTTCTGCTTCTGTTAGGTCCATACCATTTCTGTCCTTTATCGAGCCCATCTTTGCATGAAATGTTCCCTTGGAATCTCTAATTTTCTTGAAGAGATTTCTTGTTTTTCCTATTATGTTGTTTTCCTCGATTTCTTTGCACTGATCACTGAGGAAGGCTTTCTTATCTCTCCTTGCTATGCTTTGGAACTCTGCATTCAGATGCTTATATCTTTCCTTTTCTCCTTTGCTTTTCGCTTCTCTTCTTTTCACAGCTATTTGTAAGGCCTCCTCAGACAGCCATTTTGCTTTCTTGCATTTCTTTTCCATGGGGATGGTCTTGGTCCCTGTCTCCTGTACAATGTCACAAACCTCCGTCCAGAGTTCATCAGGCACTCTATCTATCAGATCTAGTCCCTTAAATCTATTTCTCATTTCCACTGTATAATCATAAGGAATCTGATTTAGGTCATATCTGAATGGTCTAGTGGTTTTCCCTACTTTCTTCAATTTCAGTCTGAATTTGGCATATTTAAAGTAGTCAAATTCATGAAGCCTGAAAGCAGAATGGTGGTTGCCAGAGACCAGGGGAAAGAAAAGTGGGATGTTCTCATTCAATGGGTGTAGTTTCATTTTTACAAGATGAAAAAGTTCTGGACATCTGCGGCACAAAAATGTGAATATTCTTAACACTACTCAACTGTACATTTAAAAATTATAGATGGCAAATTTGGGAGATCCCTGATGGTCCAGTGGTTAGGAATCGGTGCTTTCACTGCCATGGCCCAGGTTCAATCCCTGGCCAGGGAACTGAGATCCCATAACCCACATGGCATGGTCAAAAATTTTTTTAATTAAAAAAAATCAGAGATGGAAAATAGTATGTTCTCTGTACTTTACCTTAGTGTTTTTGTTTTCAACAGCAAAAATCAAATCTGTGTCAGGTGTAAAATGATTCATCTTGAATGCTTTTCAAAAAATGTGCCACTGATGCCTCATAAAAACATTTCAGAGGATCACTTCTGTAACTGAGATTAGAAATATTCTAAGCATGCTTACAAATCATGCTCAGTGGAAAACAGGTGAAGACAAAAGCAGGCAACAGTACACTTCTAGCAATGCATGCTGTTTACATTTCTCCTGTTTCTATTTTAGTAAGGAAGAAGCAACACTTTTAGAAACAAGATTATTCTTCCAATTGTTTCAAAGGCTTCTTACTCTTCAAACAGTAAACAAACTTTATCTCTAAGCTTCAATTCATTCCTTAAAAAAAAAGGCGGGCAGGGGGAGGTGCGGGTAACAAGAAATGACTACGGGCTGAAAATAATTTCAACCATAGAGTCTTGGACTGAAGAAAAAAAAACATGTTCTGAACACAAGAACATTAGATAATATCCAGAAATGATAGAGATCTTTGGGAAGAGAACGTACATGATGAAGAAAACTAGGTTACGACCAACATGATTTCTCCAAGAAATGTATTCTGAGTATAGCTAAAGAAAGTGACACTCAGGATCTAGGTAGGGGGAACAAATGAAAGAATCAGCACATGCCTTTACCTTTCTAGGCTTTGAAAGAAGCCCTCCAGAAGAGACAGTGTTCTCTGGAATCCAAAAGTACTTTCTAACTTGGATGGCACAGTGTGGGCAAAGCCCTACGAACCTGGGGCACTGGGCACAAGTCCTCACTCTCCCACCAAAACCAGCCAAATTATCTGGGCCCTCAGGGTCTGTTTCCTCACTTGTAAAATGATGGAGTTAGACCACATCTGTGCTTCTCAAATTTTAACTGAATCTGACTCCCCTGCGGAATACATGTAGACTCTTCTTCAGTAGGACCTCAGATTCCACCAGTAAAGCTAGACCCACAGGTTCCCAGACACACTTGAGAAGTAGGGATGAGATGCTCTCTGGGGTTACCTCATTCTAACACTGTGTCTTTAGTTTCTGTCCAATGACATCAATCCCTTTCTACCTTGGACCATATTTCTGAAGCTCCCTAGTTAAACTTCAGGTTTCACAATAAGAGAATATCTTTTCTTTCTCATATCCTTTTTCAATATGGTTTATTACAGGATACTGAATATATTTCCCTGTGTTATACAGGTGGCCCTTGTTGGTTATCTTCTTTATATACTATAGTCTATGTCTGCTAATCCCAAGTTGCCCCACCCCATTTCCCCTTTGCTAACTATAAGTTTTCTGTGAGACTGTTTGTTTCACAGAAAAGTTCATTTGTGTCATATTTTAAACACCACATGTACGTGACCTCACATGGTATTTGTCTTTCTCTGACTTACTTCACTTGTTATAACCTCCAGGCCCAACCATGTTGCTACAAATGGCAACATTTCATTTATTTCATTTTTTGTGGCTGAGTAACATTCCAGGTGTATTATCCATTCACCTGTCCATGAACCTGTTTCCATGTGTGGGGTATTCTAATAGTGCTGCTGTGAAAATAGGTGTGCATGTATCTTTTTAAATTGGAGCTGTGTCTGGATATATGCACAGGAGTGAGACTGCTGGATCATATGTATAGCTGTTTTTAGTTTAAGGAACTCCAAAACTGTATTCCCACCAACTTACATTCCCACCAACAGTGTAGAATTCCATTTCCCACACTCTCACCAGCATTTTTAATTTGTAGAATTTTTTAAAACGATGGTCATTCTGACTGATGTGAGGTGGTATCTCATTGTAGTTTTGATTTGAATTTCTCTAATAATTAGTGATGTTGAACATCTTTTCATGTGCCTACTGGCCATCTGTATATCTTTGAAGAAATGTCTACTTGGGTCTTCTGCCCATTTTTAATTCAGTTGTTTGTTTTTTGTTACGAGCTGTTAGAATATTTTGGAAATTAAGCCCCTGTCAGTCACACAGCTTGCAAATATTTTCTCCCATTCTGTAGGCTTTTTGTTTAAGGCTTGCTTTGCAATGCAAAGCTTGTACGTTTGATTAGGTCCCATTTGTTTATTTCTGCTTTTATTTCTATTGCCTTGGGAGACTACCCTAGGAAAACACTGCCATGATTTATGTCAGAGAATGTTTTGCCTATGTTCTTTCCTATAAGTTTAATGTTGTCAAGTCTTTAAGCCATTTTGAGTTTATTTCTGTCTACAGTATGAAATAAACTTTTTTTTTTTTTCATTTCAAAACCAGAGAAACCAAAACTTCTCAAGTGATAAGACCAGGACCTCATGGCTCTTCCAACTCCCCTAAAACTTCTCCATGTAAAATCCAATCTCTGATCACTCTGCCAATTTAGGAGTTACATCTCATTTTAAAACACATACCTATTCTAGTTCTCTGGCACATGGGCAATCAAATTCCCTTTTAAAATACAGGTCCTACACCAAATTCTTGTTAGTTCAGTTCAGTTGCTCAGTCGTGTCCAACTCTTTGTGACCCCATGAATCACAGCACGCCAGGCCTCCTTGTCCATCACCAAGTCCTGGAGTTCACTCAAACTCATGTGCATCGAGTCGGCAATGCCATCCAGCCATCTCATCCTCTGTCGTCCCCTTCTCCTCCTGCCCCCAATCCCTCCCAGCATCAGAGACTTTTCCAATGAGTCAACTCTTCGCATGAGGTGGCCAAAGTATTGGAGCTTCGGCTTTAGCATCAGTCCTCCCAATGAACACCAGGACTGATCTCCTTTAAAATGGACTGGTTGGATCTCCTTGCAGTCCAAGGGACTCTCAAGAGTCTTCTCCAACACCACAGTTCAAAAGCATCAATTCTTCGGTGATCAGCTTTCTTCACAGTAAGTCCAACTCTCACATCCATACATGACCACTGGAAAAACCATAGCCTTGACTAGACGGACCTTGGTTGGCAAAGTAATGTCTCTGCTTTTTAATATACTATCTAGGTTGGTCATAACTTTCCTTCCAAGGAGTAAGCATCTTTTAATTTCATGGCTGCAATCAGCATCTGCAGTGATTTTGGAGCCCAAAAAAATAAAGTCTGACACTGTTTCCACTGTTTCCCCATCTATTTTCGATGAAGTGATGGGACCAGATGCCATGATCTTAGTTTTCTGAATGCTGAGCTTTAAGCCAACTTTTTCACTCTCCTCTTTCACTTTCATCAAGAGGCTTTTGAGTTCCTCTTCACTTTCTGCCATAAGGGGGGTGTCATCTGCATATCTGAGGTTATTGATATTTCTCCCGGCAATCTTGACTCCAGCTTGTGCTTCTTCCAGCCCAGCATTCCTCATGATGTACTCTGCATAGAAGTTAAATAAGCAGGGTGACAACATACAGACTTGACATACTCCTTTTCCTATTTGGAACCAGTCTGTTGTTCCATGTCCAGTTCTAACTTGCTTCCTGACCTGCATATAGGTTTCTCAAAAGGCAGGTCAGGTGGTCTGGTATTCCCATCTCTTTCAGAATTTTCCAGTTTGTTGTGATCCACACAGTCAAAGGCTTTGGCATAGTCAATGAAGCAGAAATAGATGTTTTTCTGGAACTCTCTTGCTTTTTCCATGATCCAGCAGATATTGGCAATTTGATCTCCGGTTCCTCTGCCTTTTCTAAAACCAGCTTGAACATCTGGAATTTCACAGTTCACATATTGCTGAAGCCTGGCTTGGAGAATTTTGAGAATGACTTTACTAGCGTGTGAGATGAGTGCAATTGTGCGGTAGTCTGAGCATTCTTTGGCATTGCCTTCCTTTGGGATTGGGATGAAGACTGACCTTTTCCGTCCTGTGGCCACTGCTGAGTTTTCCAAATTTGCTGGCATGTTGAGTGCAGCACTTTCACAGCATCATCTTTCAGGATTTGAAATAGCTCAACTGGAATTCCATCACCTCCACTAGCTTTGTTCGTAGTGATGCTTTCTAAGGCCTCCTTGAGTTCACGTTCCAACATGTCTCGCTCTAGGTGAGTGAGCACACCATCGTGATTATCTTGGTCGTGTTAGACACCCAGCAAATGCTGACTGTTGAGGTTTTCAAATCTCAGCTTGAGCACTTATTAGACACCGGAACTTGGCTTTCTTAACTTCCTGCCCAAGTTTTCTCATCTTTAAGATGAGAATGTTGTGAAAATCAAACGAGTTAAAAGACAATAAAAGGGACTTGCCTGGTGGTCCAGTGGTTTAAAATCTGCCTTCCAATGCAGGGGATGTGGGTTCCATCCCTAGTCAGGGAACCAAGATACCACATGCCGTGGGGCAACTAAGACTACCCACTGCAACAACCCCACACTCTAGAGCCCATATATCACAACTAGAGAGCCCACACACCACAGGTAACAAGCCCACGTGCCACAACTAGAGAGAAGCCGGCATGCTGCCACAAAGAGTCCATGCGCCCCGATGAAGAGCCTGTGTGCCACAACTAAGACCCTGCACAGTCAAATAAATATTATTTTTAAAAAGAAGAATTTAAAAGCATCAGGGCTATCTAACACCATAAAATGTATAATGTGGTGGAAGAGACTAAACTGCATTCTCTTTCAACTAAAGATACTGTACAAAACTTACTTTCATGTAGTTTTTAAAGATCCTTCTTAAAGCAAAGATTATATGGTCATTTATTTATATGTTTTGTTATATACAGAACATTCTAACCGAAAGCAACAAAATACACATTCTTCAAGTGCTCAAAGAACATCCTCCAGGATAGATAATAGTGTTAGACCACAAAACAAGTCGTACTACTACTACAAAGTCACTTCAGTTGTGTCCAACTCTGTGCGACCCCATAGATGGTAGTCCACCAGGCTTCCCCGTCCCTGGGACTCTCCAGGCAAGAACACTGGAGTGGGTTGCCATTTCCTTCACCAATGCATGAAAGTGAAAAGTGAAAGTGAAGTCGCTCAGTCGTGTCCGACCCTTCACGACCCCATGGACCACAGCCTACAAGGCTCCTCCGTCCATGGGATTTTCCAGGCAAGAGTACTGGAGTGGGGTGCCATTGCCTTCTCCTAATAAACCTAAAAAGACTGAAATCATTTCAAGGCATCTTTTCCAGCCACCACAGAAACTAATTACAGGGAGAAATAAATTACAAGAAGAAAACTGGAAAAATTGTAACTATGTGGAGATTAAATAGTATGACACTGAACTATAGGTCAAAAGAGAAATAAAAAATACTTTTGAGACAAATGAAAATGGAATAAAACACGCCAAAACTTATGAGATGCAACAAAAGCAATTCTAAGAGGGAAGTTCATATGGATAAAAGCCTACCTTGCAGAACCAGAAAAATCTCCAATAATCTAACTTTACACCTCAAGGAACTAGAAAAAAAAATGATGCCCAAGGTTAGTAGAAGAAAGGAAATAACAAAGATCAGAGCAGAAACAGATGAAATAGAGATTAAAAAAACAAAAAACAGAAAAGATCAGTAAAACCAAGAGCTAGTTCTTTGAAAAGATTAACAAAATTGACAAACCTATAGCTATACTGAACGAGTATACTGATGTGAAGAGCCGACTCACTGCAAAAGGCCCTGACGCTGGGAAAGACTGAAGGCTGGAGGAGAAGGGGGCAACAGAGGATGAGATGGTTGGATGGCATCACTGACTCAATGGACATGAGTTTGAGCAAACTTTGGGAGATGGTGGAGGACAGGAAAACCTGGCATGCTGCTGTCCATGGAGTCACAAAGAGTTGGACAAGACTGAACAACAATACTCAACGAAGAAAAAAAGGGAAGATTCAAGTAAAATTTTAAAATGAGGGAATTTCCTGGTGGTCCAGTGGTTAGGACTCACTGCTTTCACTGCTGGATTCAATTCCTAGTTGGGGAACTAAGATCCCACAAGCCATATAATGTGGCCAATTCCCCCACCCCCACTCCCCCAAACAAACAAAAAACAAAAATGAAAGATGTTACAACAGATAACACAGAAATACAAAGGATCATAAGAGACTATCATGAACAATTATCAATATATGCCAACAAACTGGGCAACCTAGAAAAAAAACGGATGAATTCCTAGAAAAAAAAAACTTCGAAAAAAAAACAGAAAACCTGAACAGACCAGTAACAGGCATACCTCTAAGATATTTCAAGTTCAGTTCCAGGCCACTGCAATAAAGCGAATGTCCAAAGCATGTAAAAGTTATGTTTACACTGTATGTGTGATAGCATTATGTCTTAAAAAAATGTATATTTCCTTAATTTAAATATAATACATTTGGAATAACAATAACAATAAGACACAGGGTAGCCACAAACCTTCAACTTGTTTTTTTTTTTTAAAAATCAGCAACATCTACAAGTGCAATAAAGTGAAGCACAGTAAACTGAGGTAACCACAAACCTCACACACAAAAACTCCAGGACCAGATGCCTTCACTGGTGAATTCTACCAAAAATTCAAACAAGAATTAATACCAATCCTTCTCAAACTCTTCCAAAAAAATAGAAGGAAGACCAGGAAATACTTCCATACTTATCTTACAAGGCCAGCATTACCCTGATACCAAAACAGACACGGACACCAAAAGAAAAAAAAAAAAAGCTAGAGGCCAAAACCCCTGATGAACAGATACAAAAACCCTTGGCAAAATACTAGTAAATCAAGTGGGTTTTATTCCAGGGATACAAGGACAGTTCAACAAACCAAATTTACCCCCAAATCAATGTGATGACACCTTAACAAAAGGAGGACTAAACATGACATGAGCATTTCAACAGGATAAAAAGCATCTGACAAAGATCACCCACTCATGATAAAAACTCTTAACAAAATAAATATAGAGGAAATATATCTCAACAGTATAAAAACCATATATGACAGGCCCACAGCTAACATAATACTCAACACTGAAAACCTCAAAGCTTTTCCTCTAAAATCAGGAAGAAGACAAAGATGTCCACTCCAGTTGCTTTTAGTCAACATAGTATTGGAAGTCCCTCCTAGCCACAGCAATTAGATGAGAGTAAGACATCCAAATCAGGAAGAAAGAAGTAAAACTGTTCACTATTTACAGATAACAAGATATTAAACACTGAAAGCTCTAAAGATTCCACCCAAAAACTTAGACTCAATGAATGTAGTACAAAGTTGTAAGATAAAAAATCAATATACAGGAACTTCCCTGGTGGTCCAGTGGCTAAGACTCCACACTCCTGATGCAGGGGGCCCAGGATGGAGCACTGGTCAGGGAACTAGATCCCACACACCATGACTAAGAGTTCTCATGCTGCAACTAAGATTTCGCATGCCATGACTAAAAGATCCTGCGTGCAGTAACTGCAGATCGAAAATCCCAAGTACCACAACTAAGACCCGGCACAGTCAAATATTTTACAAAATCAATACACATAATTCTGTTGCATTTCTAGACACTAAAAAATCATAAGAGAAATTAAGACAACAATCCCATTTACAACTGCATCAAAAGCAATAAGTACTTAGGAGTAAAATTAACCAAAGAGGTTAAAGACCTGTACACAAAAACTATTAAGCCGCTGATGAAATGGATTTAAAGAATAGTTAAACTGTCCATACTACAATACACGGATTCAGTGCAACCTGTCAAAATTCCAATGGTACTTTTCACAGAAATCAAACAATCCTAACAGTTGCACAGAAATACAAAAACTCCCAAATACCCAAAGCAATACAAAGAACAAAGCTGCAGGAATCAGGCTCTTTGATTTCAAACTATCTTACAAAGCTATGTGTGTGCTTAGTCGCTCAGTCGTCTCTGACTGTTTATGACCTCACTGACTGTAGCCTGCCAGACTCCTCTGTCCATGGGGATTCTCCAGGCAAGAACACTGGAGTGGGTTGCCAGGCCCTCCTCCAGGGGATCTTCCCAATCCAGGGATTGAACCCAGGTCTCCCACAATAAGGGCAGATTCTTTACCGTCTGAGCCAGCAGGTAAGCCCTACAAAGCTACAGTAGTCAAAACAGTATGATAGCATAAAAAGACACAAAGATCAATGGAACAGGATAGCCTAGAAATAAATCCATGAATAAATGTTCAATTAACAAATGTCAAACGAGCCAAGAATATACAACAGGGAAAGGACAGTTTCTTCAATAAAGGATGTTGGTAAAACAGGATAGCCACATGCTAAAGAATGCAATTGGACCACTACCTTACACAACACACAAAAGTTAACTTAAAATGGATTAAAGAACATAAGACCTGAAACCATAAAACTCCTCAAAGAAAACATAGGCAGAAAGCTCTCTGACATAATTCTTGGCCGTGATAATTTATTAACTGACAGCAAAAGCAACAAAAGCCAAGAGTGGGACTACATCAAACTAGAAAGCTTATGCACAGCAGACGAAATCAAGATGAAAAGGCAACCTACCAAATGGGAGAAAATATCTGCAAATCCTATATCTGATGACTGGTTAGTATCCAAAATAACAAAGAATTCATACAATATAAAAATAAAAAGCAAAAAAATCTGATTAAACCACAGCAGTTTTCTCTTCGAGAAAATCAGAGATACCAAGGGAACATTTCATGCAAAGATGGGCACAACAAAGGACAGAAATGGTATGGACCTAACAGAAGCAGAAGATATTAAGAAGAGGTGGCAAGAATACAAAAAAGAACTATACAAAAAAGATTATAATGACACAGATAACCACAATGGTGTGATCACTCACCTAGAGCCAGACATCCTGGAATGTGAAGTCAAGTGAGCCTTAGGAAGCATTAGTATGAACAAAGCTAGTGGAGGCAATGGAATTCCAGTTGAGCTCTTTCAAATGCTAAAAGATGATGCGGTTAGAGTGTTGCACTCAAAATGCCAGCAAATATGGAAAACTCAGCAGTGGTCACAGGACTGGAAAAGGTCAGGTTTCATTCCAATTCCAAAGAAAGGCAATGCCAAAGGATGCTCAGACTACCACACAATTGCATTCATCTCACATGCTAGCAAAGTAATGCTCAAAATTCTCCAAGCCAGGCTTCAACAGTACATGAACTGTGAACTTTCAGATGTTTAAGGTGGATTTAGAAAAGGCATAGTAACCAGAGATCAAATTGCCGACATCCACTGGATCATCGGAAAAGCAAGCGAATTCCAGAAATACATCTACTTCTCCTTTATTGACTATGTCAAAGCCTTCGACTGTGTGGATGACAACAACCTGCGGAAAATTCAAGAGTAGGGAATGCCAGACCACCTTACCTGCCTCCCGAGAAATCTGTATGCAGGTCAAGAAGCAATAGATAGAACTGGATCACAGAACAACAGACTGGTTCCAAATTGGGAAAAGAGTACGTCAAGGCTGTATATTGTTACCCTGCTTATTTAACTTATATGCAGAGTACATCATGAGAAATGCTGGGCTGGATGTAGTACAAGCTGGAATCAAGATTGCCGGGAGAAACATAAATAACCTCAGATATGCAAATGACACCACCCTTATGGCAGAAAGCAAAGAACTAGAGCCTCTTGATGAAAGTGAAAGAGGAAAGTGAAAAAGTTGGCTTAAAACTTCACATTCGGAAAACTAAGATCATGGCATCTGGTCCCATCAATTCATGGCAAATAGATGGGGAAAACAGTGACAGACTTTATATTTGGAGACTCCAAAATCACTGCAGATGGTGACTGCAGACATGAAATTAAAAGACCCTTGCTCTTTGGAAGAAAAGCTATGACCAACCTAAACAGCATATTCAAAAGCAGACACATTACTTTGCCAACAAAGGTCTGTCTAGTCAAGGCTATGGTTTTTCCAGTGGTCATGTATGGATGTGAGAGTGGTACTATAAAGAAAGCTGAACGCCAAAGAATTGATGCTTTTTAACTGTGGTGCTGAAGACTCTTGAGAGTTCCTTGGACTCCATGGAGATCCAACCAGTTCATCCTAAAGGAAACCAGTCCTGAATATTCATTGGAAGGACTGATGCTGAAGCTGAAACTCCAATACTTTGGCCACTAATGCGTAGAACTGACTCCTTGGTAAGACCCAGATGCTGGGAAAGATTGAAGGTGGGAGAAGGGGATGACAAAGGATGATACGGTTGGATGGCATCACCAACTCGATGGACATGAGTTTGGGTAAGCTCTGGGAGTTGGTGATGGATAGGGAAGCCTGGCGTGCTGCAGTCCATGGGGTTGCAAAAGTCAGACACAACATAGCAACTGAACTGAAACCACAAGCAGAGAATCTCAGTAGACATTTTTTGTTTTCATTTTTTTCAGAAAAATACCCAGAAGTGGAACTGCAACATAGTATGGTAATTCTACTTTTAATTTTTCAAGGGACCTTTTTCCACAGT
Organism: Moschus berezovskii; assembly: GCF_049115385.1. Taxonomy (NCBI): domain Eukaryota; kingdom Metazoa; phylum Chordata; class Mammalia; order Artiodactyla; family Moschidae; genus Moschus; species Moschus berezovskii. The sequence goes on along the minus strand of NC_142471.1, from coordinate 19,622,303 downwards.
GGCTGCACCAATGTAGGAATACAGTCCCACCACCAGTGCGTACGGGTTCCCTTTTCTCCAATTCTGGCCAACACTTGTTACTTCATATCTTTTAAAGAGTAACAGAGAGGATTTCCCCTATGGCTCAGACAGTAAAAAATCTTGCAATGCGCAAGACCTGGGTTCAATCCCTGGTTTGGGAAGATCCACTGGAGAAGGGAACAGCTACCCACTCCAGTATTCTAGCCTAGAGAATTCCACGGACAGAGGAGCCTGGTAAGCTACAGCTCGGTTGGCTATAGCCATGGGGTCACAAGAGTCAAGACATGTCTTGGCAACTAAACCATGACTATTCTAACAGGTGAGAAACGATATCTCGTTGTGGTTTTGATTTATTTGCATTTCCCTTATTAGTGATGTTGAGCATCTTTTTGTGTACCTGTTGGCCATCTGTATGTCTTCTTTGGAAAAATGTCTATTGAAATCCTCTGCCTGTTGTTTAAGCAGATTTTTTTTTCCCTATTTTGGATACTAACTCCTTATCATATATAATTTGCAAATATTTTCTCCCATTTGGTAGGCTGCCTTTTCATTTTGCTGCTGTGCATATAAGTTTTTTAGTTTGACGTAGCCCCAAAGGATTATACTTTCTTGATACTCTTTGTTGCTTCAGTTCTTATTTTCTTTGCTTTTCTATCAGCCATTGTGGAAAGCTGCTTATATGGCTCCCAATGACTCCTCCCTCCTGGGATTCACCACTTTATATAATCTTCCCTCCTCAAATGTGGGTTGGACCTAGTGATTTACATCTAAGAAACAGAACACAATCAAGGTGATGGAGGGTCACTTCCATGGTCAGGTAACAAAAGACCGTCACTTACATCTTGGTCGCACTCTCTCTCCCTTGCTTACCTTAATGCAGCCAACAGTCATGTTGTTTGCTGCCCAAGGAAACACTCACATGGAAGGGTATGAGGTGGCGTGCCAAGAGCCAGCAAGGAACTGAAGTCCTCAATCCAAAACCCCTCAAGGAATGAAATCTTGCCATTAACCCCTCCTGCCTCAGGAGCGCCTTCAAATGATACCGCACCCCTAGCTGACCCTCACCTTGACTGTGGCCTTGTAAAAGACCCTGAAGCAAAGAACCCAGCTAAGTCATGCCTTTATCCCCGACACACAGAAACTGTGGGGATACAAATGTGTGTTGTTTTAAGCTGCTAAATTTCAGGATAACTTATCTCAGTAGGTAACTGTGGCTCAACTGGTAAAGAATCGCCTGCAATGCAGGAGATAAGGTGAAGTCACTCAGTCGTGTCCGACTCTTTGCAACCCCACGGACTGTAGCCTACCAGGCTCTTCCATCCATGGGATTTTCCAGGCAAGAGTACTGGAGTGGGTTGCCATTTCCTTCTCCAGAGGATCTTTCCAACCCAGGGATCAAACCCAGGTCTCCCACATTGTAGGCAAATGCTTTACCGTCTGAGCCAAGACCTGGGGTTCAATCCCTGGGTTGGGAAGATCTCCTGGAGAAGGGAAAGGCTACCCACTCCAGAATCCTGGAGAATTCCATGGACTCTATAGTCCACGGGGTCACAGAGTCGGAAACGACAGCGACTTTCACTTAAGTATTCACTTAAGGTAACTAATATTTTAATAGTATGGTATCTGTCTTTTGTAATCTGCCGCAAACTTTATTTGGAAATAAATGTTTAAATATGGGAAGCAGTGACTGGCCAATCCTTACATGGCTGGGATATCCTGTCACTGAATATTGGGAGTATTAGCTTTTGTGATACCACAATCTCAAATTAAAGTACTTTCTGGCACTTAGGGTTTATAATACACTGATTTAATTTTGAGAATCCTGTGGAAATTCTCATGGAAATTTGTACCTCTGATCCAAATAGAATGGAATAGCTGGCATTGGTTTACTCTCCAATTGTAAACAACTACAAAACTGGGTGAAGTATAAAGAAACAACAGTTTACAGATGGCAGAGGAAAGAAAGGAACAGAAGGATACATTTTCAAGAAATGGGAAATGTACAAGGTGAAACTTGCATCCCCCTTGGCATTCTGAGTGCATTTTCCAAAACAGAGTACAGGAAAATAAAGCCCAAGAAGGCAGGATCTCATTGGCCAAAATTCAGTCACTCAGTTGTGTCCAACTCTGTGTGACCCCTTGAACGGCAGCATGCCAGGCTGCCCTGTCCTTCACTATCTCCACGAGTTTGCTCAAACTCATGTACATTGAGTCAGTGATACCATCCAATCATCTCCTTCTCTGTTGCCTTTGATCTCTCCCAGCATCAGGTCTTTTTCAATGAGAAGGTTCTTCACATCGGGTGGCCAAAGTACTGGAGCTTCAGCCTCAGCACCAGTCCTTCCAATGAATATTCAGGGTTGATTTCCTTTAGTATTTTGATCTCCTTGCTGTCCAAGGGAATCTCAAGAGTCTTCTCAAGCACCACAATTCGAAGCCATCAATTCCTGGGCACTCAGCCTTCTATAATATTGTCCAACTCTCACATCCATATATGACTATTGGAAAAACCTTAGCTTTGACTATCCAGATCTTTGCTGGCAAAGTGATCTCTCTGCTTTTTAATATGCTGTCTAGATTTGTCAGCGCTTTTCTTTCAAGGAGCATGCGTCTTTTAATTTCGTGGCTGCAGTCACCATCTGCAGTGATTTTGGAGCCCAAGAAAATGAAATCCGACACTGTTTCCACTTTTCCCCATCTATTTGCCATGAAGTGATGGAACTGGATGCCATGATCTTTGTTTTTTGAAAGTTGAGTTTTAAGCCAGCTTTTTCACTCTCTTTCACCTTCATCACGAGGCTCTTTAGTTCCTCTTTGCTTTCTGCCATAAGGGTGGTGTCATCTGCATATCTGAGGTTATTAATACTTCTCCCAGCAATCTTGATTCCAGCTTGTGCTTCAACCCAGCCCAGCATTTCATATGATGTACTCTGCATATAATTCAAATAAGCAGGTGACAATATACAGCCTTCATGTCCTCCTTTCCCAATCTGGAACCAGTTGGTTGTTCCATGTTTAATTCTGTTGCTTCTTGACCTGCATACAGGTTTCTCAGGAGGAGGTAAGGTGGTCTGGTATTCCCATCTTTTCCACGGTTCGTTGTGACCCACATAGTCAAAGGCTTTAGCATAATCAATGAAGCAGATGTTTCCTGGAATTCTCTTGCTTTTTCTATGATCCAACTGATGTTGGCAATTTGATTTCTGGTTCCTCTGCCTTTTCTAAATCTAGCTTGTACATCTGTAAGTTCTCAGTTCACCTACTGTTGAAGCCAGGCTTGAAGGATTAAGGAGATGGAAACTGGAAGGAAAAGCTAGATTTTGAAGAGTCCAGGGTTAGAGTGAAGTGTAATGAAACACCCTAAAAGTATGCACCAAAGATTCTCTCAGATTCTTGGCTAACATCTAAGCTGTACATGAACAGGATCCAGTTCCAAGAAGCTGAGCAGAAATTCTTAGCAAATAATTCAGAAGCCACACAGTGTTGGGGAGACAGGTCGCAGTTTGGGTCTAGAGAAAGTATTATCTTTGGTGAACACTTGGGACTCTGAGTTGGGACCTCAGAAGTCCAGCCCTTCTGTAAGGACCACACTCTAGGCATCATGGGTAAAACGAAACAGACCCACTGTGGTAAAGCCTAAAATCAAGCCTGAACTGAACCAAGATGATCCACTAGCATTTTCATTGTCAGCCAGAAGAACAAGCTATTAACAACATTCTTTGGAGGAAAATAACAAATTCAGAATCTGCATAACACATCATCCATATGTGTAATATAAAGTTACCAGCACATCAAGCAGGAAAATGGCACTAACAAAAAACAGAAAACAACAGAACCAGAACCAGAGATTACCCAGGTACTGGAATAGCAATGAACTCTAACTATGCTTAAGATGCTAAAGAAAACAGAAAAAGAGAACACAAGAGATGAAAACTACAGAATGGGATAAAAGAACAGGGACTTTGTCAAATCCTTGATGTCCAGATTACCTGATAAGACAGTGACTGCTCATGTGTTTGATGGATCAATGAACAGTTAGTCAGATAGAGGGACGAGAGAGGTTATGTTGAGGGTTGGTGACAAAACCAAAGATTCTGAAATGCCAAGCGAGCATTAATGTATTTCATAGAAAATACCAAAATAAAACTTTGCATCAAAATCTAAAATAAACAACTATACATATATATATACACCTATACTGAGCACAAGAAAATCAGTCAGTGGTATATTTACTTCATTCACTATTTCATCCATCCAATCTCGAGGACATTTTAACCAGCAGTTTCCTACTCCCTCCTGAGTAAAAATGAAAGAACAATACTACAAAATGTTCTAAAGCCTATATAAAAAGTAAAACAGCTTTAGATGTAGTAACATCTTACTATACATGTGTGCTCAGTCGTGTCCAATGCTTTTGCGACCCTATGGACTCTAGCCCAGCAAATTCCTCTGTCCATGGGATTATCCTGACAAGAATACCAGAGTGGGTTGCTATTTCTTGCTCCAGGGGATCTTCCCAACTCAGGGATCGAACTCACATCTCCAACGGCTCCTGCACTGGCAGGCAGGTTCTTTACCACTGAGCCACCTGGGAAGCCCCCTTATTCCATGTGCCCTGTACAAATTCCTTCCTTGCTGAATTCTCCTCAGAACAGCCGACACTTTCCACATGCCCCCCCCAACCCTGTGAACTGTTCTTCCGATACAATCAATATGATCCCCATGGAACTTGCTGTATTTATAAATTACCTCATCCTCTAAAGAAACCATTCCAGCGTATTTTCAAACTTAGGACCAGAGGGTACGTCAAGAAAGTTTTAATTGGTTATAACTAGCCAGATGGAAAATGTAGATTTGGAATCTGGAGAGAGAAGTAAAGCAATAAAGTCTGATGACGCAGAATAGAAAAACCTGATTATCTTAAGAGTCCCTGGTCCCATAAGTTCTTAGACTCACCTACATTGTAGTCTTGCCCTTCCTGTACCTTTCTTTTGTAGGTTTCTTTTTTTTTTTTTGGAAGGGGAGAGGGGAGGCATGCTGTATGGCATGCAGAATTTTAGTTCCCCAATCAGGTACTGAATCCATGCACTATACAGTGGAAGCGCAGAATCTTAACACCTGGACCTCCAGCAAAGTGCCTCACACCTACCTTTCGATTTCAATAAATTATCCCTTTTGATTTAAACTAATATGAACTGGATTTCTATCACCTGTGACCAACAAAAATCCTAACTACAGATAGATTACCAAGTGACTGCCCTCACCAAGAACTACATGCTAACTGCCTTAAAACTACAGGTTCATACTGTGTTCTTTCCCAAAGGGAATAAAAGTATCACTTTCTATTAAACTTCCATTTATTTGCGTCCTTGGGGAAAACTGTATGTAAAGATGAAAAGAAAAGGAATACCATTACCAAACACAATAAACTGGCAGAGGAAAATCTAATGTATTCTTGAACCTTGTGGTAGTGTCCTCAATGGAGAGCAAAGCGGAAAAGTCATTCACTCTCCATTTCCAAATCAATTTATTATGAGTCTACTGTGATGCTTCTAAAGTAGCATCCCCCAACTGTAAGCGCTACACCGACTGTGTAACTAGCATAACGAACTGTACCTGGGGTAACTGCTCACCTGGAAGAGACGTCAGGGAAGACCTTTGATGTTAAGTCAATTTCTCCCACAGGCAGTCTGCTGCATCTCTTTCCTTCCTCAAGATTTCAGTTTACCCTGCCCTCCACGCCCACCCCTTTTTTAAGAACTGCCATCATCTGCTGTGAAGACAAGTTACAGGATGAAAACCAACAGTAAGTCCTGAAATCAACCTGTGGGTCACAACCAGCATTTAAAAAACTCTAATAGTAAGGTCAGGAAGCAACAGTTAGAACTGGACATGGAACAACAGACTGGTTCCAAATAGGAAAAGGAGTACGTCAAATTTGTATATTGTCACCCTGTTTATTTAACTTATATGTAGAGGACAGCATGAGGAACGCTGGGCTGGAAGAAGCACAAGCCAGAATCAAGATTGCCAGGAGAAATATCAATAACCTCAGATATGCTGATGACACCACCCTTATGGCAGAAAGTGAAGAGGAACTAAAAAGCCTCTTGATGAAAGTGAAAGAGGAGATTGAAAAAGTTGGCTTGAAGCTCAACATTCAGAAAACAAAGATCATGGCATCTGGTCCCATTGCTTCATGGGAAATAGATGGGAAAACAGCGGAAATAGTGTCAGACTTTATTTTTTTGGGCTCCAAAATCACTGTGGATGCTGATTGCAGCCAGGAAATTAAAAGACGCTTACTCCTTGGAAGGAAACTTATGACCAACCTAGATAGCATATTAAAAAGCAGAGACATTACTTTGCCAACCAAGGTCTGTCTAGTCAAGGCTATGGTTTTTCCCGTGGTCATGTATGGATGTGAGAGTTGGACTGTGAAGAAAGCTGATCGCCGAAGAACTGATGCTTTTGAGCTGTGGTGCTGGAGAAGACTCTTGAGAGTCCCTTGGAATGCAAGGAGATCCAACCAGTCCATTCTAAAGGAGATCAGTCCTGGGTGTTCATTGGAAGGACTGATGCTAAAGCTGAAACTGCAATACTTTGGCCACCTCATGCGACGAGTTGACTCACTGGAAAAGACTCTGATGCCGGGAGGGATTGGGGGTGGGAGGAGACAGGGACGACAGAGAATGAGATGGCTGGATGGCATCACCGACTCGATGGAGGTGAGTTTGAGTGAACCTTGGGAGTTGGTGATGGACAGGGAGGCCTGGCGTGCTGTGATTCATGGGGTTGCAAAGAGTCGGACACGACTGAGTGACTGAACTGAACTGAATAGTAAATATTAGAGTGCATCATATATAACACTATACAGACTCAGCTGGTAAAGAATCCGCCTGCAACGCAGGAGACCTCAGTTCGATTCCTGGGTCAGGAAGATGCCCTGGAAAAGGGGATAGGCTACCCACTCCAGTATTCTTGGACATCCCTGGTAGCTCAGACAATAAAAGAATCCGCCTGCAATGAAGAAGACCTGGGTTCGATCCCTGGGCTGGGAAGATCCCCTGAAGGAGGGCATGGCAACCCACTCCAATACTCTTGCCTGGAGAATCCCCACTGACAGAGGAGCCTGGAGGGCTACAGTCCACGGGGTTGCAAAGTCGGACACAACTGAGACTTGCACAACAGAGTATATCATATGCAATACTATACACACACACAGCATTCTATGTTTCAGATTTTTACTTTCTTGTCTTATTTTGGGTTAAATTTATGAATGTGCCTGCATTTTGCACAATTCCAAGAGACACATCCATAAGGAACCAAGCTCCGAGGTAATATACACTTAAGTATGTGTGTATTGTCATTAAGTAAAAATTTCTTATTGTGGATCACAGTTAAATGGGCAAACATGATCTAATAGAAAGATGAGATACTTTATTTAGAATCTTGCTTTCAAATCCAACTATCACCACTTACTCTGCAGTTCCAAGATTTCATCTGTAAAATGTGAAATATCTCATACAGCTACTGAGAAAACAAAATAATAATATTTGTAAGTGCCTGCTGCCAACCCCAGGCCTCTGTAATTACTGGGTAAGTCCTAGTGCTCTACTGCCATCCCTCAGAGTGCTTCCACTAAGCTTAGCCTAGCCTGTGACAAGATGAACTTTTCCTTGATATTTTTCAGGGCAAGATTTTATTTTTATTGTCAATATAATTAACATGGAATAGTTACAAAGACCCCATACATACAAGGCCATCCTTTGGACCATACCTGATACCTTTATTTAGATGAGAAGAGTTGAGCACTTTAAAGAGCAGTTCAGCTTCTCAACAAACATATTCTCAGCACTCTTAAAAGGGCCAAACACAAAGAACACAATTGTGGTCACACAGTCATATGGACTCTGTCCTTAAGAGTTTGCTGAGTAGGTAAGCAAAGCATGAGCAACACAGCCATATGTAAATTAAAGTCTGACATCATTCCCAAATAGACCGCAAACAAATCAAAGAATTAGAAATTATGTCACATAAGTTTTGACATTTGCTACTAGCACTTGCATCACACCAAAATTAAGTGTAAGGAAAGAAATGCCTAAATATATACTAAGTAACTTTATAAGTTACAATTTTCCATATTGAAAATTGACAAAAGAAAAAAAAACTTATTCAGAGCCCAAAGACTAGTTATTCCCCCCTACCAAGGTAAATACAATTCATCCTATTTTCCTTTTGACCAACTTCAAAAACCAGAAAATTAGAACACAGTATTTGTACTATATATTAAAATGACTATTTCAAGCTGGTCTCTTCCATATCTTAAAAATCACTGTGAGGAAACAGGCCTACAAATTCATACTGCAAATCTAACATAAAAGAAGAAATACTAGAGCAGAGGAGGGCTTCCCAGGTGGCGCCAGTTGTAAAGAACCTGCTTGCCAATGTAAAGAGACATAAAGATGCGGGATTGACCCCTGGGTTGGGAAATTCCCATAGAGAAGGGCATGGCAACCTACTCCAGTATTCTTCCTGCCTAGAGAATCCCAGGGACAGAGAAGCTCGGTGGTCCATAGCGTCAGACACGACTAAAGCAACTTAGCACCATGCAAAGCCACTCAATACTGACAAAGAATCTGTAATTCAGTATAGATAAGGACCATATTGAAATGAATATTTTAAGTACATTAAGACAGAATTACTAGAAAGAAGTCATGATATCAACATAAGGTAGCTCCACAATGTATTTGAGTCACTAATCTACTTAATTTGTCTAGTTTATTTATCTGTAAAGCTGGGAAGCAATTCTTACTTAATTTCAAGGATGCTCTGAGGACACATGATTATAAATCTAGGCAATTGCCCTCATCTCACACGCTAGCAAAGTCATGCTCAAAATTCTCCAAGCTAGGCTTCAGCAATATGTAAACCGTGAACTCCCAGATGTTCAAGCAGGTTTTAGAAAAGGCAGAGGCACCAGAGATCAAATTGCCAACATCCGCTGGATCATGGAGAAAGCAAGAGAGTTTCAGAAAAACATCTATTTCTGCTTCATTGACTATGCCAAAGCCTTTGACTGTGTGGATCACAATAAACTGTGGAACATTCTGAAAGAGATGGGAATCCCAGACCACCTGACCTGCCTCTTGAGAAACCTGTATGCAGGTCAGGAAGCAACAGTTAGAACTGGACATGGAACAACAGACTGGTTCCAAATAGGAAAAGGTGTACGTCAAGGTGGTATATTGTCACCTTGCTTATTTAACTTATATGCAGAGTACATCATGAGGAACGCTGGGCTGGAAGAAGCACAAGCTGGAATCCAGATTGCTGGGAGAAATATCAATAACCTCAGATATGCAGATGACACTACCCTTATGGCAGAAAGTGAAGAGGAACTCAAAAGCCTCTTGATGAAAGTGAAAGAGGAGAGTGAAAAGGTTGGTTTGAAGCTCAACATTCAGAAAACAAAGATCATGGCATCTGGTCCCATCACTTCATGGGAAATAGATGGAAAAACAGTGGAAACAGTGTCAGACTTTTTTTTTTGGGCTCCAAAATCACTGCAGATGCTGATTGCAGCCATGAAATTAAAAGACGCTTGCTCCTTGGAAGGAAAGTTATGACCAACCTTGATAGTATATTAAAAAGCAGAGACATTACTTTGCCAACCAAGGTCCGTCTAGTCAAGGCAATGGTTTTTCCCGTGGTCATGTATGGTTGTGAGAGTTGGACTGTGAAGAAGGCTGATCGCCGAAGAATCGATGCTTTTGAACTGTGGTGTTGGAGAAGACTCTTGAGAGTCCCTTATACTGCAAGGAGATCCAACCAGTCCATTCTAAAGGAGATCAACCCTGGGTGTTCATTGGAGGGGCTGATGCTAAAGCTGAAACTCCAATACTTTGGCCACCTCATGCGACGAGTTGACTCACTGGAAAAGAGTCTGATGCTGGGAAAGATTGGGGCGGGAGGAGAAGGGGACGACAGAGAGTGAGATGGCTGGATGGCATCACCAACTCTGTGGACATGAGTTTGAGTGTACTCCGGGAGTTGGTGACGGACAGGGAGGCCTGGCGTGCCGTGATTCATGGGGTCGCGGAGAGTCGGACACGACTGAGCGACTGAACTGAACTGAACTGTAATAAGTCCTTATGCAATCAATTTGGAATGCACTATGATGTCATTAGAAAAAGCTTTTATAGACTAATGGGATGCTCAAAGGCACTCAAAATTATAGCATTGAGAAGTATTTCTCATGTTGAGTCTGCTGGATACTAGAATGAATATTGGCTGGCATAAAAGAATGTGATTGTCTTTAAAAAAAATTCAGTCTTCTAATGAAAGTACTAATTTGAAAAGATACATGCGACCCAATGTTCACAGCAGTATTATTTACAATTTCCAAGATACAGAAGTCACCAACATACCCATCAACAGACAAATAGAAAAGGGTGTGATGTATGTGTATATGTATATATAAATATGTATATCAACAGATACACACCACACACACAAATAATGGACTACTACTCAGCCATAAAAAAGAATGAGAGTGAGACGTTGCCATTTGCAACAACATGGATGGTTTGGAAGGTATAAGTGAAATAAGTCAGGTAGAGAAAGACAAATACTGTATGACATCACTTACATGTGAAATCTAAAGGAAAAAAATGAATGTATGAATATATTCAATAACAAAAAAACAGACTTGGATACAGAAAACAAACTAGTGGTAACCTGTAGGGAGAAGTAAAGAGGATAGGACAAGACAGGATAGGGAACTAAGGGGTACAAACTACACATAAAACATATAAGCTACAAGGATATAGTACAACAGAAAATGAAAAAATTCTGTTTTTTAAAACTGAGTGACAACAAATTCAGAGACCAGACACTGATACTTAGCACAGTTAAAATGATTCAAGTAAATGTTAATTTCTGTTCTATTGTTTTCTTCCATTACACAGCTAGACCTAAAACTTAAATCTCTGAAATCTCAAATGGCTTAAGAATTCAAGATGCCAAATTTCTGATACTTGTCCACATAAATTGTATGGCTGGATTATGGATTTATGCTAGACTCCTAAGAATATTCAAAATTATCTTCTATAAAAAGGTAATACCACTGCCAAGTCAACTAATTTTTCCTAAACTGGTGATTCTGCTGCTCCATCTAAACTGTCACCCAGTTCCAGTCTTTTCATAAGCTACCACACACTAGTGGGGCAGTTGGCTGGGGTTATGCTGAAGCAAGCAGCCAAATAAAGAGAAGTTAACTGGAACTGAACCAATGGTCATTTTGCAAGGACACTTGAACTTTGAAGCACTTTGTGAACTGCTGGTTATTTCTAATAATGTTCCTATGAAGTTTCAGTACTGAGCCATCCATTATATTTCACTGCCAAGTATATGTCAGCTTAAAACCAAGAAAAGTGCAAGACATTTCCCTGGTTTAAAAAAAAAAAAATCACAAATCTAGTCTGGTTCTTTTTAAGTGTAAACAACTCTTAACAATGGGGGCAGGGCTCAACAATAAAACTGGAAAGCACTTCTCAAAGCAGCTAAACTGGCACCAGCCATCTGGGAACCATAGCTTTAGGTCCTAGAATCTTAAACTTTTTAAGCTCACCAAGGCCAAGTGAGATTTTTAAATTAAGAGTTTTGGTCTGATTATTGTAATAACTAACTCTTACACTTCACTACATACCAGGTACTGTTTTAGGCTCCTTACTTCTATTTACTCTCTTAAGGCTCATAACAAACCACAAAGAGAGAGATCAATTTGCCCAAGGTCATACAGTTATTAAGCGACAAAGTCAGAATTCAATTCCAAGCAGTTTAGGTCCAGAATCTATACTCTTAGTCCACCAGGCTGTACTGCTTCTCTACAGAATGATTTGATTCCAGCCCAGAGCTCTCCCACCACACGTGTTCTCAGGGTTCCAACGTGAAAACCTAATAATTTTCCATACTTTCTTTTTTCCAAACCCACTATCATAGTTGAACTGAAAAAAGTTACCCAGTCTGTCTACAACTTTAAGTAATCCAACTTTTGTATCCAAAATAGATACCCTCACTGGAAAACCAAAAGATACAGCGGCCAGGCGGAAAAGAACTCGTGTTTGTTTTAAAATCGCTACACCTGAGGTGCCTAAAAACATAATAATGAGCTATCAATGCTTCTCCTGAGAAAGGTAAACATCTACCATATTTTCATGATACCTAAAGTAATGAAACTGAGCTAAAAACAGACACAGCCCTGTCTTTTTCCCCCAGCTGTCTCTAATTTAGTTGCGAAAGGAAGTCTCAGTTTACGCATGTGAACACAGGTGAGAAATGGGTGAAGGGAAACGAGGGTGAGAGGTTATGATTTCTCCACAGTGGGGGGACGCTCAGACTTCAGACCCTGTGTTAGAAGTTAGAACCAGTACTACACACCATTTCTGCCCCAGCCGGCTTCAATGTCTCTCCAAGCTGCAAAGAGGTGGTTACGTGGCGCTTGGAGGCATTTCCTCCGGTCTGGAGAGGTGGCAGCCCTCGTTGGTGGGAGCCCCTTGCCCTGGGGCAGGGGGCGCCTGAAGGCGGCGGGAACAGGAGGCAGGAGCTTCCCAGGGATGCCCGAGGGGCCGTCTGCGGTTGCTTGGCTGGAGCCCCTGTAGGGCCAAGCCTGGCTGCGCCCCCCAGATTTTAGGATCACCCGCGCCAAACCAGCTTCCCGGCCTCCAGTCAGCTGCACGCCGAATCGGGGTCCTGAGGCAAAGGTGCCCGAGAGCCGACGCAACCCTCTGTGGGCCACTCACCAGGTTGAGGGGTCCTTCCATTACTTCCATAGACCCCGGGGTAAGCGGCGGCCTGAGGAAGGGGAGCGACGGAGCCCGGGCACATGGAGGGGAACGGCTGGAAAGCGCGAACGCAGCGGCGGCGACTGTGGCCCCACTCCGCGCCCCCAGAACCAGCAGCGGGCGCAGGAGCAACAACCCCACCACTTCCTCCTCCGGCGCCGCGTCGCGGGCCCGCCTCCTACGCCAGGGCCACGCACGCGTCAAATCGTCACACGCAGCTGGTTCAAGGTGGGAGTGAGGACAGGGAGTGGGTGGGGCTCAAGGAAGGCGGGGCACGGACAAACTTTCTCGCGGTCCGTCTCGCCTCTCGCGAGAAGCATAGCTCCAGCTTCCTGAAGACTCATACGTCACCTGCAGAGGTAACAGGCGTGCAGAATTTTAAGTGGCCGACTTCGTCTATCGGTCTCTCCTACGTTCTTCCAGCGTAACTTCTCACAAATTCACTCGGTATTGCCAGATCTTCCCTTGCTCTCAGGCTCCGGGCTTAGTTGTTGCACCTGATTTTTTTCCCCCCGCAGAAATGAGATTTGAGCAATGGTGGCTCAGCGGTAAAGTATTTGCCTGCACTGCAGGAGCCACCAGACCACGGACAGAACACATGTTTGATCCCTGGGTCATGACGATCTGGAGAAAGGCATGGCAACCCACTCCAGTATTCTTGCCTGCAAAGTTCAATGGACAGAGGAGCCTCGTGGGCTACAGTCCATGGGGTCGCAAAGAGTTGACACGACTTAGCCACTTAATCTCCAGAGCACGCACTGGCTTAGACTCTGTTGGAGGAAGACAAACGATTCAGGGTTGTGCCCTCAAGTTGCTAACAAATCAATAAGAAAATAATATGGGTCTCAAGTAACCATATACCATATATACCATAACCATATACCATTCATTCAACAATTATGTGTCAGACCACTACAGTGAGTTCTGTTCAAGAATTCACTGGTAAAAAAATGTGACTTATGCTGTAAAGGAAACCTCTGTGATAGAGGCACCATGAATTCTGCCACTTAAATCCTTTCAAAAGCCTTCTGAGCTTGGGAATTAACCTGGTGGTCCAGTAGTTAGGGCTCCAAGCTTTCACTGTGGAGGGCACAGGTTCTGTCCCTGGTCTGGTAGCTAAGATCCTACAACCCCATGGCAAAAAAGAAAAAAAGCCTTGTGAGCTTGGGAGAGGACACCAGTTTGGCCTATAGGTTGATCGCAGCCTTGTGAGATCTTGAGCAGAGGACCCATCAAAGCCTGATCCATGGAATTTGTGAGGTAATAAATGTGTGTTGCTTTAAGCCACTAAGTTTATGATAATTTATTATAAGGCCAGGAAAACTATTAAGACCCCTGAATGCTTGCTAAGTCCCTTCAGTCATGTCCAACTCTTTGCAACCCTGTGAATCATAGCCTGCCAGGCTCCTCTATAGATTCTCTAGGCAAGAACACTGGAGTGGGTTGCCAGTGCCCTCCTCCAGGAGATCTTCCAGACCCACAGACTGAATCTCTGTCTGTTGTGTCTCCTGCATTGGCAGGTTTTTTTACCACTAGCACCTGAGAAGCCCATTAAGACCCCTACAAGGTGGTAAAATCCACAGGCAGAGCTTTCTTATTTTTGTTTTTCTGGCCATGCCATCTGGCTTGCAGGGGCAGGGGGTGGTCCCTGGAGAAAGTGAACCAGGCTTCACTTTCTTGACCCGAGAGAAGCCATTTTTGGCTGGAACCAGGAGCCTGCCCCAGGACTGCTCTGTTGTTTCTTGACTTCTTTTTTTCTACATTCCCTCCCTTTCCTGTTTATTGGCCTGTTAGAATGTGCCCTTTGGAACCCAGGGAAGGTTGAGGAGGCTGAATGAAGCTTATTTCTTGCAATCAAGAAACATAGAAAGGATTTGTACCTAGTAGGTACAAACAGGGTCCTGTATAAACAGGGCCCTGCTCTGTTTACACAAGAGTAGTGAGAAAGTGTACAAATATGTCTAACTCTGAAGAACCAGTCTGAAGAACCAATCTCTTTTCCTACACATAAGATAAAAATTTAAGTAGTAAAAACAATGACTAAACTTCAGAGAAAGCCAGTTTGCTGGCACAGTTAGCACATAAGTGGATAATACTCTTTCCTGTACTAATTAGGTATAAGGACTCATCTTCTTGCTTTGTCATCCCTTGATGTGAAAGGAACTGCCAAATCATTCCCCCATTTCCAGCTGTGTCATAAGCAAAGGGGGAACACTGCCTTTAACTTTAAGTGGAAACGACCTGTAGTTTTAGAACTGAGCATGGTATGGAATGGGAGAAGTAAATGGCAACGCACTCCAGTATTCTTGCCTGGAGAATTCCATGGACAGAGGAGCCTGGCGGGCTACAGTCCATGGGGTCACAAAGAGTCGGACACAATGAAGTGACTAACACTACGCTACAGTATGGAACAGAGGGTAAGTTGATTCATCTGCTTCTTGAAGATTTAAATTTTTCTTCAAACTTTATCCCCATTTCCCAATAGCAATGGTTTAACCTTGTATAACACTCTGCAGGTTTCCAAGCATCTATATGTATAGGTGGGCACTCATTCAGTTCCAACAGATTCAAATTAGTGGCTTACCCAATGTCATAAAATTAGTAAATAACCGAGTTAGTTTTTGAATCTAGGTCTGTCTGGCCATAAGCCCAGTACTCTTTCCACTACGAGCAGCTAAATATCTACTGGAGTGACATCCTGAGTTGGTAATGGCAGAAATAGACTCTTAGGGTAACCCACTGTAATTACATAGGTTATTTTAGGTTTTCCTAAGTTCACAGTCCTGAGTACCAAGAGATTTGAGCTAAAAAGAGAGTTGCTATTGTTAGTGGCTCTATTCTCTGGGGTAGTTGCCAAGAACTATTCACAAACCAGACTGGGCAGGAACAGCCCATGTGAGGGAGAGGCAGGGTAGCCACGAGGTTGTAGTCTCTTAACTCCCTGGACTCTGAGCCAAGCTGTCCAGTTGCTTCAGCCTGAGCCAAGATGAAGAGAGCCAAGTTAGGCAGGAGTCAGGCATTCTATTCAACAAAGTTCAACAGAGGGGAGGCCAAGGAAAGTAGAATTTCAGTGCAGGTTTCTTACCAGTAAGCTGATACTAGGGTAAAGTCCGTCGAATAAAGGCAGAAAGGCAATGATTTAACCAGTTCTGCGTTAGACGTTTCTCAAATAAGGGAGCAGAATTCTCCAGAATCCCCAATGTCCTTGAACCATGCATCTGCTGGTACACCAGCAGGACTGCCTTAATTGTATCTGTAAAAAATAATTCACTTGTTGATCTGTGCTGGGTCAGACACAAAAGAAAGTTTTCACGTATATTTTATTTTCAGACTTGTCAGAACACCGAGGCCTCTATAATCAAAGCTCTTGAGACATTATATTCACCATCTCCAATTACACAGACTCAAATTTCCAGCTCTACCCCTTGCTTTGACGCTGAGATGCAAAATCCTGGTCTATCTGGATTTTGTTTCAAACAGAATAGCCACTTACTGAGAAAGAGTCAAAGGAATCGTGAGCTATTAGAAGATGGAGTTTGATTACATTTTAAATAAATAAGAGAAGACTTAGAAACTGAGTGGTAGGAAAGAAATGAATGAAGACGTAGGCAGACGTTCAAAGATTGTTTTTCCTTAAGTTTTCTAGGAGAAGTTTGCCTCTAGCTTCCTTTAAAAACATTTTCTAGGACTTCCCTGGTTCAGTGGTTAGGAATCTGTTCGCCAATGCAAGGAATACAGGTTTGATCCTTGGTTCAGGAAGATTCCACATGCTCCGTGGCAACTAAGCCCATGTGCCATAGCTACTGAACCTGTACTCTAGAGCCCCTGGTCAGCAACAAGAAAAGCCACCGCACTGAGAAGCCTGCACACCTCAACTGGACAGTTACCCTCAACTCACCACAGTTAGAGAAAGCCCGTGCACAGCAATGAAGACCCAGCATAGCCAAAAATAAATACATAAAAAATAATTTAAAAAATAAACACAACATTTTCTACATTTGCCAAGGGTCTCAAGGCCATTGTTGATCTATCCATTCGCTCTGCGTTCCATGCTCCCTACTGCCATTCCACCTAAGCAACACAAGCCCAGGAGACCTCTGACTGACCAACCAGGGAAGACCTGTGAGGCCTTCAGGGAAGAAAGGGCTCATAGCAAAGCAGCACAGAAAAAAGTAAACTTTTTACCACTAATTGAATTTTTTACCTCTTACTTTGGCTGTATTA
Organism: Moschus berezovskii; assembly: GCF_049115385.1. Taxonomy (NCBI): domain Eukaryota; kingdom Metazoa; phylum Chordata; class Mammalia; order Artiodactyla; family Moschidae; genus Moschus; species Moschus berezovskii. The sequence continues at coordinate 19,605,213 of NC_142471.1, read as the reverse complement.
CTTACTTCTGAAATGGTCTTTTTCACAAGTCTTTATACTCTTTCTACCCTTCAGGAAGGAGAAGGCAATGGCAAGCCACTCCAGTACTCTTGCCTAGAAAATCCCATGGATGGAGGAGCCTGGTAGGCTGCAGTCCGTGGGGTCGCTATGAGTTGGACACGACTGAGCGACTTCACTTTCACTTTTCACTTTCACACATTGGAGAAGGAAATGGCAACCCACTCCAGTGTTCCTGCCTGGAGAATCCCAGGGACGGGGGAGCCTGGTGGGCACTTCAGTCGGACGACTGAAGTGACTTAGCAGCAGCAACCCTTCAAGAAACTGAAAAACCCTTGGGCAAAATCTGTCTTGAAACTGTGTAAGCCTGAATTTCCAAAACAAAGAAAGAAAGAAGGGTGGGAAGAAGCTGGGAAGGGGAGAAGGAGAGAGGGAGGGAGAGAAGGAGGGGGGAGGGGAGAGTGAGAAGGAAAAGAGGAAGAAGAGAAAAAGGAAGTGAGGGAGGGAGGAAGAAAGGGAGAAAAGAGAGAGAGGAGAGAAAATCTGAAGGCACTTTCTACACATTATCCTGACCTGTTTACATCATATGCTGTTGACATTCAGTCTAGAAGCCACTGTGGGAAAAATGATGCAACCTCAGATGTTTAGGACGTCAGGACTGCAGCCAGAGAATTTTCACAGCATAGGTGGAGGCTAGCCAGACTTCAGCTTTGGCCAGACACTTAGAGATTATTCCACGCCGAATTCTCTCTTGCCAGTACTAGAATCCACAGGACTCTGACTCTTCCACAGTTTGACTGCCATGTTCATCACACTCTTCCAGTTTACATTTTGAGGGAAGGGAGAAAAGTAATTAGAGAAATAGACCAATCAGATAATTTGAGGCCACAATATTCAAATAAAGAATTTTCTTGAGTTCTTCAATTATCACAGATAATTATTGATTGCAATTTACAAATTTATTTTTTAACTCTATAAACAATTAAAGTCTTCTCTTGTTTAACTGCATTTCTGTACCTCTTATTATGAACATTTTCAATTATATCAAAAAAGTATAACAGTATAATAAACACCAATGTATCTAAACCAGGTATTTAGTGTTGATATTTTGCCATATTTTCTCCATCTATTTGTCAGCTAGAAATTTTTAAGTAAATCATAAATAATATTTTACTATTCTCTAATTACTTTAGTTGTGTTTGTGCTCAGTTGTATCCAACTCTTTTGTGACCTCATAGACTGTGGCCCGCCAGGCTCCTCTGTCCATGAAGTTTTCCAGGCAGGAATACTGAAGCGGGTTGCCATTTCCTACTCCAGGGGATCTTCTCAACCCAGGGATTGAACCCATGTCTCCTGCATTGGCAGGTGGACTCTACCACTGCACCACCTGGGAAGCCCAATTATTTTAGTATTCTTCTCTAAAAAAATTAGAACATTTTTCTCTGCTATAATACTTTAATTGTACATTACACAATTAACATTCATTCCTTAACATCCACCTAAACAGTAGTGAAACTTTCCCAATTATTTTCAAAAAGCAAACCTGTAGCAAGTCAAGACCCAAGTAAAGTCCACAACTTACATGTAACTGCTATGTCTATTAGTCTCTTAATTTGCTTTTAATCAAGATAACTCCTTATTCTCCATTTTATTTCATGACATTTATCTATGGAAGAAACTTGGTCAGTTATCCACACTTCTAGTTGATATTTGATCATTGGTTATTCTGTATTTTAAAATCATTGATAAGACTCTCATCAATATTTCAGAGAAGGCAATGGCAACCCACTCCAGTACTCTTGCCTGGAAAATCCCACGGACGGACGAGCCTGGTGGGCTGCAGTCCATGGGGTCACTAAGTCGGACATGACTGAGCGACTTCACTTTCACTTTTCACTATCATGCATTGGAGAAGGAAATGGCAACCCACTCCTGTGTTCTTGCCTGGAGAATTCCAGGGACGGGGGGAGCCTATTGGGCTGACATCTATGGGGTCGCACAGAGTCGGACACAACTGAAGTGACTTAGCAGCAGCAGCATCAATATTTATTTACAACAAGGCTTCAGTTGAGTTCAGTCGCTCAGTCGTGTCCAACTCTTTGCGACCCCATGAACCGCAGCACGCTAGGCCTCCCTGTCTACCACCAACTCCCGGAATCCACCCAAACCCATGTTCATCGAGTCAGTAACGCCATCCAACCATCTCATCCTCTGTCGTCCCCTTCTCCTCCTGCCCTCAATCTTTCCCAGCATCAGGGTCTCTTCAAATGAGTCAGCTCTTCACATCAGGTGGCCAAAGTATTGGAGTTTCAGCTTCAACATCAGTCCTTCCAATGAACACCCAGGACTCATCTCCTTTAGGATGGACTGGTTGGATTTCCTTGCTGTCAAAGGGACTCTCAAGACTCATCTCCAACACCACAGTTCAAAAGCATCAATTCTTCAGTGCTCAGCTTTCTTTATAGTCCAACTCTCACATCCATACATGACCACTGGAAAAACCATAGCCTTGACTAGACAGACCTTTGTTGGCAAAGTAATGTCTGCTTTTTAATATGCTGTCTAGATTGGTCATAACTTTCCTTCCAGTGAGTAAGCATCTTTTAATTTCATTGCTGCAATCACCATCTGCAGTGATTTTGGAGCCCAGAAAAATAAAGTCTGACACTGTTTCCACTGTTTCCCCATCTATTTCCCATGAAGTGATGGGACCAGATGCCATGATCTTAAAGTAAGTAACAATAAGACTTAGAGTAAGTAAAATAACAAATATCAAATTTTGAGTTAAAACCATGAATCCTGTGCCATTCCCTGGTAGCTCAGCTGATAATCTGCCTGCAATGCAGGAGACCTCGGTTCAGTTCCTGGGTCAGGAAGATTCCCTGGAGAAGGGATAAGCTATCCACTCCAGTATTCTTGGGCTTCCCTGGTAGCTCAGACAATAAATGGTAAAGAATCTGCCTGCAATGCGGGAGATCTGGGTTCAGTCCCTGGGTTGGGAAGATCCCCTGGAGGAGGGCATGGCAGCCCACTCCAGTATTCTTGCCTGGTGAACCCTCATGGACAGAGGAGCCTGGTGGGCTACAGTCCACAGGGTCAAAAAGAGTCAGACATGACTAAGCACAGCACTTTTTGTTGCAAATAGCAGAAATCAGTCTTGACTAGATTAAATGGGTAATTTAATTGAAATTTGTTACTTATGAATTATATTTTCCTGCATATAAAATCTCAGAATAAAAATAGCTTAAGTAGAAGTCTGTAAAAGAAGTCTAGAGGAGGTCAGTCCAGGTCTGGCATGGCAGATTTACAGCAGAGGCCCACACTATCTCTCCACTGCAGTGCAGTTATGTGGTTTTCATCTCAAGGTTGCAATCAAGTTACACTCCCATCTTGGCATCCAATCCCATCATTTCATGGCAAATAAAAGGGGAAAGAGTGGAAAGAGTGACAGCTTTTATTTTCTTGAGCTCCAAAACACTGCAGCCATAAAATTCAAAGACAGTTGCTCCTTGGAAGGAAAACTATGACAAAGCTACACAGTATACTAAAAAGCAGAGACACCACTTAGCTAATAAAGGTCCATCTAGTCTAAGCTATGGTTTTTCAAACCAGCAGCTGTGACTACTGGATTTTCCAGTAGTCATATACAGGTGTGAGAGCTTTACCAGAAAGAAGGCTGTTGTTCAGTTGCTAAGTTGTGTCCAACTCTTTGTGACCCCATGGACTAGAACATTCCAGGCTTCCCTGTCATTCACTATCTCCTGGAGTTTGCTCAAACTCATGTCTGTTGAATTGGTGATGTGATCCAACCATCTTGTCCTCTGTCAGCCCCTTCTCCTCTTGCCCTCAATCTTTTCCCAGCATCAGTGTCTTTTCCAATAAGTTAGCTCTTAGCATCATGTGACCAAAGTATTGGAGCTTCAGTTCAGCATCAGACTTTCCAATGAATGTTCAGGCTTGATTTCCTTTAGGATTGACTGGTTTATCTCTTTGCAGTCCAAGGCACTCTCAAGAGTCTTTTCCAGCACCACAATTCAAAAGCATCAATTCTTCTGTGCTCAGCCTTCTTTTAAGTCCAGCTTTCACATCCATACATGACGACAGGAAAAACCATAACTTTGACTATAAGGATCTTTGTCAGCAAAGTGATGTCTCTGCTTTTTAATATGCTGTTTAGATTTGTCATAGCTTCTCTTCCAAGGAACAAGTGTCTTTTAATTTTGTGGCTTCAGTCAGAGTCTGCAGTGATTTTGGAGCACAAGAACATCAAATCTGTCACTGTTTCTACTTTTTCCCCATAAATTTGCCATGAAATGATGAGAGCAGATGTCATGATCTTTGTTTTTTGAATGTTGAGTTTTAGGCTAGCTTTTTTACTCTCCTCTTTCACCCTCATCAAGAAGCCCTTTAATTCCTCCTCATTTTCTGCCTTTAGAGTGGTATCATCTGCATATTTGGTCAGGGAGATCAAACCAGTCAATCTTAAGGGAAATTAACGCTGAACACATGTTGGAAGGACTGATGCTGAAGCTGAAACTTCAGTGTTTTGGTCATCTGATGTGAACAGCTGACTGATTGGAAAAGTTCCTGATGCTTGGAAAGACCGAGGGCAAAAGGAGAAGAGGGTGTCAGAGGATGAGATGGCTGGATGGCATCACTGATGCAATGAACATAAACTTGGGCAAACTTTGGGAGATGGTGAGGGATAGAGAGAGCTGGTGTGCTATAGTCTGTGGGTTCGCAAACAGTTGGACATGACAGGGCCACTGAACAACAACAACAACAACATCTGCATATTTGAGGTTGTTGATATTTCTCTTGGTAATCTTGATTCCAGCTTGTGTTTCATCCAGCCCAGCATTTCATATGATGTACTCTGCATATATGCTAAATAAGCAAGGTGACGATATACAGCCTTGACGTACTCCTTTCCCGATTTGGAACCAGTCTGTTGTTCCGTGTCCGGTTCTAACTGTTGCTTCTTGACCTGCGTACAGGTTTCTCAGGGGGCAGGCAAGGTGGTCTGGTATTCCCATCTCTTGAAGAATTTTCCACAGTTTGTTGTGATCCACACAATCAAAGGCTTTAGTGTAGTTAATGAGGCAGATGAGGCAGATGTTTTTCTGGAATTCACTTGTTTTTTCTATAATCCAACAGATACTGGCAATCTGATCTCTGCCTCTTTGAAATCCAGCTTGTACATCTGAAAGTTCTTGGTTCATGTACTGTTGAAGCTTGAAGGATTTTGAAGATTACCTTGCTACATGTGATGTGAGAGCAACTGTACAGTAGTTTGAATATTCTTTGGAGCTGTCTTTCTTTGAGATTAGAAAGAAAACAACTGACCTTTTCCAGTCTGTGTCTATTGATGAATTTTCCAAATTTGCTGGCATATTGAGTGCAGCACTTTAACAGCATCTTCTTTTAGGATTTGAAATAGCTCAGCTGGAATTTCATCACCTCCACTCATTTATTTGTAGCAGTGCTTCCCAAGGCCCACTTGACTTCACACTCCAGGCTATCTGGCTCTAGATGAGTGACCATCTAGGTCATCTTATGACCACTATGGTTATCTGGGTCATTAAGACCTTTTTTGCATAGTTCTTCTGTGTATTCTTGCCACCCCTTCTTAATATCCTCTGTTTCTGTTAGGTCCTTGCCATTTCTAGTCTTTACTGTGCCCATCTTTGCATGAAAATTTCCCTTGATATCTCCAATTTTCTTGAACAGATCTCTTCCTGCTGCTGCTGCTAAGTCACTTCAGTCGTGTCCGACTCTATGTGACCCCATAGACAGAAGCCCACCAGGCTCCCCCATCCCTGGGATTCTCCAGGCAAGAACACTGGAGTGGGTTGCCATTTCCTTCTCCAATGTGTGAAAGTGAAAAGTGAAAGTGAAGTCGCTCAGTCGTGTCCAACCCTTAGCGACCCCACGGACAGCAGCCCACCAGGCTCCTCCATCCATGGGATTTTCTAGGCAATAGTACTGGAGTGGCTTGCCATTGCCTTCTCCAGATCTCTTCCTAGTGTTTCCCATTCTACTGTTTTCCTATTTCTTTGCATTGTTCACTTAAGAAGGCTTTCTTGTCTCTCCTTGCAATTCTCTGGAACTCTGCTTTCAGTTGAGCATTCAGTTCAGTTCAGTTCAGTCGCTCAGTCATGTCTAACTCTTTGCGACCCCATGAATCACAGCACGCCAGGCCTCCCTGTCCATCACCAACTCCCGGAGTTCACTCACACGCTGAGCATATTTCCCCCTTATTCCTTTGCCTTTCACTTTTCTTCAGCTGTTTGTGTTTCTCAGACAACCATTTTGCCTTTGTGCATTTTTTTTTCCTTCAGGATGGTTTTGATCACCGCCTCCTATACAGTGCTACAAACCTCTGTCCATAGTTCTTCAGACACTCTGTCTATCAGATCTAATGCCTTGAATATTCATCACTTCCACTGTATAATTGTAAGAGATTTTATCTAGGTCATATTTGAATGGCCTAGTGCTTTTCCCTACTTTCTTCAATTTAAGTCTGAATTTTGCAATACGGAGTTCATGATCTGAGCCACAGTCAGCTCTAGGTCCTATTTTTGCTGGCTGTATAAAGCTTCTTCTTCTTCGACTGTAAAGAATATAATCAGTCTGATTTTGGTATAGATGATTTTTGTATTGATGATATTGATCTGGTGATGTCCATGAGTAGTCATCTCTTGTGTTGTTGGAAGAGGGTGTTTGCTATGGCCAATATGTTCTCTTGGCAAAACTCTGTTAGCCTTTGCCCTGTTTTTTTGTACTCTAAGACCAAACAACACCTGGTGGCTCAGAGGTTAAAGCGTTTGCCTCCAATGCGGGAGACCCGGCTTCGATCCCTGGGTCGGGAAGATCCCCTGGAGAAGGAAACGGTAACTCACTCCAGTATTCTTGCCTGGAGAATCCCATGGATGGAGAAGCCTGGTAGGCTACAGTTCATGGGGTCGCATAGAGTCGGACACGACTGAGCGACGGAACGGATACAGAAGGCCAAACATGCCTGTTACTCCACGTATCTCCTGAATTCCTACTTTTGCATTCCAATCCCCTATGATGAAAAGAACATCTGTTTTTTGGTGTTAGTTCTAGAAGATGTTGTAGGTCTTCATAGAACCAGTCAATTGAAGCTTCTTCAGCATTAGTGGTTGGGGCATAGACTTGAATTATTGTGATGCTAAATGGTTTGCCTTGGAAACAAACCGAGATTCTTCTGTCGTTTTTGAGATTGCACTGAAGTACTGCATTTTGAACTCTTCTGTTGACTAAGCTTACCTCCTGTCCTCATCCATCAGAGGGCAGACAGGAGAAGCAAGAACTGCAATCCCATAGTCACGAGAACGAAACCCACAATCACAGAAAGCTAACCAAAATGATAACATGGATCACAGCCTTGTGTAATTCAATGAAGCTCTGAGCCATGCAGTGCAGGGACACCCAAGATGGATAGGTCATGGTGGAGAGTTGTGACTAAACGTGGTCCACTGGTGAAAGGAATGGCAATCCACTTCTGCATCCTTGCCTGGAAAACCCTATGAACAGTATAAAAAGACAAAAAGATGACACTGGAAGATGAGCCCCCCAGGTTGGTAGATAACCATATGCTACTGGAGAAAAGTGGAGAAATAGTTTCAGAAAGAATGAGGAGGCTGGGCCAAAGTGGAAACGATGCTTGGTTGTGGATATGTCTTGGAGAAAGTAAAGTTTGATGCTGTAAAAAACAATATTGCATAGAAAGCTGGAATTGTAGGTCCACAGTTCAAGGTAAATTGGACATTGTCAGGAAGGAAATGGCAAGAGTGAACATCGACATCTTAGGAATCAGTGAACTAAAATGGACAGGAATGGGTGAATTTAATTCAGATGACCATTATATCTACTACTGTTGGCAAGAATCCCCTGAAAGAAGTGGAGTAGCCCTCCTAGTCAACAAAGAAGGTTGAGAGCCAAAGAATTGATACTTTCAAATCGTAGTGCTGGGAAGACTCTTGAGAGTCCCTGGGAGTGCAAAGAAATCAAACAAGTCAATCCTAAAAGAAATCAAACCTTAATATTCAATATAAGGACTGATGCTGAAGCTCTGATACTTTGGCCACCTGACGCAAAGAGCCGACTTATTGGAAACTATGTTGATGCTGGGAAAGATTGAGGGCAGGAGGAGAAGGGGGCGACAGAGGATAAGATGGTTAGAGAGCATCACCAATTCAATGGACATGAATTTGAGCAAACTCTGGAAGATAGTTGAGGATAGAGGAGCCTGGCGTGCTACCTCTCTATGGGGTCACACAGAGTCAGACAACTTAGCAACTGAACAACAGCAACAACAAAGTCCTGCTCATACCCTAATCTTGACAGAGACCCCACCTTTGAACCATTGTTTAAAAAACCTCATCAAATTCTTCTGAGTTTAGACACACAGTTTTTTGAGGCAGAAGCCTTTGTGTCTCCCTTTGCCTGGCAAGGTAATAAAGCTATCCTTTTCTGCTTCACCTAAAACTCTACAAAATTTGATTCTGCACTGGTGTACAGAGAGGGTGAGCTGAGTAGTACATCCTTAGGGACCATTCTTATTAACAATTTACACTTTTCCCCTTTCTTTGGACCTCAGTGCACAGATCTGAAATAATTACAATCCTTGGTTCATGTCCAGCTGCCAACAACAGTCCATGTAGGCAATTTTTATTTATTTGTAATTTTTTATAATATAATCCATGAAGCTACCAGAACTCCAAAACAAAGTTTATATGAACATTCTTGTGCATGCTTTCTGGAGCACATTATGCATTCATTTCTGCTGAACAAATATCTAGAAGCAGAATTGATGGGTCATGTGTTAAGTAAATAAGCAACTTTAGTAGATATTGCCAGTTTTCTAAAATGCTTAAACTACTTTGCACTACCACCAGCACTGAAAAAGTGAGACTTGCTCTGATTGTCAATTCTATTTGTTGTGTTTTTAATTTTAACCATCCTATGGGGATGCAGATTATCTTATTCTTTAACTCCTTAAAAGTTGTCTTGTGTTCTCATTACTTTATACCAGCAAAGGATATGCTCTTGAAAATGTCACCAGCAATTCCTTTCTCTTTCTTTGGCCGCATTGCACAGCTTGTAGGACCTTCGTTCCCCCGCCATGGATTGAACCCAGGCTCTCAGAAGTGAGAGTGAGGGTTCTTAACTATTGGGCCACAGGGGAATTTGAGATGTCCCTATTAACTTCTTGATCACCAAGTCTAATGACCTTACTTCAAACCTTGCCCTTCATCTCTTAGTAACATCTGACACCACTGACCACCACTTTCTTCTTGAAACTACATTCCTTTGATTTCCATGATATTGTGTTATCCTAAAAGATATGTATTTATCAAAAATGTCAAAATCCAGTATACCCTGTAAGAAACAGAAAGGTTTTATTCTATCCATTTGGTGGTAAAAACCTACCCTGAACTATTATGAGACTAATCATGGTTCTTCTTTATCCCACTTAATGTTAAATTCACATAATTCACTAAAGATGTATTAGTATGTGTATTTATTATGAGTCACTTGGGCTTTCCAGGAGGCAATAGTGGTAAAGAACCTGTCTGTTAATGCAGGAGACGTAAGACACTTGGGTTTGATCCCAGGGTCAGGAAGATCCTCTGGAGGAGGAAATGGCAACCCACTCTAATATTCTTGCCTGGAGAATCCCATGGACAGAGCATCCTGGCAGGTTACAGTCCTTAGGGTTGCAAAGAGTTGGACACAACTGCAACAACTTAGCATGCAGCACACACTGAAACAGGAGGGAAGGGGGCAGGGCAGAACCTTCGAAAGAATCACCTAGCCTGAGGACATGACATAAACTGATTAGAACCAAACAGATCCAAAATGGCAGATCAGTTGACTTCCACTAGACCTTGAGCCTCACTATATACTCATTGGAGAAGGAAATGGCAATCCACTCCAGTACTCTTGCCTGGAAAATTCCGTGGATAGAGGAGCCTGGCAGGCTACCGTCCATGGGGTTGCAAAGAGTTGGACACGACTGAGCAATTTTACTTTACTTACTATATACTCATTGTAACACAATGAGTAAATGACACACCCACAGGCACCGTGACAGTTCCAAAGCCAACCACCAAAGACCACAAAGTTGATGGTAGCCCAATTCCTGGAAATCCCCACCTCTTCCCTAAAATAGTTGGAATAATCCTCCCGCTCCTTGCATCAGTTCAGTTCAGTTCAGTCGCTCAGTCGTGTCTGACTCTTTGCGACCCCATGAATCACAGCACAGCAGGCCTCCCTGTCCATCACCAACTCCCGGAGTTCACTCAAACTCATGTCCATCAAGTCGGTGATGCCATCCAGCCATCTCATTCTCTGTCGTCCCCTTCTCCTCCCGCCCCCAATCCCCCCCAGCATCAGACTCTTTTCCAGTGAGTCAACTAGTCGCATGAGGTGGCTAAAGTATTGGAGTTTCAGTTTTAGCATCAGTCCTCCCAATGAACACCCAGGATTGATCTCCTTTATAATGGACTGGTTGGATCTCCTTGCAGTCCAAGGGACTCTCTAAAGTCTTCTCCAGCACCACAGTTCAAAAGCATCAATTCTTTGGCGATCAGCTTTCTTCACAGTCCAACTCTCACATCCATACATGACCATGGGAAAAACAATAGCCTTGACTAGACGGACCTTGGTTGGCAAAGTAATGTCTATGCTTTTTAATATGCTATGTAGGTTGGTCATAACTTTCCTTCCAAGGAGTAAGCGTATTTTAATTTCATGGATGCAGTCAGCATCTGCAGTGATTTTGGAGCCCAAAAAAATAAAGTCTGACACTGCTTCCACTGTTTCCCCATTTATTTCCCATAAAGTGATGGGACCAGATGCCATGATCTTTGTTTTCTGAATGTTGAGCTTCAAGGCAACCTTTTCACTCTCCTCTTTCACTTTCATCAAGAGGCTTTTTAGTTCCTCTTCATACATGCATGCTAAATTGCTTCAGTAGTGTCCAACTCTTTGCAACTCTATGGACCACATAACCCACCAGGCTCCTCTGTCCACGGGATTCTCCAGGCAAGAATACTGGAATGGGTAGCCATTCCCTTCTACAGGGGATCTTCCTGACCCAGGGATCAAACCCAGATCTCCCACATTGCAGGTAGATTCTTTATCATCTGAGCCACCAGGGAACCCGTCTGGCTCTCAGAGGTTTGGGTAAAAATTTGAGGGCTATAGTAGAAAAGGCATAGCCCTTGCAGTCAGATAAACTTGGTTGTGAAAAAACAATTTACTCAACCTCTTGGAACTTCAGAGTTTGTTTTTTTTCCCCCAATGTCTTCTATAAAACATGGATTGAAATAACTAGCTGATAAGGCTATGAATATCTTTACTTTTATAAGTAACCCACCTAAAACTCAATATATTGAAAACTGAGCTCACCATCTTCCCCTCTCCCTGAATATATGCTTCTCTGTTTCCTATCTCAGGGCATGGCACCAACTTCCCACCTATTTGCTCAACTCAGAAACTTAAGCATCATCCTGGGTTTTTTCCTCCTTTCCCAGTCCAATAGCAAGTCCTCTCAATCCTATATCCTGAGACTTTCTCAATTCTTTATACGGCTCTCCATTCCCACTACCATCTTGTCTATTTGATTTTAATAGCCCCCACACTATTTCCAGTCTTTTCTAATATCCATGTGAGAAGAGGAAGAAACACCAGGTGTGCACACACAGAGAAAAAGGCTTGTGAGGGCACAGTGAAAATGCAGCCATTTGCAAGCCAAAAAGAGAGGCCCCAGGAGAATCCAGTTCTGCCAACCTTGATCTTGAACTCCCAACCTCTAGAACTGTGAGAAAGTAAATTTTTGTTGTTAAGTTCTATAGTATTCTGTTATGGCAATCCTAGCAAATTCATATATAATCCTTCCTCTATCTTCTCACATCACGCTATAATTCTTCCATTAGAATCTTCATCATGTTACACTGTAAAAATCTACTTTATTCTCCATGTCTTTTTTTAGAGTGAAGTACCCCAAGAGCAGGGATTTGTCTTTCTTCTTCATTACTGCAGCCCTAGCTCCTCACAAAGTAGCTAGCACATTGCAGGCGCTCGATCACTATTGTTTTTAGTATTTATTTATTTGGCTGTGCCAGATATTATTTTTAGCATGTGGGGTCTTTGATCTTTGTTTCAGCCTAGGGGATCTTTAATTGTGACATGTGGGATCTAGTTCCCTGAGCAGGGATCAAACCTGGGCCCCCTGCATTGGGAATTCAGTCTTAGCCACTGGACCACCATAGAAGTCCCAAAATAAATATTTTTGAATGAACAAATTAATAAAATGATATATGTAAATGTTCTTACATGGTTAACTACAGATATTAACAGTCCATAATTGTGATTTATGTTTCCATTTCTTCTGTTCTTAATTGCTTCTCCCTATCACAAGCTCCTTTGGTTGTTGATGTTTAGTCACTAAGTTGTGTCTGATTCTTTTGCAACCCCATGGACTGTGGACCACCAGGTTCCTCCATCCGTGGGATTTCCCAGGTGGGAATACTGGAGTGGGTTGCCATTTCCCAGGGATCAAACCCACATCTCCTACATTGGCAGGTGAATTTCTTTACCACTGAGCCATCAGGATATCCTAAGCTCCTTTTCCCATTCAGTAAATGTAACTGCAGATTGATACTACTATTTAAATTTAGACATGCCCAAGCACACCTACGGAGATGGCAATGGCGAGCCACTCCAGTACTCTTGCCTAGAAAATCCCATGGATGGAGGAGCCTGGTGGGCTGCAGTCCGTGGGGTCACTAAGGGTCGGACACGACTGAGTGACTTCACTTTCACTTTTCACTTTCACACATTGGAGAAGGAAATGGCAACCCACTCCAGTGTTCTTGCCTGGAGAATCCCGGGGACGGGGGACCCTGGTGGGCTTCTGTCTATGGGGTCACGCAGAGTCGGACACGACTGAAGTGATACAGCAGCAGCAGCAGCAGCAGCAAGCACACCTAAGATCTTATAGGACAGACTCACCATTTCTGTATTTGAGGGGCTATGTGGTCTCCTGGAAATCTAGTCATGATACATTTGACTTTGAAGTAACAAGCTTTTGTGGTCTGTGCAAAGAAGTGACCCAAAGTGTGGTGAAGCATCTGCTACTAAGAGTATACCAACCTATATTACATTCTAATATAGGCTAGCTCCAAAAAGGGAGTGTATTAATTTGCTAGGGCGCTCATAATGAAGTACTATAGACTCAGTGACTTGAAACAGCAGAAATTTATTTTCTTTGAATTCTGGAGGCCAGAAATCCAAAATCAAGGTGTTGACAAGACTGGTTTCTTCTGAGGCCTAGCTCCTTGACTTCGCATTGTCAGCTATAAATTAGCACTTGCCAAGAGCCAGCAACTGAACAACAACTAGGGCATTTGTCATCTGCCTATGGGTTTCCCTGGTGGCTCAGAGGGTAAAGCGTCTGCCTGCAATGCGGGAGACCCAGGTTCGATCCCTGGGTCAGGAAGATCCCCTGGAGAAGAAAATGGCAACCCACTCCAGTATTCTTGCCTGGAGAATCCCATGGACAGAGGACCCTGGTGGGCTACAGTCCACAGGGTTGCAAAGAGTTGGACACGATTGAGTGAATTCACTTCACTTCACTTATGCTGCTGCAGCTGCTGACCCTTGACACACCCTGGAGGGAATTCAGGGTGGAGATTTAGGCATTCTGTGCTCCAGGGAAACTGGCAGAACAGGTCTTTAGATAGTTAGATATTTTCAGTCACTGATTTCTTGATCTCTATCCTTGCATCCCCTCATATCTAGAAAAGAATAGTGGCATCAGCTCCTCATGACTAGCAAAAAACCTTTTGTAAAGTAAGTGCTTGATTCCCTGAACTCCCCCTTCACCAAAATCTTATATATTGACCTTCCCCCACTGTCTCTTTGGAGCAGTCTCTGAGGTGCTGTTTCCTGGGCTGCAGTCCTCATTTTGCCCCAAATAAAACTTGTAACTTTCACATTGTGCATCACTTTTTAGTTGACAACATGGTCTTACTTTTGTATATATCCCTGTTCTGAATTTCTCTTAAAAGGACAAGAGTCATATTGGATTAGGGTCCACCCATAGGACTTCATTTTACCTTAATTATCTCTTTAAAGACCCCCATCCTCTTATCAATCAGAGGGCAGACAGAATGAAAACCACAATCACAGAAAACTAACCAAACTGATCACATGGATCATAGCTCTGTATAACTCAATAAAACTATGAGCCATTTTGTGTAGAGCCACTAAAGATGGACAGGTCATGGTGGAGATTTCTGACAAAATGTGGTCCATTGGAGAAGGGAATGGCAAACCACTTCAGCATTCTTGCCTGGAGAACCCCATGAACAGTAGGAAAAGGCAAAAAGATGACACTGAAAGATGAACCCCAAGGTCGGTAGGTACGCAATATGATACTGGAGGAGAGCAGAGAAACAGAACCAGAAGAAATGAAGAGGTTGAGCCAAAGAAGAAACAATGCCCAGTTGTGAGTGTGTCTGGTGAAAGTAAAGTCCAATGCTGTAAAGAATATTGCATAGAAATCTGGAATGTTAGGCCCATGAATCAAGGTAAATCAGAAGTGGTCAAATAGGACATGGCAAGAGTGAACATCAGCATTTTAGGTATCAGTGAACTAAAATGGACAGGAATAGGAGAATTTATTTCAGATAACTGTTATATCTATTACTGTGGGAAAGAATCCCTTAGAAGAAATTAAGTAGCCCTCATAGTCGACAAAAGAGTCTGAAATGCAGTATTTGGATGCAATCTCAAAAACGACAGAGGATCTTGGTTCATTTCCAAGGAAAACCATTCAGTATCACAATAATTCAAGTCTATGCCCCAACCACTAATTCCAAAGAACCTGAAGTTGAACCATTCTGTGAAGACCTACAAGACCTTCTAGAACTAACACCAAAAAAGAGATGTCCTTTTCATCATAGGGGACTAGAATGCAAAAGTAGGAAGTCAAGAGATACTTGGAGTAACAGGCAGTTTGGCCTTAGTGTACGAAATGAAGAAGGGCAAAGGCTAACAGCTTTGCCAACAGAACACACTGGTCACAGCAAACGTCCTCTTCTAATAACATACAAGACGACGCTACATGTGGACAACACCAGATGGTCAATACCAAAATCAGACTGATTATATTCTTTCCAACTGAAGATGGAGAATCTCTATACAGCCAGCAAAAACAAGACCAGGAGCTGATTGTGGGTCAGATCATGAACTCCTTCCTGCAAAATTCAGACTTAAATTAAAGAAAATAGGGAAAACCACTGGCCATTCAAGTATGACCTAAATCAAATCCCTTATGATTATACGGTAGAAATGATGGATATTCAAGGCATTAGATCCAATAGACAGAGTGCCTGAAGAACTATGGACAGAGGTTTGTAACACTGTATAGGAGGTGGTGATCAAAACCATCCCTAAAAAAAAGAAGGAGAAGGGGACAACAGAGAATGAGATGGCTGGATGGCATCACCAACTCTGTGGACATGAGTTTGAGTGAACTCCGGGAGTTGGTGATGGACAGGGAGGCCTGGCGTGCTGTGATTCATGGGGTCGCGGAGAGTCGGACACGACTGAGCAACTGAACTGAACTGAACTGAAGAAAAAGAAATGCACAAAGGCTAAATGGTTGTCTGAGGAGGCCTTACAAACAGCTAAGAAAAGAAGAGAAGCAAAAGGCAAAGGAGAAAATGAAAGAGAAGCCATCTGAATGCAGAGTTCCAAAGAATAGCAAGGAGAGATAAGAAAGCCTTCCTCAGTGATCAATGCAAAAAATACAGGAAAATAATAGAATGGGAAAGACTAGAGATCTCTTCAATAAAATCAGAGCTACCAAGGGAACATTTCATGCAAAGATGGGCTCAATAAAGGACAGAAATGGTATGGATCTAACAGAAGCAGAAGATATTAAGAAGAGGTGGCAACAATACACAGAAGAACTATACAAAAAAGATCTTAATGACCCAGATAACCACAATGGTCTGATCACTCACCTATAGCCAGACATCCTGGAGTGTGAAGTCAAATGGATCTTAGGAAAGATCACTATGAACAAAGTTAGTGGAGGTGATGGAATTCCAGCTGAGCTATTTCAAAGCCTAAAGGAAGATGCTGTTAAAGTGCTGTATTCAATACGCCAGCAAATTTGGACAACTCAGCAGTGGCTACAGGACTGACTGGAAAAGGTCAGTTTTCATTCCAATCCCAAAGAAAGGCAATGCCAAAGAATGTTCCAACAACCACACAATTGCACTCTTTTCACATGCTAGCAAAAGAATGCTCAAAATTCTCCAATCTAGGTTTCAACAGTATGTGAACCAAGAACTTCCATATGTTCAAGCTGGATTTAGAAAAGACAAAGGAACCAGAGATCAAACTGTCAACATCTGTTGGATTATAGAAAAAGCAAGAGAATTACAGAGAAACATCTACTTCCGCTTCATTGACTATGCTAAGGCCTTTGACTGTGTGGATCACAGCAAACTGTGGAAATTTCATTGAGAGATGGGAATACCAGACCACCTTACCTGCTTCCTGAGAAACCTGTATGCAGGTCAAGAAGCAAGTTAGAACTGAACATGGAACAACAGACTGGTTCAAAATTGGGAAAGGAGTACATGAAGGCTGTATATTGTCACCCTGCTTATTTAACATATGTGCAGAATATACATGAGAAATGCCCCACAGTATGAAGCAGAAGCCAGAATCAAGATTGTAGGGAGAAATAACAACAATCTCAGATATGCAGATGACACCACCCTTATGGCAGAAAGCAAAGAGGAACTAAAGAGCTTCTTGATGAAGATGAAAGAGGAGAGTGAAAAAGCTGGCTTAAAACTCAGCATTCAAAAAATGAAGATCATGGCATCCGGCCACATCACTTCATGTCAAATAGATGGGAAACAATGGAAACAGTGACACTTTCTTTTCTTGTGTTCCAAAATCACTGCAGATGGATGAAACTGAAAGATGACTACAGCCATGAAATTAAAAGATGCTTGCTCCTAGGAAGAAATGCTATGAGAAACCTAGATAGTATATTAAAAAAGCAAAGACATGACTTTGCCAACCAGATATTACTCTGTTAGTTAAAGCTATGGTTTTTCCAGTAGTCATGTATGGATGTGAGAGATGGACCATCAGGAAGGCTGAGCACTAAAGAATTGATGCTTTTGAACTGTGGTGTTGGAGAAGACTCCTGAGAGTCCCTTGGACTGCAAGGAGATCAAACCAATCAATTGTAAAGTAAATGAATCCTGAATATTCATTGGAAGCACTGATGCTGAATACTTTGGCCACCTGATGCAAAGAGCCACCTCATTAGAAAAGACCCCGATGCTGGGAAAGACTGAAGGCAGGAGGAGAAGGGAACAACAGAGGATGAGATGGTTGGATGGCGTACCAACTCAATGGACATGTTTGAGCAAGCTCTGAGCGATGATGAAAGACAAGGAAGCCTGGCCATGCAATAGTCCACGGAGTCACAGAGAGCCAGACATGACTGAGCGACTGAACAACAACAGGAAACTAAGATCCTGCATGGCCTGGCTTAAAAAAAAAAAAGGTTCTACTTAAAATTGTTCCTTTATCCTCAACCTACTTCCTGACCTGGATATTCATTCCATTTGTACTCCTGACACAAAAGAGTTGACCAGTTCTAGCTCCTCGCTTTCCTAGTTCAGCTCATGACTCCACCATTCTTTCATCTTTGACCCTCCCTTTTCCTCACTTCCAAAATGCAGAAAAACAATCATGAAGATTTTGCCTTTATAATTTTTCTCAAGGATGCCTTCCTTTATTCATTATTCCTCGCCTACAAAATGGCTCCCCAATTTTTCTTGACAGTCCAACTAATTCCTCATGTTTTTGTTGTTAGTTAATAATAATTACGATATAAATGATGATGATGATTATGATAACCTGGCTTTGGCCACAATTAGCCCCACTCCCTCAGCTTCAATAAAACAAACAGCGTTAGTAATGGCTGAGCTCACAGAGGGTCTTCCCAGGTGGCCCTAGCAGTAAAGAACCCACCTTCAATGCAGGCAGACATAAAAAACATGGATGATCCCTGGGTTAGGAAGATCCCCTGGAGAAGGTATTGGCAACCCATTCCAGTATTCTTGCCTAGAGAATCCCAAGGAGAGAGGAGCCTGGCAGGCTACAGTCCATAGGGTCACAAAGAGTCGGACATGACTGAAGTGACTTAGCATACATGCACATGAGCTCACAGCAGGACCTGAGAAAAACTGATGAATATTGGGACAGTCAGGCAGTGAGGTACTATATAGTGATGGAAAATGAATAGCAGTCATACACGTTATCATGCATGAATTTCAAATAAGCTTTAGTAAAAAAAAGCAAGTCACAGAAGAACATGTGTGACATAGTTGTATTTATCGACCACACCATAAACGGGAACAAACAGTGTGTTGTTTAGGGCAGCAGTCCCTAACCTTTTTGGCACCAGGCACCAGTTTCATGGAAGACAATTTTGCCATTAACTGGGGGCTACAGGGGATAGTTTCACGGTGAAACTATTACATTTATCATGCACTTTATTTCTATTATTACTACATTGTGCAACGCACCATGATGCAGAATCAGTGGGCACCCTGAGCTTGTTTTCCTGAACAACAGAAGTGTGTTGCTTATATCCAGTCTATTCCATAATCTTGTTTTTGTTGCTGTCACTGCAGAAGATCCTTCTTCACAAAGATAGGATGTTGGAAATGGAAGCAGGCTTTTCAGTGCTTTTGTGGCAATTTTGGGATATTCCACCTTGACTTTAATTCAGAATGTATGGAGATTTGAAGTTGTCTGAAACATACTTTTAAGGCCACCATCATTTGTGATCTCAAGCAGTTGATCTTCTAGCACAGACAAAACTGATTCACCTGGTTTATTCACCAATGGATCTCAGAGCCACTCCTCACCAGTTTGAGGGTCTTTTGTGGTTGGAAAGTAATGCTCAAACTCTTTTGAAAGCTAAGATAGGTGATCATGCATCAGCTGGGCTAAAGAAGACTCTAGATCAGTTTCTTTCAAAATCTCTGCTAATGTTTGAAACATGTCAAAAATCCCAATGTTCACTCATAGCCCCCATAATTCCAGTTTGGCTTTGAATACAGCCACTTTATCTGCCAGCTTGAAAACAGTTGTTCTTCCCTGCAGTAGCAGATTGAGTCTGTAGAGCAGGTTGACCATGTCACACAAGTAAGCAAGTTTTGTGACCCATTCTGTGTTACTGAAATGTGCCGCCAGTGGTGACTGCTTTGCTAAAAGAAATCTTTGGAGCAGCTCTCGTAACTCAGAAACTCTGGCCAGTGATCTACCTTTAGAAAGCCATTTCACTTCTGCAGATAAGAGAGGATGTATGTAGGACTTCCCTGGTGGTCCAGTTGTTGAGAATTCACTTGCTGATGTAGTGGACATGGGTTTGATCCCTTGCTGGAGAAGACTCCACATGCTGAGAAGCCTGTACACCGCTACTACTGAAACCCCGTGCTCTAGAGCCTTGCTCCACAAGAGAAGCCACCGCAATGAGAAGCACATGCACTGCAAAGAAGAATAGCCCCCATGAGCAACAAAGATCCAGTGCAGCCAAAATAAATAATTTTAAGAAAGGGAGAAGATGTGTGTGCTATATCCATCTCCTCAGAGACCTGGTCGAATAGACATGAGTTAAGGGCACGTACTTTAAATGTGGTTGATAATTTTAATCAACATTCTGCAAAATATTAAGTTCAGGAGACATTTTTCAGCTAGCCAGCATTTTTCTATGAATGACACACTGCATAGACGGACATTCAGAAGCGACCCCTTTGACCCAAGTAGTAAAACCAGAAAATCGTCCAGTCATAGAAACCACTCCGTCCATGCATATACTGAAACAAATAACCAGTTGAGTCCTCCTAATATGCAATCATTCAAATACTTGAATAGTTCTGTATCTGTGGTGTTGATTGGCAACAGCAGTGCACATAACATATCCTCCTGAAAAATATATCACACAAAAGCAAGCATTGTTGCCTTGTCATCAACATAGTAGAGTCCTCAAACTGGGTTGCATACTACAGTGACTCCTTAATCCTCTCTAACAATTATACCTCAATATCCTCTGCCATTTCATCAGCTCATCTAGTTATGGCACTAGCTGAAAGAGGAACCTTTTAAACTGCAGCTTCTCCTAAAAGTGCATAACAAATGTCCTTAGCAGCAGGCAGGATCAACTCTTCACCAACAGTAAACAGTTTCTTCACTTTAACAATGTGGTTAGCCACTAAGAATGATGCTCTCAGTGCGGACACATTTGATAAAGTGATGGTCTTCAATAATTGCTTCTGTTCTCTGTGTACATGCTTCTGTCTTTTGAAAAATTCCAAAAGCTTATCTTTTAATGCAGGGTGTCCATGTGACACTGACGTTTTGAAGGTTTCATGGCTTCGTTGGATAGCTGGTCTCCATATACTGTACAAACCAGACTGGATGTGAATCACCTGTTGCAATGAATGCATAATTTAAGTAGGACTTTTGATATTTTCTTTCAAATTCAGCTTTCTTTTTTGTGACAGTCTTAGAGGCTTATGCTGTCTCATTGGGTCCTTCCCTCTTTTCAAAGAAGCTCTCCAGTAATGTTCGTTTTTTTACTCATTTTGGTGAGGGTTAGCTTTTGGGCTTACAAAAACTGTGACTGAGACAATTGCACAGTGTGGGAAAGAGGCACAGATGGAAGTGGGAAACAAAATAATGAGTGGGCCACATGCAGACTAGAATAAGTGTCAAATTCAGACTCAAAGTCTGTCACCAGATGCAGCTTAATTGTCACTTGCCACTCACTGATAGGGTTTTGGTATGAGTCTGTAAGTGATTAAATATAGTTGAAGCTTCACCTTCTTGTCCTTGCTGCTGTGCTGCCCAATTCCTAACAGGCTAGGGACCAGGCCTGGGGGTTGAGGACCCCTGATTTAGGGTACATTTTTGGTAAAACAGAAGAGGAAACAAAGGAATGATAAACTCAAAGTTCAGAACAAGGACTGTTTCTAAGGTGGGAAGGAGGGAGAGTGACAGGCGGTCATGACAATGTGGGCAACTGTTCTCTGTCTAAGCAGGGTGGTGGACCTGGGTGCTTACTGCTGTATTGTCTCCCATTTTACCATCTCTGAAATCAGGTGATCTTAGAATCACTGTCAGCCAAGTGGCAGTTGTGATAATGTTGTATTACTTTACAAATACTTTAACAGGTATAAGGACTCATCATCCTGCTGGGTCATTCTTTGTCCTGAATAGGAATACAAAACCCCCCCTGCCCCTTTCTTTCCCTCCTTTTTTTTGGACCGCCTGTGCGGCATGTGGGATTTCAGTTCTCTGACCAGGGATTTCAGTAGTCACATATGGATGTGAGAGTTGGACTATAAAGAAAGCTGAGCACCGAAGAACTGATGTTTTTGAACTATGGTGTTGAAGAAGACTCTTGAGAGTCCCTTGGACTACAAGGAGATCCAACCAGTCCATTCTAAAGGAAATCAGTCCTGAATAGTCATTGGAAGGACTTCAACATTCACTGATGTTGAAACTGAAACTCCAATACTTTGGCCAGTTGATGCAAAGAACTGATTCATTTGAAAAGACCCTGATGATGGGAAAGATTGAAGGCAGGAGGGAAAGGGGATGACACAGGATGAGATGGCTGGATGGCATCACCAACTCAACGGACATGAGTTTGGGTAAACTCCGGAAGTTGGTGATGGACAGGGAGGCCTGGCATGCTGCAGTCCATGGGGTTGCAAAGAGTCAGACACGACTGAGCGACTGAACTGAACTGACCAGGGATTTAACCTGTGCTCCCCGAAGTGGAAGCACAGAGTCCTAACCACTGGACTGCTAGAGAAGTCCCTCTCATTTTCAACTGTGTAATGTATAAAAGGTAGGACTGCCTTTAACTTTAAAGAGAAACTGCAGAGTACATCATGCAAAATCCTGGGCTGGATGACTCATAAGCTGGAATAAAGACTGCCAGGAGAAATATCAACAACCTCAGATATGCAGGTAATAGCATTCTAATGGCAGAAAGCAAAGAAGAACTGAAGAGTTTCTTGGTGAGGGTGAAAGAGGAGAGTGAAAAAGCTGACTTAAAACTCAACATTCAGAAAACTAAGATCATGGCATCTAGTGCCATCGCTTCTTGCAAATAGATGGTGAAAAAGTGGAAACAATGGCAGATTTTATTTTGGGGGGCTCCAATATCACTGCAGATGATGAGTGCAGCTATAAAATTAAAATATGCTTGCTCCTTGGAAGAAAAGCTATGACAAACTTAGACAGTGTGTTAAAAAGCAGAGACATCACTTTGCCAACAAAAGTCTGGAGAGTCAAAGCTATGGTTTTTCCAGTAGTCATGTATGGATGTGAGAGTTGGATCATAAAGAAGGCTGAGTGCTGAATAATTGATGCTTTGAACTGTGGTGCTGGAGAAGACTCTTGAGAGTCCCTTGGACAGCAAGGAGATCAAACCAGTCAATCCTAAAGGAAATCAACCCTGAATGTTCATTGAAAGGACCGATGATGAAGCTGAAGCTCCAATACTTTGGCCACCTAATGCGAAGAGTCCACTTATTGAAAAAGACCCTGATGCTGGGAAAGATTGAAGGCAGGTGGAGAAGCGAGCAACAGAGGATGAAATGGTTGGATGGCATCACCAATTCACTGGACATGAATTTGAGCAAACTCGGGAGACAGTGAAGGACAAGGAAGCCTGTGCTGTGTTCCATGGGGTCACAAAGAGTTGAACACGACTTAGCAACTGAAAAACAACAACCATAGATTTAGTTGTTTAAGACTGAGCATGGTGTTGAGTGGACTATAAATACCATCTTGGTTCAAGTGCAGAAACTTTGACCCTAGATGCTATTTTAACTACCTCTAGTACCCCCCATAGTGGTCCACCTAATACTTTGTATGCAGTGGTTAAGACTCTAAGACCCCAGTGCAGGGGACCCAGCTTTGATCCCTGGTCAGTCAACTCAATCCCACGCGCCACCAAGAGCATCCATGCTGTAACTCATGATCTCATGTGCCACAACTAACACCTGGTACAACCAGATAAATTTTTTAAAAAATAAATTCTTAGAAAAATGAATAAATTTTAATATAGCAATGATGTTAAACAATCAAATGAAAGCTAAGATGTGTATTTAAAGGTCTAAACCTATACTTTCATGTTAAGCATTTTCAAAGCAGAATATATCCACTCCCAGGGTAGCTCATGGTGAGCTGAGGATCCTCAGAACAGAAGGATACTGCAACATTCATAGTCCTGAACTGTCAACATTACCTGTGAGTAAGTCACTGAAAACATTATTTTACTTGAATCTCAAACTGTAAAAAACTAATTGTTTTGCTTCAACTCTTGTACACAAACCAAGATAAGATTAATATTCAATCTCAAACTCCAAAATAGTCTCTAAATATTCAGAAACAATTGAATGGTTTTGGTTCCGTAACTCCAGCAGAATTAAGTGCCTTTTGCTTTGTGTCATTTTCTTATTTTCTATTTAATAGTAGTTAAAGGACACTTATTCTTGGCAACAGGCAATAACCAAGGCATCTCTGGAATAGAGCTGCTGCTGCTGCTAAGTCACTTCAGTCGTGTCCGACTCTGTGTGACCCCTTAGACAGAAGCCCACCAGGCTCCCCCGTCCCTGGGATTCTCCAGGCAAGAACACTGGAGTGGGTTGCCATTTCCTTCTCCAAGGAATAGAGCTAGAAAGTGCCAAAGCATTCAGGGCTTAGAAGACAGAATTTTATACTTACCTCCAGATGAAATTACTCATACACCCCCAGAGATACAGATAAGGTACAGATAAAACTGAGAACAGAAGTTGTATCTCACAATTGAAGTGTGTATCATCCTCCTGGATGCCATGCGTTTGGTGCACTCTGAGTGAATTTGTTTTGTAAATTCCCCAATTATCTTGTGAATAGCATGATTGAATTTGTTGGTTATGAATATTTAACCTGTCCCCCAATTTTAGGCCAGTTTTGAGCATGTCTTCATCATTTAATATGATAAAGCTTGAGTCTATCTCTCTCATTCATAATAAACCCTTTAGTAATAAACGCTTTGGTTGTCTCATTTTGTTCCAAACTGAATAAACACAACGTATTAAGCAGTTAAAACATACCTGGGATCTCTGTTCCCTGTTACTCACCTGCCTTGCCCTGAGTGATAACTAAGGTCAAAATATTATTTCCAATGCTGTAGTTCTCCAAACTCCAACTCTGAAGAAACTCAAGTTCTTTCCAAATAGTTCTAGGAGTTCCCAGTGTCTCAAGTGTGTCCAGTGCCCCAGTGCCCTGAGTCTGAAAAACAAAACTTGGCCTAAATATCTTTAAAACCTTGAGAACACTAGAAGCCAAAAACATTATAATTTCAAAGTTTTGAGTGATTCTCTAATGTTGGAAATTGTAGAAACCTAGTGGAGGTGATGGAATTCCAGTTGAGCTATTTCAAATCCTGAAAGATGATGCCGTGAAAGTGCTGCACTCAATATGCCAGCAAATTTGGAAAACTCAGCAGTGGCCACAGGACTGGAAAAGGTCAGTCTTCATCCCAATCCCAAAGAAAGGCAATGCCAAAGAATGCTCAGACTACCGCACAATTGCACTCATCTCACACGCTAGTAAAGTCATGCTCAAAATTCTCCAAGCCAGGCTTCAGCATATGTGAACCGTGAACTTCCAGATTTTCAAGCAGGTTTTAGAAAAGGCAGAGGCACCAGAGATCAAATTGCCAACATCCGTTGGATCATGGAGAAAGCAAGAGAGTTCCAGAAAAACATCTATTTCTGCTTCATTGACTATGCCAAAGCTTTTGGATTATTGTGTGGATTACAATAAACTGTGGAAAGTTCTGAAAGAGATGGGAATACCAGACCACCTGACCTGCCTCTTGAGAAACCTGTATGCAGGTCAGGAAGCAACAGTTAGAACTGGATATGGAACAACAGACTGGTTCCAAATAGGAAAAGGAGTGCGTCAAGGCTGTATATTGTCACCCTGCTTATGTAACTTCTATGCAGAGTACATCATGAGGAACGCTGGGCTGGAAGAAGCACAACCTGGAATCAAGATTGCTGGGAGAAATATCAATAACCTCAGATATGCAGATGACACCACCCTTATGGCAGAAAATGAAGAGGAACTCAAAAGCCTCTTGATGAAAGTGAAAGAGGAGAGTGAAAAGGTTGGCTTGAAGCTCAACATTCAGAAAACAAAGATCATGGCATCTGGTCCCATCACTTCATGGGAAATAGATGGAAAAACAGTGGAAACAGTGTCAGACTTTATTTTTTTGGGCTTCAAAATCACTGCAGATGCTGATTGCAGCCATGAAATTAAAAGACGCTTATTCCTTGTAAGGAAAGTTATGACCAACCTAGATAGCATATTAAAAAGCAGAGACATTACTTTGCCAACAAAAGGCCGTCTAGTCAAGGCTATGGTTTATCCCGTGGTCATGTATGGATGTGAGAGTTGGACTGTGAAGAAAACTGATCGCCAAAGAATTGATGCCTTTGAACTGTGGTACTAGAGAAGAATCTTGAAAGTCCCTTGGACTGCAAGGAGATCCAACCAGTCCATTCTAGAGGAGATCAATCCTGGGTGTTCATTGGAAGGACTGATGCTAAAGCTGAAACTCCAATACTTTGTCCACCTCATGCGATGAGTTGACTCACTGTAAAAGACTCTGATGCTAGGAGGGATTGGGGGTGGGAGGAGAAGGGGACGACAGAGAATGAGATGGCTGGATGGCATCACCAGCTCGATGGACATGAGTTTGAGTGAACTTCGGGAGTTGGTGATGGACAGGGAGGCCTGGCGTGCTGTGATTCATGGGGTCGCAAAGAGTTGGACACGACTGAGTGACTGAACTGAACTGAACTGAATTCACTCCTGTGGCCAAATACCTCCTGATCTGCAACAAGCAACCCTTCCAACAGCTTGTTAGTCTTAAAATGAGAAATAAGAACCTTTGTTGATACAGAGACATTTTGAGGGACTTCACTTCTATAGCTATAAAATTGCTTTGGGGTTGACAATGGTTTTAAGGTTTGTTCTGTGGGGAATGATGAGCTACATCTGAGAGCCTGGGACTTCCTTTTAGCTGAGAGGCTATGAGGACACCAGGTCAGCCAACTATATTCCTGTTGCTACTATCCTTCCGTAAGTACCTTCTATTGTTTATGTTTCAAAGCAGTAATAGTCTCCCTTTCTTCCCCCTTCAGACCTCCTGCACACCACATTGTTGTTGTTTAGTCGCTAAGTCATGTCCAGCTTCCTGCAACCCCATGGACTACAGCAAGCTAGGCTTCCCTGTCCTTTACTATCTCCCGGAGTTTGCTCAAACTCATGCCCATTGAGTTGGTGATACATCTAACCATCTCATCCTCTGTCACCCCTTCTCCTGCTCTCAATCTCTCCCAGCATCAGGGTCTTTTCAAATGAGTTGGCTTTTCATAGCAGGTGATCGAAGTTCAGCATCAGTCCTTCCAATGAATATTCAGGGTTGCATACCAGACCTTACTCTTAGATTATCTATATTTTCCGGATCTTAGTTTTGGCCCTTGGGATCTTACAAACCCTTAGTTGAAGCATGTGGGATCTAGTTCCCTGACCAGGGAATGAAATGAGGCCTCTGCATTGGGAGCGTGGAGTTTTAGCCACCGGAACATTAGGGAGTTGCCCCCTCACCCCTCCTTTTTCTTTTGATTGCTTGCTGCTAAGCTGCTGCTAAGTCACTTCAGTCGTGTCCGACTCTGTGTGACCCCATAGACGGAAGCCCGCCAGGCTCCCCCGTCCCTGGGATTCTCCAGGCAAGAACACTGGAGTGGGTTGCCATTTCCTTCTCCAGTGTGTGAAAGTGAAGTCGCTCAGTCGTGTCCGACCCTTAGCGACCCCACGGACTGCAGCCTACCAGGCTCCTCCATCCATGGGATTTTCTAGGCAAGAGTACTGGAGTGGCTTGCCATTGCCTTTGATTGCTTAGGTGTATTTTATTGGTTGACTTTACCTCACATTTACTCTTAATTGATGACCTTGCTTCAATCTTTACCAGAAAAATAAAATAGTTAGATATTTGGGAATGATTCCTTTAAATCTCTTTAATGCACTTCCCTGGTGGCTCAGACAGAAAGGAATCTGCCTGCAATGAAAGAAATCTGGGTTCGATCTCTGGGTTGGGAAGATTCCCTGGAGAAGGAAATGGCAACCCACTCCAGTATTCCTGTCCGGAAAATCCCAAAGACAGAAGAGCCTGGCAGGCTATAATCCCTGGGGTCGCAAAGAGTTGGACACAGCTGAGAGACTTCACTTTCACTTTTCTGTGTCCACAGATCCTAACCATCATATGACAATCCTTATCTAATCCTAATCAGGCCCTCATCCCACCCTATGTTGAAAGACCTGCCTTAAACCAGTCTCCAAAACCTCCTAAGTCCTGGCTTTGCCCTCCCTACTCTGAGACACTTAAGACTATGGTACTCTCTCTTATCACAGTAAGAGTAAATGTATCTCATCAACCAGCACTGGTTTCTCTCTCCCCTCAGGCACATGGCTCTTGCAATTAGCTTCTCTATTCTGCACTATTATTGGGCTTTCCTGGTGGCTCAGTAGGAAAAGAATCTGTCTGTGATGCAGGAGACCTGGGTTCAATCCCTGAGTATCCTAGCCTGGAGAATTCCATGAACAGAGGAGCCTGGCATGCTGCAGTCCATGAGGTTGCAAAGAGTTGGACACGACTGAGCAACTAAGCACACATTTGTGTGTGTGTGTGTGTGTGTGTGTGTTAGTCACTCAGTCGTGTCCGACTCTTTGCGTCCCCACAGACTGTAGCCCACCAGGCTTCTCTGTCCATGGAATTCTCCAGGCAAGAATACTGGAGTGGATTGCCATTCCCTTCTCCAGAGGAACCTCCCAACCCAGGAATCAAACCCTGGTCTCCTGCATGGCAGGCAGATTCTTTACCGTTTGAGCTACAGGGATTATTATTCTCTTTCTCTTGGGTCAGAATACAAATTTACCCTCACAGAGCTTAACACCTCACCCTTAAACAACCTCCCTTCACCATTTAGCTTTCAGCCACTTTCAGTTCAGTTCAGTCACTCAGTCGTGTCCGACTCTCCGCGACCCCATGAATCACAGCACGCCAGGCCTCCCTGTCCCATTACAGCAACATTTCTTTAAAAATAACGTTTTAAAAAATAATACTTTCATGTGTGTGTGCATGTACTTAGTCTCTTGTGTCTGACTCTGTGATGGCACGGACTACAGCACACCAGGATCCTCTGTTCATAGAATTCTCCAGGCAAGGATACTGAAGTAGGTTACCATTCCCTTCTCCAGAGGATCTTCCCAACCCAGGGATTAAACCCCGGTTTCCTGCACTGCAGGCATCTTTACCAACTGAGCCACCAGGGAATACATTGATATGCTTCAAAAATTCCAAAGGCTGATTCCCACTGCTGCAGACGTCTTGTAAGTACTTGGAGAAATACACTCAAGGAACCATACAGCAGTAGTACCAGAGTATACACACTATCTCTACCTTTCACTGAACAGCATATCTTGGAAATCTTTCTGTATCTGTACAAAAAGATCATAGTCACATTTTTTGTAATATTTCATCTCACTTTTCTAACTTCTCATTCTCTCTTTAACCTATTCCAGTAAGGTAGCACCTTCATGGATAGAAGCCTTGTCGTGGCGAAGGAGCTGGCATAACTCAATGAAGCTGTGAGCCATGCTGTGCAGGGCTACCCAGGATGGATGGGTTGTAGTGAAGAGTTCTGACAAAATGTGGTCCACGGGAGGAGCAAATGGCAATCTACTCCAATACTCTTGCTACGAGAACCCCATGGACAGTATGAAAAGGAAAAAAGGTATGATACCAGAAGGTGAGCCTCCCAGGTAGGAAGGTGTCCAATATGCTACTAGGGAAGAGCAGAGGGCAATTACTCTTAGCTCCAGAAAGAATGAAGCAGATGGGCCAAAGTGGAAATGATGCTCAGTTGTGGATGTGTCTAGTGGAGAAAGTGAAGTTCGATGCTGTAAAGAATAATATTACATAGGAACCTGGAATGTCAGGTCCATGAATCAAAGTAAATTGGATATGGTCAAGTGGGAAATGGCAAGAATGAACATTAACATCTTTGGAATCAGTGAAATAAAATGGATAAGAATGGGAAAATTTAATTCAGATGACCATTATATCTACTATTGTGGGCAAAAATCCCTTTAAAGAAATGGAATAGCCCTCATAGTTGACAAAAAAGAGTTTGAAATGCAGTACTTGGATGAAATCTCAAAAATGACAGAAGGATCTCGGTTTGTTCCCAAGGCAAGTCATTCAACATCACGGTAATCCAAGTCTATGCCTCAAACACTGATGCCAAAGATGTTGAAGTTGACTGGCTCTGTGAAGACCTACAATACCTTCCAGAACTAACACCAAAAAAGTGATGTGCTTTTCATCATAGGGGATTGCAATGCAGAAGTAGGAAGTCAAGAGATACTGTGAATAACAGTCAAGATTGGGTTTGGAGTACAAAATGAATCAGGGCAAAGGCTAACAGTTTTGTCAGGAGAACACAGTGGTTATAGTAAACACCCTTTTCTAACAACACAAGAGATGATTCTACAAATGGACATCATTAAATGATCAGTATCAAAATCAGATTGATTATGTCCTTTGCAGCCAAAGATGGAGAAGCTCTATACAGTTAGTAAAAACAAGACCTGGAGCTGACTGCAGCTCAGAACATGATCTCCTTATTGCAAAATTCAGTCTTAAGTTGAAGAAAGTAGGGAAAAGCACTAGGCCATTCAAATCTTAAATCAAATACCATATGATTATACAGTGAAAGTGAAAGTATTAGTTGCTCAGTCATGTCTGACTCTTTGCAACACCCATGGACTGTAGCCCAGCAAGCTCCTCTGTTCATGGGATTTTCCAGGCAAGATACTGGAGTGGTTTGCCATTTCCTTCTCCAGGGGATCTTCTGACCCAGGGATCGAATCTGGATTTGCTGCACTGCCCCGTACGCTACTGGAGATCAGTGGAGAAATAACTCTAGAAGGAATGAGGGGATGGAGCAAAAGCAAAACCTATACCCAGCTGTGGATGTGACCGGTGATAGAAGCAAGGTCCGGTGCTGTAAAGAGCAGTATTGCATAGGAACCGGGAATGTTAGGTCCATGAATCAAGGCAAATTGGAAGTGGTCAAACAGGAGATGACAAGAGTGAATGTCGACATTCTAGGAATCAGTGAACTAAAATGGACTGGAATGGGTGAATTTAACTCAGATGACCATTATATCTACTACTGTGGGCAGGAATCCCTTAGAAGAAATGGAGTAGCCATCATGGTCAACAAAAGAGTCCGAAATGCAGTACTTGGATGCAATCTTAAAAATGACAGAATGATTTCTGTTCGTTTCCAAGGCAAACCATTCAATATTACAGTAATCAGGCCTATGCCCCAACCAGTAACGCTGAAGAAGCCGAAGTTGAATGGTTCTATGAAGACCTACAAGACCTTTTAGAACTAACACCCAAAAAAGATGTCCTTTTCATTATAGGGGACTGGAATGCAAAAGTAGGAAGTCAAGAAACACCTGGAGTAACAGGCAAATTTGGCCTTGGAGCACGGAATGAAGCAGGGCAAAGGCTAATAGAGTTTTGTCAAGAGAACGCACTGGTCATAGCAAACACCCTCTTTTCAACAACACAAGAGAAGACTCTACACATGGACATCACCAGATGGTCAACACCGAAATCAGACTGATTATATTCTTTGCAGCCAAAGATGGAGAAGCTCTATACAGTCAGCAAAAACAAGACCAGGCATGAACTCCTTATTGCCAAATTCAGACTTAAATTGAAGAAAGTAGGGAAAACCACTAGACCATTCAGATATGACCTAAATTTAATCCCTTATGATTATACAGTGGAAGTGAGAAATAGATTTAAGGGACTAGATCTGATTGATAGAGTGCCTGATGAACTCTGGACAGAGGTTCGTGACATTGTAGAGGAGACAGGGACCAAGACCATCCCCATGGAAAAGAAATGCAAAAAAGCAAAATGGCTGTCTATGAGGCCTTACAAATAGCTGTGAAAAGAAGAGAAGTGAAAAGCAAAGGAGAAAAGGAAAGATATAAGCATCTGAATGCAGAGTTCCAAAGAATAGCAAGGAGAGATAAGAAAGCCTTCTTCAGTGATCAATGCAAAGAAATAGAGGAAAACAACAGAAAAGGAAAAACAAGAGATCTCTTCAAGAAAATTAGAGATACCAAGGGAACATTTCATGCAAAGATGGGCTCGATAAAGGACAGAAATGGTATGGACCTAACAGAAGCAGAAGATATTAAGAAGAGGTGGCAAGAATACACAGAACTGTACAAAAAAGATCTTCACAACCAAGATAGTCACGATAACGTGATCACTGACCTAGAGCCAGACATCTTGGAATGTGAAGTCAAGTGGG
This sequence comes from Moschus berezovskii, assembly GCF_049115385.1. Lineage (NCBI taxonomy): Eukaryota > Metazoa > Chordata > Mammalia > Artiodactyla > Moschidae > Moschus > Moschus berezovskii. The sequence continues at coordinate 19,573,597 of NC_142471.1, read as the reverse complement.
CCTTAGAAAGCATCACTATGAACAAAGCTAGTAGAGGTGATGGAATTCCAGTTGAGCTATTTCAAATCCTGAAAGATGATGCTGTGAAAGTGTTGCACTCAATATGCCAGCAAATTTGGAAAACTCAGCAATGGCCACAGGACTGGAAAAGGTCAGTTTTCATTCCAATCCCAAAGAAAGGCAATGCCAAAGAATGCTCAGACTACCGCACAATTGCACTCATCTCACACGCTAGTAAAGTCATGCTCAAAATTCTCCAAGCCAGGCTTCAGCAATATGTGAACCGTGAACTTCCAGATGTTCAAGCTGGTTCTAAAAAAGGCAGAGGCACCAGAGATCAAATTGCCAACATCCGCTGGATCATGGAGAAAGCAAGAGTTCCAGAAAAACATCTATTTCTGCATCATTGACTATGCCAAAGCCTTTGACTGTGTGGATTACAATAAACTGTGGAACATTCTGAAAGTGATGGGAATACCAGACCACCTGACCTGCCTCTTGAGAAACCTGTATGCAGGTCAGGAAGCAACAGTCAGAACTGTACATGGAACAACAGACTGGTTCCAAATAGGAAAAGGAGTACGTCAAGGCTGTATATTGTCACCTTGCTTATTTAACTTCTATGCAGAGTACATCATGAGGAACGCTGGGCTGGAAGAAGCACAAGCTGGAATCCAGATTGCTGGGAGAAATATCAATAACCTCAGATATGCAGATGACACTACCCTTATGGCAGAAAATGAAGAGGAACTCAAAAGCCTCTTGATGAAAGTGAAAGAGGAGAGTGAAAAGGTTGGCTTGAAGCTCAACATTCAGAAAACAAAGATCATGGCATCTGGTCCCATCACTTCATGGGAAATAGATGGAAAAACAGTGGAAGCAGTGTCAGACTTTATTTTGGGGGGCTCCAAAATCACTGCAGATGCTGATTGCAGCCATGAAATTAAAAGACGCTTACTCCTTGGAAGGAAAGTTATGACCAGCCTTGATAGTATATTAAAAAGCAGAGACATTACTTTGCCAACAAAGGTCCATCTAGTCAAGGCTATGGTTTATCCCGTGGTCATGTATGGATGTGAGAGTTGGACTGTGAAGAAGGCTGATCGCCGAAGAATTGATGCTTTTGAACTGTGGTGTTGGAGAAGACTCTTGAGAGTCCCTTGGACTGCAAGGAGATCCAACCAGTCCATTCTAAAGGAGATCAATCTTGGGTGTTCATTGGAAGGACTGATGCTAAAGCTGAAACTGCAATACTTTGGCCACCTCATGCGACGAATTGACTCACTGGAAAAGACTCTGATGCTGGGAAAGGTTAGGGGCAGGAGGAGAAGGGGACGACAGAGAATGAGATGGCTGGATGGCATCACCGACTCTGTGGACATGAGTTTGGGTGAACTCCGGGCATTGGTGATGGACAGGGAGGCCTGGCGTGCTGTGATTCATGGGGTCACGGAGAGTCGGACACGACTGAGCGACTGAACTGAACTGAACTGAACTGAGGCAGATTCTTGACTGTCTGAGCTACCAGGGAAGCCCTATACAGTGGAGGTGATGAACAGATTCAAGGGATTAGAGCTGGTAGACAGAGTGCCTGAAGAACTATGTACAGAGGTCAGTAACACTGTACAGAAGGCAGTGTCCCAAAACATCCCAAAGAAAAAGAATGCAAAGTAGTCTGAGGAGGCTTTACAAATAGCTGAGGAAAGAAGACAGCAAAAGGCAAAGGAGAAAGGGAAAGATATACCCAACTGAATGCAGAGTTCCAGAGAATAGCAAGGAGAGATAAGAAAGTCTTTTTAAATGAAAAATGCAAAGAAATAGAGAAAAACAATAGAATGGGTAAGACTAGAAATCTCTTCAAGAAAATCAGATATACCAAGGGACTATTTCATGCCAGGATGGGCATGATAAAAGGACAAAAACAGTAAAGACCAGACAGAAGCAAAAGAAATTAAGAAGAAGTGGCAAGAATACACAAAAGAACTGTACAAAAAAGGTCTAATGACCTGGATAACCACAATGATGTGGTCACTCACCTAGAGGCAGACATCCAGAAGTGTGAAGTCAAGTGGGCCTTAGGAAGCATTACTAAAAACAAAGCTAGTGAAAGTGATGGAATTCCAGCTGAGCTATTTCAAATCCTGAAAGATGATGCTGTGAAAGTGCTGCACTCAATATGCCAGCAAATTTGGAATACTCAGCACTGGTCACAGGACTAGAAAAGATCAGTTTTCATTTAAATCCCAAAGAACGGCAATGCTAAAGGATGTTCAAACTACCCTACAATTGCACACATGTCACATGCTAGCAAGATTATGCTCAAAATCCTTCAAGCTTGGCATCAGCAGTACATGAACCAAGAACTTCCAGATGTACAAGATGGATTTTGAAGAGGCAGTGGAACCAGAGATCAAATTGCCAACATTCTTTGGATCATCAAGAAATCAAGGGAGTTCCAGAAAAACATCTACTTCTGCTTCATTGACTACACTAAAGCCTTTGACTGTGTGTATCACAACAAACTGTGGAAAATTCTTCTAGAGATGGGAATACCAGGCCACCTTACCTGTCTTCTGAGAAACCTGTATGTGGGTCAAGAAGCAACAGTTAGAACTGAACATGGAACAGTGGACTGGTTCAAAATTGGGAAAGGAGTATGTAAAGGTTGTATATTGTCACCCTGCTTATTTAACTTCTATGCACAGTAAATCATGAGAAACACTGAGGTGGATGAATTACAGACTGGAATTAAGATTGCTGGGGGAAATATCAACAACATCAGATATGCAGATGATACCACTCTCATGACAAAAAGTGAAGAGGAACTAAAGACCTCTTGATGAGGGTGGAAGAGGAGAGTGAAAAAACTGGCTTGAAACTCAACATTCAAAAAACTAAGATCTTGGCATCCAGTCCAAAAGCTTCATGGTAAATAGAATGGGAAAAAAGTGGAAACAGTGACAAATTTTATTTTCTTGGACTCCAAAATCACTGCAAACAGTGACTGCAGCAATGAAATTAAAAGATATTTGCTTTTTGGAAGGAAAGCTATGACAAACCTAGAGAATGTATTAAAAAGCAGAGATATCACTTTGCTGACAAAGATCCATATAGTCAAAGCTATCATTTTTCCAGCAGTCATGTACAGATGTGAGAGTTAGACCATAAAGAAGTATGAACACGGAAGAATTAATGCTTTTGAATTGTGGTGCTGGACTCTTGAAACTCCCCTGGACTTCAAGGAGATCAAACTAGTCAGTCCTAAAGGAAATCAACCCTGTATATTCATTGAAAAGACAGATGCTGAAAGTGAAGCTCAGATATTTTGGTCACCTGATATGAAGTGCTGACTCACTGGAAAAGATCCTGATGCTGGGAAAGATTGAAAGCAAAAGGATAAGGGGGCAACAGAGGATAAGATGGTTAGATAGCATCAATGACTCAATGGACATTAATCTGAACAAATTCCGGAAGATAGTAGAGGGCAGAGGAGCCTGGTGTGCTGTGATCTGTGAGGTCACAAAGAGTTTGAGATGACTTAGGGACTGAACAACAACAAGGTGGCTTCTGTTACTTCCAGCAAAATTGGAACAAGAAGGAAGGGGTCAGGGCACAAACTTGAAAAGAATGCCATAGTCCAAGGACATGACATAAATTGATTAGAACCAAATAGGTCCAAGATAGCAGATGTTGACTGCCACTAGACCTTGAGCCTCAGTATACACTCACTGTAATACATCAGTAAGTTAAATGGTACACCCACAGGCACCATGACAATTCCAAGGCCAACCATAAAGACCAAAAGGTGGGCAGTAGCTCAATTCCTGGAAATCTCTGCCCTTTCCCCAAAAGAGTTGGAATAATCCTCCCACTCATTAGCCTATGAAACTACCAAGAACATAAAAACTAACCATGCTGCATTTTGGGGCTTCTCTTGCCTTCTGAGATGGACCACAGGCAGAAAAGCCAGCAATCTGGAGAGATGGTGGACTCATGTCCCAAGATCAACTCAAAGTTTCTGCTCAGTTATGACAGTTTTTAAAAGGAAAAGGTGGCTGGCAGAGCGAGTGTGTGTGCAGGGGGATCTTAGTGAATCATCGATGCAGGAGGTTGGATTCTGCATCACTCTCCATTGCATGCAGGTTTGACTAACTCTCCAGATGTTGTCTTGCCTGTGAGATCTGCCTATAGGATTGCTATGGGACTATAGGGGGTAAAGAGATGGTCATTCTTTAACTACTTAATTCTTCACTCTTACTTCTTTTTATCTAGGAGAAGAATCAACAGGATAGGCAAGGCACAGGTGCATTCAGGAGAGCATGTCAAGATTTAATTTAAATTGTTTAGTGATCTCATTCCTACAATTAGGTTTTTTCAAGATTAGTAAAGAACAGAAATGGGCAAACAGGAAAGGGCAAAAGAATTGCTTTCAATTCCCTATTGTCCAACATAATTTTATTTCTATGGGATTCAGTTCAGTTCAGTTCAGTTCAGTCGCTCAGTCGTGTCCGACTCTCCGCGACCCCATGAATCACAGCACGCCAGGCCTCCCTGTCCATCACCAACTCCCGGAGTACACTCAAACTCATGTCCACAGAGTCGGTGATGCCATCCAGCCATCTCATTCTCCATCGTCCCCTTCTCCTCCCGCCCCCAACCTTTCCCAGCATCAGAGTCTTTTCCAGTGAGTCAACTCGTCGCATGAGGTGGCCAAAGTATTGGAGTTTCAGCTTTAGCATCAGCCCCTCCAATGAACATCCAGGATTGATCTCCTTTAGAATGGACTGGTTGGATCTCCTTGCAGTATAAGGGACTCTCAAGAGTCTTCTCCAACACCACAGTTCAAAAGCATTGATTCTATGGGATTAGAGGTGAAGATTCATCTTCTATAACTTTTTCATGTGGACACAGGGCACCATATTCTTAGAGTGGAAATGTCAACACGTTGTTCAGTCGCGAAGTCATGTCCAACTCTTAGTGACCGCACGGACTGCAGCCTGCCAGGTTCCTCTGTCCTTCACTGTCTCCTGGAGTTTGCTCAAATTCACGTCCATTGAATCCATTGAGTAGCATCTCTTTGCTGACAATTTTAGTTGCCCCCTTATATATAGGGCAGAGCAAGCTACAATTGTTTTGACGCCCATCAATTATTATGAACAATAAATTAATCCCAATCTCTTGAGGCCAGTTCTTAGAATTGTGCCAGCCACAGACTTAGTACTGCTCAAGATGAAGCAGTTTATGTCAGGACTGCAGTCTGCTCATCACACAGTTAACTTTTTCCCTCTGGTGTAAAACAACTCAAGAATGTGCATCAGACACGGAGTCTGTGACTCTATTGTCCTAATCATTAAATGCTTGGTTTTGTTCTTGAGTGGCCCTACAGTGTTCTCCTCAGTTCCATATACATTAAAAAAGCACTGTGCTGGGACTTCCCTGGTGGTCCTGTGGTTAAGAATCTGTCTGCCAAATGCAGGGGACATGGGTTCGATCCCTGGTCCAAGAAGATCCCACAAGCTGTGGGGCAAATAAGCCGGTGAGCTACAACTGCTGAAGCCTTCATGCCTAGAACCTGTGCTCCACAACAGAAGCCACCACAACGAGAAACCCAAGCTCCACAATGAAGAGTAGCTGCTACTCACCCCAACTGGAGAAAGCCCACATGTAGCAACGGAGAGCCTGTGCAGTCGAGAAAGAATAAACACAAATTTTTTAAAAAAGCATTGTGCTTTTGGAACTTCCCTGACAGTCCAATGGTTAAGACTCTGTGCTTCCAAAGCAGGGGACATGGGTTTGATCCTTGGCCTGTGGACTAAGATCCCACATGCCATGTGGCGAGGCAAAAAAAAAAAAAAAAGAGAGAATTTATCAGAATTCCTGTGTTTCTAGGGCAGGAACCTGACCCACTATAGTGAAAACACACATCTGTGAAGTTGCACGTTTTATGCTTCCTGACTTCTTTGGATTGTATTTTAGTACAATTGCCACATCTTGTTCTTTAAAATCTGGTGGTTCCAGATGAGATGGCACCAAGATTGATGCCAAGAGAGTCAAATGATCTGAAGAAACCAGTGTTCCAGACCCAAAACTCTTACACTTTTTCATCAGCAAGTCAATGTATCAGACCAAAAGGAGTTGACTTCACAACTACTCTGTTTTATACAATGTAGCAGCAATTTAAAACACATTGGAATCTGCTCTTGTGTATGCTTAATTTCCTAATTTTAGATTGTTTTTGTATTAATGATCATTTCACTATTTAACTATAATGATGAGGAGGTATCCTTGTGGAAGCCAAAAACATAAAGAAGATATGTAGAAGCTTGAAAATGCCAAAAATATTTCTTATGACATCACAACAGAAACTACAGGCTCTTGTAATCAAAATCATGAAGATTAGGGAAAGTTTCATGATAGCCAACAGAAGAGTCTAAAGTGATTATAGGAATCAAGGCACTTCTAAAAAAAAAATAGGAAACAGAAGAAGAAAAATGAAAGGAAAATCTATGTATATTCAATAGAACCAAAGAAGGTTGGAAGGGACCTCACTTTGATGAATTCATTGATTTTGATAATTACCATAATCTTCCATTGTGGCCTTTTTAAGGAGAAATAATTTCATTCAACATTGAATAATCAAAGAGTTTATCCTGCCCCCAATTTTGACCTACTAATCATATTAACAGAGAATAAAACAGATCATGGAAAAACATATACTTCTCAAATAGATACATTTACAAAATATTTTTAAATGATCAAACTGCTATGAGAATCTGAGCAGCTTCTTCTAAAACTAAAGGTTGTATTTATCATTTTATTTGTAAATTGTTTTCAACAAGACAGACATTACATCATATGGGTTTTTGGACTGGATAAATATATTAAGAAGTTTCAAAAGTCAAGTACATTCCACAGAGCACTAGTAGGCCATGTTTACTTGAAATACATGGAAGTCCAATAAAAATGCACTAGGCCGATTTTTTTAAAAGTAAACAGGAAAAACATTCTGAATTATCTTGAAATGCCATGGAGTTTAGCAGCAGCTATTAAATTTTTAAATAAAAATGGCTTCAGAGATCACAGGGGAAAAAACTGTAATCTTTAAAGAAAGGCAATTTCATGGAAATCATCGATCTAATTGCTAAATTCTTCTCTTTTTGCATAAGGACTTGGAAAAAATGTCAAAATAAAAGAACAAATGTGACTTTTCTGAAATCACATTAAAATTAATCAAAATAATGAAAAGTATTCAAAATTAAGTCGTGAAATAAGACATATGCCTGGCATGCTGTGATTCATGGGGTCGCGGAGAGTCGGACACGACTGAGAGACTGAACTGAACTGAACTGAACTGAATATCCATTAGTTAGAGTCTATACTGGAGTGATGAACACTGATCAGATGGTGATTATCATATTCTACATTAACAATACAAACATCTGTGAACAATTTTTAACTTTTCTTTAACGGAAAACCACCTATTTGTGCCTTTATTCTTCAATAACTGAGATTTTCCACTGAACAGTGTTCATGATCAGTTATGCTATCATGTAACTGTTAGGAAAGATGAGAGCAAAGGCTACCAGCATTCTTTTAAAATGTTAATTACATCGAGTTTTCTTAATTTTGGTAGAGAAAAATCTTCCATAATAGTACCTGAAGTTAGTGACTATTTCAGCATTTTGTAACAGTTATATTTCCCTTTTGGGTTTCTCTCACATATGGAGCATTTGAAACAAACATGCCAACTTGGACTTTTCTTTAAGAAATCTAAATATAATGAGATGATCTGCCTGTTTTAAAGATTTCTGAGCCTTGCATATGGATACGACAATGTTTTGATGATTCCAAAACATATTCTTAAGGACTCAGAAAGCCTAACAAAACCAGATGCAAGAAGTTTATTCAGAAGTTGGTGAAATTAGACTATGTTGTTTTAATTACAATTTGGAAAAGTAATTTGGAATACTTCAAAAAAGTAAGTGAGAACTTATAGACTTCTGATCTGGACTTATATGAAGGGTATTTCTTATGTCATTTAAAATTTATTTACATATTAAATAATGGAGGAAAGATAATGGAATGTGAGACAAAAGGAAACAAAAGTGATAATTATTCTGAAACTGAGAAGCAAATTGTAACAAAAAGACAGATGATCATACTAAAAGCAGTTACCCATTAGAAGAAAGAGATGCTTTGACTGGAAGCAGTGAATAAACTTGTGGACTGTTTGGTGGGAAAATATTTCAATTTCTTGCTAATTTACATGGAAAAACTGATGCAGATGAAACTAACATAAAACTTCTAATATGACACTACAATGACATTGATGACAACTGGTTAATGAGTCTTCAGTTCAGTTGCTCAGTCGTGTCCGACTCTTTGCGACCGCATGAATCACAGCACGCCAGGCCTCCCTGTCCATCACCAACTCCTGGGGTTCACTCGAACTCCTGTCCATTGAGTCGGTGATGCCATCCAGCCATCTCATTCTCTGTCGTCCCCTTCTCCTCCCACCCCCAATCCCTCCCAGCATCAGACTCTTTTCCAGTGAGTCAACTCGTCGCATGAGGTGGCCAAAGTATTGGAGTTTCAGCTTTAGCATCAGTCCTTCCAATGAGTCTTGTCAACTCAAACAAACATTTAAGGTGTCTGTCACACAAGAAAACTTAAAACGCCCTAATATCTTACAGCTTGTGAAAAAAACTTGATAGAGGTTTTCCTAAGTTGACATCAGTCCTAAAAATGTACATGACATTATGAATTACTACTTGTAAAGCTGAAACTTTTAAAAATTAATAACATTAAGCAGTCAAAGTTATATAAATTATGTGAGGTAGATTGTCTCATCTATTAATTTCATTTTAGAATCATAAACACTTATATTTGTTGTGAATAGAGGCTATTGGGTTTTATAAAATTAAAAAATACTATATTTGTCCAAAGTAGCTTCCCAGTTTCTCTTCCTATCACATCATGTTGTTTTATTTTCTTCATAGTAATTATCACTAGCTAATAGCTTCATGTTAATTGATTGGTTTAATTGTTCTCTGCTTACCTGCTCTAAAATGCAATCCTTGTAGGAGTAGTAACTTTATTTGCCTTGCACATGTTTTACTCAGTGTCTAGAATAGTGTCAGGCACAGAACTGGCCTCAATCACTGGCAATCGGATGGATAGATGGGTGGATGGACAGGTGTCCATTCATTCATGGACAGGTGAATGAATTAATGAAGAGGATGGTGATGGTGCCTGTTTCCTGTTTGCCCCTTATATTGAATTTGAGTCTCTCTTGTTTAAGAAGTGATGATTAGATACTGACAGAAAGGCTAAATGAAATTCTGATCATGGGCTGAACACCTTTAATGAGAGATCTGGCAGATTCTGGATGCAGACAGAGTTGTGCAGGGGCTCAGGTGAGAAGATGTGCGTGGAATGGAAGAGGAGACATTCTCCTTCACTCTGCATCACTCTCAGAGCTCCTCTGGCATTCTGAGAGATGGTGGCTTCCAAAAATCCTTGGCAAGGTTTCAGCAGCCAGTGATGCTGGTAAGTTGGAGCTGGAGAAGGAGGTGGTACCTAGAACTACCAGCTGGGTTGTAGGCACTTGTGAGGTTCCCCTTTGGGGATTTCCAAAATTTACTTTGTTGTTAGCAGGTAAGTGCTGTTTGAATAGATAGGGACTGGATGGTTGTATTTAGAGCCATGGCCATTTGGACACCAAAATTAATTTTGACCTCTTTTTGAGTTTATAGGCTGATGGGGCAAGCAAGTTTCAGATTATATATACATTACCTCATTTTAAATCATCTAGATCTTTGATCTAATCTGTCAATACAGTTCTGTAAGAATCAGCATTGAGCTACATGACAATCATGTTGTCTCTTTCTCTTGTCCTTAATTTGGAACCATCATACGTAGCTGTAAGTGTGAAGGGGCCTCAGCTGAGGGATTCTGTGGGAGTTGAAATCCAGTCTTTGCTTCACTTGCCAAACATGCCCTAGCATGGGCTTCTTCCGCCTGGGGAAGTACTTTTTCTTAATCAACACACAAATACACTCTGCACACTGAGACTTGGGACTGTGGTTCACCTAAAAGGACATTTTTTTTTTAATTTGAATGCAGTATGTGTGTATGAACGAGTGGAATCCCTGCTGTAATTCTTCTGTTGGTTTCCTCCTGTTTGCCTTGGGATCTCTGAAATGATGTCTCTAGGCTCAGCCAAGGCCAAAGTGGCAACTCTACCACCAGCACACGCTACAAAGAGCTAGTATACTGTAGAAATGCTTAAATGAACTTCAGACCCAGAGGGCATGGGTCCAAAATTTAGTACTGCCACAGAACAAAAGATTAAAAAACCTGTTCAGTTCAGTTCAGTTGCTCAGTCGTGTCCGACTCTCCGCGACCCCATGAATCACAGCACGCCAGGCCTCCCTGTCCATCACCAACTCCCGGAGTTCACTCAAACTCATGTCCACCGAGTCGGTGATGCCATCCAGCCAACTCATTCTCTGTCGTCCCTGTCTCCTCCTGCCCCCAATCGCTCCCAGCATCAGAGTCTTTTCCAGTGAGTCAACTCTTCGCATGATGTGGCCAAAGTATTGGAGCTTCAGGTTTAGCATCAGTCCTTCCAATGAATACCCAGGACTGATCTTTAGAATGGACTGGTTGGATCTCCTTGCAGTCCAAGGGACTCTCAAGAGTCTTCTCTAACACCACAGTTCAAAAGCATCAATTCTTCGGCGATCAGCTTTCTTCACAGAAAATGACAATCCTGTGTGAATTCCTGGGTAAACTAACAATGTAGACCTGGCCAAAGGACCAGTCTAGAGTCTGCAGGTCCTAAGAGCCGAGGGATGGGGGAGGTGGTCAATAGCTCTACTTGCCTGCAACCCTTTTCGGTGTACCTGTGGAAAAGCCCTTAAAGGAGAAGAGATCAGTAAGAATCATATAACAGAGAAGGATTTCATGGAGGAGGTGAAGGTAGAACTTGGTTTTGAAAGGTGATTGTTTGGAAGGATGTGTTGATGGGAAAAGACCTTCCAGCAGAGGAAATGATCCAAACCAGGGCAGAGAAGTGGGGGTGAAGGTAAGGTCTGTGAGCTGTGGGGAGCGGTGGGGACAGTGAAAGATGGCTGCAGAGGATCTACCTTTAAATGTAGTGGGATTTTTGCAGACTAGACCCAGAATAAGAAAATTACAGAAACTACCATGTTAAGGTTCAGCAAGGAAGGAGGTATATTTTTTAAAAGTCCATGCTGGAGAAGGTGAGGAAACAGACAATTCCTGCTGTTTCAACATAAATGGTATAACCTCTTCGGGGGAATTTTAGCAGCTTCTACCAAAACTGTGAGTTCCCAAGCTCTTGATCCAGGATCTCACTTCAAGGAAGGTATTCTGTAGATGTAGGTCTTATACTTTTTTGTTTTCTGTTTGGCTGCACTGTGTGGCACGTGGGAACTCTGTTCTCCAACCAGGGATCCAACCTGTGCCCCCTGCAGTGGAAGCATGGAGTCTTAACCATTAGACCACCAGGGAAGTCCCAGTCTATACTTTGCATATGGCTATACACAAGGTTATTCACTGTACCATTTTTGTAATAGCAAAGGATGAAAATAAGATTTGGAAACAACCTGAATATTCATGATTAAGGGCTCACTGAATAAATTACAGTACATCCATACAATGGAATACTATAAAGCTATATAAAAGAGAGTTCTATGTACTTCATGCTTTCAAATATATATTTAATGGAAAAAGCAAGGTACAGAATGCAACGTTTAGAATGCTAATGCAAGTGTAAAAATCAAGGAAAATAAGATGTGTGTGTGTATTTATATGTATAAAATAAAGAGTACATTAAAAAACATAACGTTGGTTGCTTCTGAGTCAGGAAACTGGTTGCTAAGAAACGGAGTGGGAGGAAAACTTTTTATAGAATATCTTATTCTTCTACCCCAAATTTGAACTCATGTGTATTATGTATTTAGGAATAAAACTCAAGCTGAGAGAATCCATTAGACTACTTAAAAGAAAAAAATAGTATCCATGATCCTGGATATTCTAGGCATGCAAGATACTAAGAGACAAGAGTTTTTATTAGTTTTATTTCTTTTAAAATTAGGCCTTTGTTTCTTCTACCATTACGAGCCTTCTGGATTCCTATTTTTATATTAACTATTCCAGCAATGGTCACTTAGTTCACTTTAGCTCAGAATCTCCTAACAGCATCTGCACTTAATCAACCATCCAAAAACATTTGATTGTGCTTATTTTTTACATGTATTTTAATGAATTGTATCATTCAAGCCCAAAGATGAAACACATTATGTAAAGACTTCAAAATTATTCAAATCATTCAGTTCTATTTTATGTAGGTGCTCAATAAAGATCAAACAAAAATGCCATCCCCATGTGTATTAGCAAATATCCTCCTGATTTTGGTGGAATGAGCAAATCTATTTATTGTTTACCTCTTTGAAAAGGAATTGAAAATTGCCAAATGCACATTTCCCTCAGTTCCAAGTCTATGTCCAACCACACCCTGTCTGGACATAAAAATGCAGCCTCATACTCAAGTTTGTTATTGTTAAGTGCTTCCAGACACTGGTAAGCAACTTCTTCCTGTCCCCTGATCCCTATTCTAAAAACAGAGAAGAAATTTAGGCAGAAAGCTCAAGTATTTAAATCAATAATTGGGACAATAAAGTAGATGTTCCTGAAGTAATACCCTTGATGGATACGCTAATCCCTTTGCAATAAAGGAAAAAGGAAAATTTCTCTTAAAATACCTCCACAGAAGGGCCTTGCTTACTTTACAATCTTTCTCGAAGGAGTGCTAGACACAGCCTGCATTCTTGTAATAAATATTGCTTGAAATATTTAGATTTCTCTCTGGGCCATGGGATTTTTGTGTTAAAAATAGTTGTTCTTGTTATAGTTGTAGCTATACATTAAACAGACTGGTACATTTGCTATAAGTGCATGCTGTTGCACACCCAGACTGTGCAAGTCCAGGATCCTAAAGCAGTAAAGCACTGTCTCCATTAGCCAGCTACAACCTGGAAAGAATACTGGGAGGTAAATGGGCCAAAGAGAGTAAGACAGGTCACCTCTCCTTTCTAACTAAGGACAGACAACTCTGGGGCTTTTGGTTAAGGCAAAGAGGGATTTTCAATGGCATTAAAATAACTGTGTTTTTTTTTTTTGCCACGCAGCATGGCTTGTGGGATTTTACTTCCAAGAATGCTTTGCTTTAGTCATGTCTGACTCTGTGTGACCCCATGGGTTATAGCCCACCCAGCTCCTCTGTCCTTGGGATTCTCCAGGCAAGAATACTAGAGTGAGCTGCCATTTCCTACACCAGGGGATCTTCCCCCAACCAGGGATCCAACCCATGTCTCTTGTGTCTCCTGAACTGGCAGGTAAGTTCTTTACCACTAGCTCCACCATACTTCTCAGACTGGGGATCAAACCTGTGGCCCTGCAGTGGAAGCATGCGTCCTAACCACTGTTATCTCCCTAAAACAACTTTTTAAAGTTTACATAATATAGGTACAGGTAGCATTAAGCAATAGGAAAGCACAATAAGGCATCAGAATAAACGCAGCAAAGATTTTCTGCCTTCTTTGACTATTATCAACCACAATAGAGATTTTCAATGATTTTTCTTTTTTAGCCAATGACACTCATTCTTATCTATTATATCAGGAATATCACTTAACATACTCTTATGGATCTAAGGTAGCACATTAAGCATAGTGAAAAATTATGTTGGTATGTGCTGAGGATCTGATTTCCCAGCGTTCATTACCAAAGTCCCAATTCCCAACAGCTTCCTCCTCCCAACAGGCATCCTGAATGAACACTATGTAAGTTGGTGATGGACAGGGAGGCCTGGTGTGCTGTGATTCATGGGGTCGCGGAGAGTCGGACACGACTGAGCGACTGAACTGAACTGAACTGAACTGAAGCAGAGTATTTACTATCCTGTTACCATGCAGTTTATGCATATGTCCTCTAGGTGTCTTCAGTGACCAGCTTTCAAGGAGATTTTCATGCAATGGGCCAGCTGGCATAGCAAGAGCTCAGCCCACTAGAATACGTTCCCATGGCTTCTTTAGAACATTTTGATTATCTAGAATAAAATACTGTATTTTGGATTCCACATATCTTTTGTGCGATAAATACTTCTGGACATTTAAAAATTTTTCAAGTTCATCTTTACTAGCTATTAAAAAACATTTTTGCGTTCATCTTAGGTAAACACTGACCTCACATTTCTACAGTGTCACTACTCAGGAAATACTCTCCTGATGTAAGTGGTTTAAATTAAGTTGAAGCACATTTCCTGGGAAGGGGAGGTGAGGAGATAAAATGTATAATTATTTTCTGTTTTCCTTTGTTATTACAGGTTTGTACTTAGGGAAAATTCTAAAAATATATTGAGGGGGAAGATGGTGTTGTTCTTGAAAGCTAAGAAGAGTTTGAAGAGGGGGCTGAGATCTGGATTTGACACTGATAAATGTGGGTGGGGTCAACGTTCCTTGGGCTAAGAAGTTTTTGTTGCAAGTCAGACGATCTATTGACTGTTTCCAAGACTCTATGCCACTTAGCATAAGAAACTGAGGGCCCAGCAGAGGTTTGCAACATCTAAAAATGTCACTTCCAAGTAAGTGTTCTTCAAATATTTTTCAAAAATTTTTTACGTTCAAATAAGTAAGCAGGAAAATTAATTTGCAATGATAATTAGAAGACAACAATACAGTATCCCATGGAATCATCTCCTCTTAATCCTTTGTTCTTAGAGCTACAGATTATCACAATTTTTCTCTTTTTAAGCTTTTTATTTGGAAACAGCTTTAAACTTACAAAAAGTTGCAAAAGTTAAGAGCATTATAAGGAACACTCCTAGACTTTTCATTTATATAACATTATGCTATTTGCTTTGTCATCTCTGCTCCTTAATAGCTATCTCTGTCACTTTCTGGTTTCTGTCTCTCTTGTTTTCCTCAACTGTTTAAAGGAATCCTACAAATATTATCGGAGAAGGCAATGTCAAGCCACTCCAGTACTCTTGCCTAGAAAATCCCATGGACGGAGGAGCCTGGTAGGCTGCAGTCCATGGGGTCGCTACAAGTCAGACATGACTGAGCGACTTCACTTTCACTTTTCACTTTCACACGTTGGAGAAGGAAATGGCAACCCACTCCAGTGTTCTTGCCTGGAGAATCCCAGGGACAGGGGAGCCTGGTGGGCTGCCGTCTATGGGGTCGCACAGAGTCGGACACGACTGAAGTGACTTAGCAGCAGCAAATATTATGGCCCTTTACACCTAAATTCTTCAGTGTGTATTTCATAAAAATGACTGAAAGATGGTCATTTATGTCTTAAATTCACATATCCATATTCAAATTTTATCTGTAATCTAGTAATGTCATTTTGTAGTATTTTTTCCTTTCCTGTGGATCTATTCTAGGGTTAGGTATTATATTTAGTTGTCAAGTCTCTCTAACTTCCATTAATCTGGAGTAAATCACACAAATATTCTTTCTCTTTTATGATACCAATTTTTTTTTTTTTTGCTGCACTATGTGGAGCATGTGAAATTTCAGTCCCTGATCAGGTCTTGAATCCAAGCCCCCTGCAGTGGAAGCTCTGAGTCCTAAGTACTGGACTTCCACGGAATTCACAGGACTGATATTTTTTAAAGAATGTATTTACCACCACCACCCCCAACTCATTATATAATTACTTTTTTCTCTCTCTTGCGACTAATAGGACAATGCAAATGTCCCTATGTCATCAAAATTTTCTAAGTTAAAAACTTAACATCCAATGACAATTCCCTCTTGGTTTGACTTTAATCATGACAGCTGCAAAATGATAATTGTCGAACTCCAGCATCACACTGGTGTCTACTGTTTGGTCTTCCGCATTCTACTGTAAGCAGAAGACTTCACTTTTCATATCCACCTAGCTATTGCTCTATCTATCATTATAAATCACCACTATTATCTGTCTATGTGTTTGGGGAATGAATATACTAATTCTTATTTATTCGCTGGCTTAAAATTAATGATTGATGCTGGGACACCAATGCTCAGGCTGTCCCAGATTTGGTCAGGAGGAGCCCATTCAAATTGGTTTTTGTGCCTTTGTAACATGTCCTCATCATTGGTTTGAGCATCTTCTTACTTTCTGGCACAGCAAAATATCCCAGGCTCTTTTGCACCTATCCTGTCCTGCCCCTGAAATCAGACATTTCTCTGAGAATCCCTGATTCCTCTTAGTGAGGAATGGCATTAGAGACCAAGATCTAGGTATGCTTATTGCTACTGGGGGCGGGGGCGAAATCTTTGCCTCTTGGCCCTTTAATGTGTAATATTAACAAATACTGGGATTTCCCTGTGGTCCAGTGGCTAAGACTTCATGCTCACAAGGCAGGGAGACTGGGTTTGATCCCTGGTCAGGGAACTAGATCCCACAACTAAGAGTTTGAAAGTCTCAACTAAAAGAACTTGCATACCACAACAAGACCTGGATCAGCCAAATAAATAAATATTAAAAAAAGAAGAAATACAAACATGTACATATGCATATACACACAGATCCATGTATATATTTATAATACATATATGCACACAGATATGCATATATACATACATATTTTAGAATATTTTAGAAATCATAGCTCACACCAATACCTCCAATTCAATTACAGTTCCAAAGGATTATTTCTGTCCTTCTCTCATTTTATGTTTGTAAGTTCCTTCTTCCACAATAAGAACCATGGCTTTCAACAATATCAACCCATTTACTCATTTTCAAAGCACTTTTTTTCCATCTTTCATATATGGCTCCAAATACAGAAAACAATTTGAATAAAACTGTAAAAAAAATGGAAAACTCTAAATTTTTCTTTCAACATTAAGGATTTTGTAAATCTATAGCACTAGTTCTTATGTGATCTCATAAAAACTGCAAATGAATTGAATGGGACAAGCACATTGAGTTATATATAAAGACAAGTAGCCAGCTGCCTTGCACCGCAGAGTATAGGGTGGGATTTTAAACACCCTGTCCC
The DNA here is from genome assembly GCF_049115385.1 of Moschus berezovskii. Lineage (NCBI taxonomy): Eukaryota > Metazoa > Chordata > Mammalia > Artiodactyla > Moschidae > Moschus > Moschus berezovskii. The sequence goes on along the minus strand of NC_142471.1, from coordinate 19,556,511 downwards.
ATGTGACTCAGAGTCCTTCAACATGTTTTCTGTTACAATGTGGCAGAAAGAAGGCAGAGGAAACGGAAACAAGAAGGAAGCCAGGAGCCTGTGGTGAGAGAACTGGTACTTGAAGGTGGTTCCAAGAATGAACACACCTGGGTGGAATCCTTGCAAGTCAGCTTTAGAACTCTTCCTAGATAAGCATGCAGCTCAGTCTAAGTTGGGTTTTTTAGTATTGGGTCATAGAAGATTTCTTAAAAAGAAAAGGCTATTTCATTATTGAAGGTGAATTATAATATTTTTACCTTTCTAAACTTTTAAAATGAAAATAGATTGGTTTTAGTTTAGAATAGTTTGGGAAAAACCTCTCTGAAGGTTGATAGTTGACAAATGTACACCCCATGTCCTTTCTAGCAGTCCAGTGGCTAAGACTCCATGCTCCCAATACAGGTGGCCTGGGATTCAGTCCCTCGTCAAGGAACTAGATTCCATATGCAGCAACTATGAGTTTGAATGCCGCAACTAAAGAACCCACATGCTGCGTGGAGACTGAAGATCCTGTGCACGGCAACCAGCATAGCCGAACAAATATTTAAAAAAAGATTCTGTCATCCTATGAATTAAGAGGTAATGATATAAATTACGAAGTTTTGCAAAAGTGCAGACATTTCCTTTACAGATAATTATTGCCAGACTTTCATCTATAACTACTGAAGTCCTTTGATGTTTCTGTTCTTATATATCTTTTGATTCCCTAACTACTTCCCGTGTTGCAGGCAGACACCAGGGAAGGGTCATTGAAATTCTGATTCTAACAGTTCTAAACTTGGTACCAGGTAGGTCCTAGAAATGTCTTCTTTTGATGCTCATTCCCTTTCTATGTACCCACCTCTTTTTCTCTTCTGAAGTCTTTCCTATTTTTCTAATGCCTTTTCTTTCGCTCACTCCCCAGGTACCAACTTGCTTCTGCCAAGACTGACAGAGTTCCCCAGTGTGGAATTCATTGATTCTTAAATTTTACAGGACTTACCTTGATACTGAAGATCCACATCCCAGACTCCTCAGAAAGATACTGCCTTTTGGATTCTTGAGGACTGGGCTCCTTTTGCTTCAAGAGGAACATAAAATAGTTGGTGAATTTGAGACAATGAATGAGAACTAAAGACCACCCCATCAAGCTCCATCAAGTGTCTTATAGAAAGAGTTTTCATTCATCCATCCACCCATTCTTTATTGAGCACACAGGATGGGCAAAGCAGATTTGGACAATAACTAGTAAGTAAGTAAGTACACAAGTAAATGAATGAAAAAGAAGACAATAGAAGTCTGTGATATATCTTTCGAAGGAAATAAATATTCCTTCGAAATAAATATTTCAAAGGAAATAAAGAAAGTATAACTGGGGTAAAGATTTCATTTCTTAGTCTTTACAGAAGGAAAGAAAAAGCAGGAAAAGGTGGGGATTATAGACTGGAAAGGAGGGCCTCCATCATCTGACCCTGCTCTAAAGTTATTTCCTACCACTGTTTCAGTGCCCCCTTCTGATCAGACATGTCTCATTGTCCTAAGAAAGCCCCCTTTACCCCTGCCTCTGTGCTACACTTCTTGATCTCCTGTCCTTACTTCTTACCCCTGCTGTCATTCTAGATTCCATTCCTCCATCTGTATGCTTACTCACTGTCAAAGATCTCCATGACTGCTCCACTTCTTTCTCCTTTCTCTTAATTCTATAGCCCTTGAAACTTCATCGCATAATTTAAATTCTATATTATCTTCATGTATTTAATATTATCTCAACTACTTTATGTTTGTCTCTCTGACCTATTCAGTTCAGTTCAGTTCAGTCGCTCAGTCTGTCCGACTCTCCGCGACCCCATGAATCACAGCACGCCAGGCCTCCCTGTCCATCACCAACTCCCAGAGTTCACTCAAACTCATGTCCACAGAGTCAGTGATGCCATCCAGCCATCTCATTCTCGGTCGTCCCCTTCTCCTCCCGCCCCCAACCTTTCCCAGCATCAGAGTCTTTTCCAGTGTATTGTTAGGTCTTAAAATGAGGGACAATATCTCATATTTGCTTTTGTGCTCAACAACTGTTGGGCAGGGAACGAGTGTTCAGACTTAGATGAAAGTTCTACGCATATTGGTTAATACTGATGGGTTGACGAGCCTATTGGGCTGTTGTGGATTTGTAGAAGAGCTATTTTATGACCAGCAGGGCCTTGCTGTACATTTCAAATTATGCGATGTAGGTGGCTGTCCTTCTTCCTACACATGAGGCCGGCAAGAAGCTGACTTACCCAGCTGGGAGAAAAAACCTTCTTCTAAAATGCAGCCAGTGACTTCTTCACTCACTTCCTGGCAGGCTGTAGAACAAAACTCCAGACAAACCACAGTTTTTAAAATTTAATTGTATCACTAGCCCTCACTATTCCGCCTTTCCCCCTCCCTCTATGAGATAGTTCAGATCTCTACAGCATAGATGGCTTATATAAAAATGCAGTCATTTCTGAGAAGTTGAGAGAGAAGGAGAAAATTGCTTACTACTTTGCTTTACTGTGAAAAGAAGTAACGTTATCTGAAATAGGAGCCTATACAAGCAAAGCAATACATTTGCATAGATCATAACATTTGGGTAACACAGATACATTTTTTTAATCAATTTTTTATTGAAGTATGGTTGATTTAAAATGTTGTGTTAGTTTCCTCTGTACAGCAAAGTGACCAAGCTGCACATACACATACCTTCACTCTTTATTAGATTCTATTTCCATATAGGTCATTACAGAATATTGGGTTAGATATTGTTGACTAAAGCAGACATCAACTATTTAAAAGACAGCATTTCAAATGGCATGGACTGATGATTCAGGTTTTTGTCAAACCTGAGTACATTCTTTATTGAGTGGAAGCATTATTTGCATTATATTTTAAGGATATGTTAGAAAGCAATACCTATATAAAAATTGCACTGTATCAACTTTTCCTAATTGTTCACTCATTCACTGACAAAGCCTTCCATGATGGCTCCAATTCCTTATTCTTCCCCTTAATTCTCTAGCACTTGAAATTTGTCACTGTTTTAATTATATATACTGTCATATTTTGTTTGATATAAATTATCTTAAATTTGACGTATATAGTCTTAAGGTATTCCATATTGCCTCACAGAATGCGGGTGGCTCAGACACTAAAGAATCTGCCCACAGTGTGGGAGACCTGGGTTCAATCCCTGGGTCAAAAGATCCCTTGGAGAAGGGAATGGCTATCCAATCCAGTATTCTGGCCTGGGAAATCCCATGGAAAGAGGAACCAGGTGGGCTACAGTCCACGGGGTCACAAAGAGTCAGACACGATTAACACTTTCACTTCATTTTTATAGAATTCGTTTATTTCTGGGGTTTTATATAGTTTCATTCCTTGTCCAAATGAGAATATTTTGGTTCTGTGTTTCTGAACATAGTTGTGATAGGTAATGATACAAAATTAGGCGAACACATGTCCTGCTCAAGTGAGACCCTGCTCAGTTAAGTTTCCTTACAGTAAATATTAAGGCACTGCATATTGATTCTGTACTTACTTTCAGACAACTGGTGTTTCATCTCATTCTACAGAAAACAAAACAAAATAAAAAAACAAGGCAAGGATAAGCGATAAGAGTGAAACGTTACAGATTTTCTGTGGTTACGATTGAAAGCATTCTGAGACAGTGCCTGATGTATTAGAGGTTTGTTTGCTTCCTTCTTAAAAAAGAGCTTGGGTATGAATGGACCCAATAGTGGAAGAGGCTCCTGAAAAACCAGTGTCTCCAGCATGGAATTTGTGGGTGGGCGGGAAATGCTTAATTGCTATTTACCTGCCGAATGCTGCCTTTGACACACATGATGAGCCAGCGTCGTTTGACTGTCACCTCCTTAGGAGGCAGGATTCTTCAGCCCACACTCTGCTCAGCACTGACTTCTTCTCTGTGCTTGCTTTGTGTCTGTGTTTTTTGCTCAGACTGTGCATTTTGAGGAAAGCACCAACCCAAGACAGGCTCCTCGATTTTGTCATTGTAGGGAGACCAGCAGAGCCTCCCACACAGCAATGTGCTCAAAGGGAGGCAGGGATGCCGAATCCTTTGAAGAAGCATTTCTTAAACAAAAGGGATTCCCCCATGTGCTGGTGTGCCTGGCAAGTCTTTCTTTCCCACCATATCAGGCAGAACTCACAGATGGATGGCTGTCTATTTGTACTTATTAGGCCATATGTTGCCAAATAAATAAGTAAGTAAACAAGCAGGTCTTGGATGTTTGGGGTCTGGCTTCAACTCATTTAAAAGTTCAAGTTGCAAAGATGCCAACTGCAGATTTATCAACAGACTAAATGCATTCTCTAAATAAAAAAGACCAGCCCCCAATATAATAGCCCTGGTGAGTGCATGGATTATGTCTGTACTTAGTTGCTCAGTCGTGTCTGACTCTTTGTGACCCTTTGGATTACAGCCTGCCAGTCTCCTCTGTCCACAGGATTTTTCAGGCAAGAATACTGGAGTGGGTTGCCATTTCCTCCTCCAGGGGATTTTCCTGACCCAGGGATTGAACCCATGTCTCCTGAGCCTCTAGTACGGCAGGCAGACTCTTTACCAGTTGAGCTATCAGGAAAGCCCCACTAGTGCATGGATTATTATTATTAATAGTTAATTCAGATATCCCACAGGTCAAATTTTATTCTCTGTGACAGAATGGCATAGTCAAAGCAAGAAATTACACGTAGGATGCTTTCTACCTACTGATTATCTTCCGTAACCCTCAGCAGAACCCCACCTCTGAAGAACCGCACTGCTGACGTCTTCCTGCTAGGGATGAACCTGAGCCACTAGATCAGTATCAGGATAAACTCACTCTCAGCGCAGCTTCCTGGGAAGGGGATAGCACCTGGTCAGGCCAGACCTCTGAGCCCATGACAATCCTACAATCCGTGAAGTCCACTAAATCAACTCCCATGGGGTTGTGATGCTAGGGAAAAGTCGTGTTTCTTGTGGCACTGCTCGGCGTGTCTGCCCATGTTCTCTTGGCTCCCCTCTCCCGACAGAGGCTCCGCTGTGCAGACTGAAACAATGAGGCCCAACCCTGGTCCCACAACAACTCCCACCCACCGTGCAAGGTGCTGGGTGAGAGTCCCCAGGGCCTGGGCGGAAGTTCTGGCTGCCCCGGCAGGCCCAAACACGAGCTCGGGAGAAGGTACACATCCCAGGGGCTTTCCGCCAGTTGTCTAAACTGGTTCAGTTATCCAACTCTTTATCTTCTCTATTTGTTTTTCTTTCCCTGCTTTGGGCCACATATTCTTCACCTTGACATCCAACTCACCTGCAAATTCAAAATTTCCTTGCTTACGTAGCCCCCGTCACAATAGCTTTAGGCTCCCACACAGTTTAACAAATTAGTGATGTGCTTTTTTCCATTCTCAGAAAATTCTCTATTTCTTACTGTGTCCCTTACTTCTTTTTTCCCCACTACGAACTCTTTAGTTCAAAAATCCATAGATTTTTTTTTTAAACAAGTGACGGTAGATACCCAATGGGGCAGTGCACTGGCTGCCCTGTTATTCATTCATTAGTTTTAAAAAATACCTATGTACTGGGATTTCCCTGGTGTCTCAGTGGCTAGCACTCTGTGCGTGCCCAGTGCAGGGGCCTGAGTCTGATTCTTGGTTGGGGATCTAGGTCCTACGTGCTGCAACAGAGATTGAAGATACTGTGTGCCACAACTAAGACTTGGTGTGGCCAATAAATAAATTAAAAACAATTTCTTTAAAGTCAGTGCTAAAAAAGATCTACCTACTTTTAAAACATAAAGATCTCCTTTAGCCTAATCGTAAGCCACACTATCCATGAAATCACAGGTTTCATGTTTTCTAAAGTAATTCTTTTTTGGTGGTCTAATATAATTTTTAATAAGTAACTGCAAAATTAAAAATAAAATAAAATTATAAAAATGAAATAAAAGGTGCTAATTCATGAAGGTTGCATGCGACACCTTCACTTCCCTTCCCATCTCCCACCCTGAGGGCCCAGGTAATTGGAGGTGTCTTCCAAACCCTAGACCAGACTGGTAGCAGATAAGAGGAAATCACTGTACAATTCTCACTATTCTGTCCCTCCTCCTCCTTTCTGGGCCCAATTGCTGATTTAGAATCACAAAAACGATCGTTTGTGGGACTGCTGTTGGTAGGCCATAGGAAAGGAGACAGAGCCAAGACAGCTGGGTGTTACGTGACAATCCACCAGCTCAGGGAGGAGGTAACATGCCCAAGGGTGGTGAGGAAACTGCAACTCCTTCAGGAGATAAGGACCAGAACTTACTGTGAATTCCCCTGGGTCAAACGAAAGGCAGAGGATGTTGAGAATTGTGAGAAAAGTAAGACATCATCTTTATCTAAATATAGTATAACACAGAGTCAGTGAGTGATACTAACACTAAGGCAGTTTGTGGAGTTCTGGGCAGGGCAAGCTATTCCTGTAATTCGATTTGTGCTGAGCAGCTCAGCACGTGGGAGACTGGTTCAATCTGCCTGTCTTTGCATTTTTACACCACCTTTTACCAGAGAACCCTGGTGTTCAGACTGCACCCATTTGGATGGCTTGCCCCCTCCCAAAAACCTGGCAGGGGCCCATGCTAAACATGACAGCAATGTTTGAGCAAGAGATGCTCCACCCCTGCCTGCCCAGGTTCTGTTCTTCTACTCCTGCCCCCATCAGCTAAAAGCAATTAGCCCCCTCGTGGGATCAGTTAAACAATCAGGTCAGCTTCTGATAATGAGATCATGGACTCCAATAAGAAAAGGAGCCTGAGATTAGCTCTTAAACACTATTCATAGCCCTGTCTGGTGGCCTCTGCACTTTTATTGATCATTGATTGAGGCTGGAAAGGAAACCTTGAGCAGGGATGACATGCTTGCCTGGCCCAGGGGTGTGGGGAAACACAGATGAGGTGTGTTCCTTTTATCATATTGCCCAAAGGCTGGGGAAGGAGGCATAGCTGGCCACCTGCGTGACAGGCACTATACCCTGCTTGAAGGGTTCCCTTCATGGCTCAGGGCACAATCTGGCAGTACGTCCTCAGCTTCAATCATGATATTTTAGTTTCTAAAAATATTTGTCTACTTTTGAAACATAAATATGTCCTTTAGCCTTATCCTAAGCAACAATATGATGAACTCACAGGTTTGATGTTTTCCAACATACTTTTGAAAGTCCCTTGGACAGCAAAGAAATCCAACCAGTCAATCCTAAAGGAAATAAACCCTGAATATTCATTGGAAGGACTGATGCTGATGCTGAAGGTCCAATACTTTGCCCATCTGATGTGAAGAGCAAACTCATTGGAAAAGATCCTGATGCTGGGAAAGATTAAGGGCAGGAGGAGAAGGGAGCGACAGAGGATGAGATGGTTGGATGGCATCACCGACTCAATGGACATGAGTTTTAACAACTCTGGGAGATGGTGAAGGTCAGAGAAGCCTGGGTGCTTCAGTCCATGGGGTCACAAAGAGCTGGACATGACTTAGCAATTGAACAACAACATACTTTCGAATATGTAACTGGAATACCAGACCACCTGACCTGCCTCTTGAGAAACCTGTATGCAGGTCAGGAAGCAACAGTCAGAACTGTACATGGAACAACAAACTGGTTCCAAATAGGAAAAGGAGTACGTCAAGGCTGTATATTGTCACCTTGCTTATTTAACTTCTATGCAGAGTATATCATGAGGAACGCTGGGCTGGAAGAAGCACAAGCTGGAATCAAGATTGCTGGGAGAAATATCAATAACCTCAGATATGCAGATGACACTACCCTTATGACAGAAAGTGAAGAGGAACTCAAAAGCCTCTTGATGAAAGTGAAAGAGGAGAGTGAAAAGGTTGGCTTGAAGCTCAACATTCAGAAAACAAAGATCATGGCATCTGGTCCCATCACTTCATGGGAAATAGATGGGGAAACAGTGGAAACAGTATCAGACTTTATTTTTTGGGGCTCCAAAATCACTTTGGATGCTGATTGCAGCCATGAAATTAAAAGATGCTTACTCCTTGGAAGGAAAGTTATGACCAGCCTTGATAGTATATTAAAAAGCAGAGACATCTTTGCCAACCAAGCAAGGTCTGTCTAGTCAAGGCTATGGTTTTTCCCGTGGTCATGTATGGATGTGAGAGTTGGACTGTGAAGAAGGCTGATCGCCGAAGAATTGATGCTTTTGAAGTGTGGTGTTGGAGAAGACTCTTAAGAGTCCCTTGGACTGCAAGGAGATCCAACTAGTCCATTCTAAAGGAGATCAATCTTGGGTGTTCACTGGAAGGACTGATGCTAAAGCTGAAACTCCAATACTTTGGCCACCTCATGCGACGAATTGACTCACTGGAAAAGACTCTGATGCTGGGAAAGGTTGGGGGCGGCAGGAGAAGGGGACGACAGAGAATGAGATGGCTGGATGGCATCACCGACTCTGTGGACATGAGTTTGAGTGAACTCCAGGAGTTGGTGATGGACAGGGAGGCCTGGCGTGCTGTGATTCATGGGGTCGCGGAGAGTCGGACACGACTGAGCGACTGGACTGAACTGAACTGAAAACAAAAAACAATGCAAATGGAGGCTTCCCTGGTCGTGCAGTGGTTCAGAACCTGCCTTCCAATTCAGGGGACATGGATTTTATCACTGGTGGGGGAACTAAGATCCCACATGCTATGGGACAACTATGCCCATGAGTCACAATGAGAGATCCATAGTGCCGCAACTAAGACCCGATGCAGCCAGATAAATAAGCCTCCTCTGTCCATGGAATTCTCCAGGCAAGAATACCGGAGTGGGTTGCCATTTCCTTCTCCAGACGATCTTCCCAACCCAGGTATCAAACCTGGGTCTCCAGCATTGCAGGCAGATTCTTTACTGTCTGAGCCATCAGGGAAACCCAGATAAATATTTAACAAATAAAGTAAAAATGAAATGTGCTAATTCATGAAGTACCTAAAATTATCTGGAGTACTACCTTTTAGGAAAACTGGAGTCAGGTATGTTGGCCTTGGAGGGTAGGACAGATTATCTTGTGTTGATGTGAAGAGACTGACATTGAGTTGATTCCTGATTGTCCTAAATGAGGCTCAAGATTCCATTCTTCATAGGAAGGAGGAGGAGGAAGGGGAGGAGGGAAGGAAGTAGGGGGAGGAGAAGGAAAAGGAGGAGAAGTAGAAGTTTGGAAATTAGAAGGCTAGGTGTGGTAGAGGGCTTCCCTGGTGGCTCAGATGGTAAAGAATCTGCCTGCAATGCGGAAGACCTGGGTTCCATCCCTGGGTTTGGAAGGTCCCCTGGAGGAGGGCATGGCAACCCACTCCAGTATTCTTGCCTCAAGAATCCCCATAGACAGAAGAGCCTGGCGGACTATAGCCCATGGTGTGAGAGAGTTGGACACAATTGAGCAACTAAGCACAGCACAGGTATGGCAGAAAATGAATCTCAGTTGATGAGGCTAAGGAAAGAAGAAATTTTGATTATCACAGAGACCAATATGGGCTTCCCAGGTGGTGCGAGTGGTAAAGAACCTGCCTGCCAATGCAGGTAGACATAACAGATGTGGGTTCAATCCCTGGGTGGGGAAGATTCCCTGGAAAAGGGCATGGCAACCCACTCCAGTGTTTTTGCCTGGAGAATCCCATGGACAGAGGAGCCTGGCGGGCTACAGTCCATAGTGTCACACAGAGTCAGACACGATTGAAGTGACTAAGCACACACACACAGAGACCAACACTTTAGGCTTGCAGCACTAACCCCACCAACCAAATTTCAAACATCCAGCAATGTCATAGGTAAAACAGGTTAGATAATCCTGAACTCACACAAATCTCCAAAGTCCTAGTAGCTTAATACACTGTAGCTTACTTTTCCCTCACAGGATGATTGTTGTAGGTGAACTGGGTCCTCTGAGGCATCCTCCTTCCAAGGGAGACCCGGAGATCCAATCCTATGGCTTCATGACCTCATCACATGGTTGCCAGAGTGACCACAGCAGAAGAAGAGCACGTGGAGAGTCTCACGGGACCTATCACTGCCTGAGTCTCAAAGTGACCTGTGTGGGTCACATGGCCCTGCACATAGCAGCAAGATGGGCTGGGACATGTTTCCTCTGGGAGTCCAGGAAAATGAGGAGAACAGCATGAGTGTTGGAAATCTCGGTGCCGTGCTGTGCTAAGTCGCTTAGTCATGTCTGACTGTTTGTGACCCCATGGATTATAGCCCGCCAGGTTCCTCTGTCCATGGGATTCTCCAGGCAAGAATACTAGAATGGGTTGCCATTCCCTTCTCCAGGGTCTGGAAATTTCTAAGTAAGAACAACATAACTTTGGATTGACAGTCTGTCTTGGCACCAGTTACGCGTTTCTTCATACATAACACCAGTACAGGCAGGTCCACTTTGTGGCTTTGTTGTGAGGTTAGATGAGATGTTACATATAAAGTGCCCCAGAATTTCATGACTAGAAAAGCCCACTGGGGTCCCTGGGAAAAGTAAGATGGAATCTAGGTGTTAAGATAAGGACTAGCCTCTTCTTTTGTGTTTAGTCTGGTTTCACTTGCCTTTAGGGGCACGTGTACACAGACCTTGCACCTAACACTGTGGATCAGAGTTCCCAGCACAGAACTGCAGTGCCTGGCACTTCAGCTTGGCAGACCATGTGCAGAGATGCTGCCCCTGGCTCTGCAATCTGAAGCAGAGAATGTCTTACTTTCAAGCCATCCAAGTAAAGAGATGGGAGAAAAAATCTCACATGCACCTCCCTGAAGGCAAAGAGCTCTGGATATTTATGGGTTAAAGCTGACACAGGCAGTGTGAGGAAAGGTGACTAGAGGTAAGAAAAAGGTAAGGTGAACATCATTAGGATGGAGTTTTTGGCCTTCTGGTGTCAAAAGATCATGGATCTTGGACATTTGCACATGCCCAGTTGGAGGGTTGGTGGTCCCAACAGTCCCAACCTGCTTGAGCTCAAACTGGACACAGGTGACCCCTAGTTCCTAAAAACAACTTGGGCAAACATCTTATTGTCTAGGCTATGAAACCCTTGGAGGACACGCAAGTTTTTGAAAAAACAACTAAAATAAGTTTGATCAGTAAAGGCAGGTTACAGTTCATTATTTACTAAGCAGGCTACAGTTTAATGGATCCAACTGATGACCACCCCCAAGTTTCATGTTTGTCACCCAATGAATGAAAGTTCTCATTTTCTTCTCTCCTGCAAGGCTGAAGGAGCCAGTATTATGCTCTAAGCTCTACTTAAAATGCAACAATAGGGACTTCCCCGGTGGTCCAGTGGCTAAGACTCCACGCTCCCAATGCAGGGGGAATGGATTTAATCCCTGGTCAGGGAACTAGATCCCATATGTCACAACTAAAAGTCTGCATGCCGCAACCAAGAGTTTGCATGATGCAACTAAGACTTGGTGGAGCCAAACTAATAAGTACATATTTTAAAAAATAATAAAATGCAACATAGCTTATAATTTAAAAATATTGTGGTAAAAGTACATAATATTAAATTTAGCATCTTAATTTTATTCAAGTGTTCATGCATGTTAAGTCACTACAGTCATGTCCGACTCTTGGTGACCCCATGGACAGTAGCCTGCCAGGCTCCTCGGTCCATGGAATTTTCCAGGCAAGAATACTGGAGTGGGCTGCCATACCATCTCCAGGAGATTTTCCTGACCCAGGGATTGAATTCACATCTCTTACATCTCCTGCATTGGCAGGCAGGTTCTTTACCACTAGTGCCACCTGGGAAGAACTCAGCAATGTTAAATACAGTCACATTGTTGTGTAACAGACCTCCATAACTTTTTCATCTTGTGAAACTGACAATGTATACCCACTGAACAACTACTCCTCATTCCCCATTGCCCCAGCCCGTGGAAACCACATTCCAGTTTCTATTGCCAGACTGCATTATTTGTATAAGTGGAATGACAAATTTTAGTTAGAAATCATGATTAGAAAATAACAAATCCCCATGGATAATGAATGGAGCCCTCTTCCAGTGCAAACACAATATTTGAAACTGAGGAAAGGAATTACAGGATCTGTGACACTGGTAGACTTGATGGATCTAATGTCTCCTCTGGTGGCTATAAAGCAATTAACAAAACACAACTGTGGAAGTTGAGATCCTTATATTTCCTCATAAAATTTACTTCTTATGCTTAATCTGTTACTCTCAGTAGTGAAGTTTGAGAGTCATCAATATGACAGTACAGCAATATTGCCTCATCAGTCATGATTTACTTAATGTTTTCTGAATTTAGTAATATTTGATTAAAATTTAATGTGAACATATCATATCATGCCATATATATTATTGCATCCATTAATCAGGTAACTATAATAATGAAATGCCGGAAGGTTGGATGAAAAAAGAGCCAAAGTCTTGATATATGTTTGACATAATTCCATGAGTGATTAACCAAAAAAGAAAAAAAGTCAGTCATACAAAGTTTCATTAATATGTATTGCTTTTACAATCATCTATGTATCATCAGATATTTTTAACCTTTGTTAAGCTTGATTTTTTAATTTACTTAAAGACACTAAATATTAATAACTATGAAAGATATACATTGTTCCATTGAATCACAAGTCGACAGGATGATTCATAGTTTATTCTAATTTTTTTTTGGATAATGATGTGTGTTAAAACATTATCTAAGTTATTTAATCAGTTTGTCATGGGGGAAATGGCACATATTTAACATGTGGCTGTGTAAAATACTAATTTATATATCATATTTCTGTCATTTTAAACTTCCATGTCATTGACCATAGCCAGTAATCAGCATGATACATAATTTATGTCTAACATAGGATGTCTTTCATGTGCAAAAATTCTCCTTTTTCTATTAAACACTGAATTAATCATAGATTCTTTCATTACTGCCATTTAAATCAACTAACAAATAAAGGACCAATTATGTATAAACACCTATCTGCAAAATAGTTTAGTTTTGACTCAACAGAGGAATGTTGCCTATAAAACACAATTATCCTCTAAGTTGTTCCCTTTTAAAAATCCTATCAAGTTGCACTCCATTCATTCATTCTTTCATCACATTTTTTATTGAACAGTTCTCATGACAAGCATGGTGCTAGGTTATGGGATACAAAAATGAAAGGATATGGTCCCTGGTTCCCAGCAGCTCAGAATCTAGTAATAAATAGAAGCTTATACAAATGCAAGCAGGGGTGGGTTCCAAAGTGGAGTCTGAACAAAGTACCCGGACACCGAGAAGAGTGTTAGGGCCAGCCTGGGGTGTCTGGAAAGGACTCTCAGGGCAGTTGCCTTGAATGGAGGCAGAGGTATAAATAACAGTTTCCCAGACACACACATGGGGATGGGAATGAGGATTAAAGGTGATTCTAGAAAGCATGACAACAGGTGCAAAGGCTCAGAGACATGCAAAAGCATTTTCAGGAAGAAGAAAAATTCACAAACCTGCCTTTACCTTGTTAATATATACTAAAAAGACAGAGATGCCAAGACTGCTTCAGGGCACTTGCATGCCAAACTATGACTTCATCCCAAGATTTATGGTGAGGCGGCTGCTATTTGACCTACCTTGGACAGGCATGGTTTTATAACTGTGGACCTAAACAGGAAGACTGGAGAAGGAAATGGCTACCCACTCCAGTATTCTTGCCTAGAAAATTCCATGGACAGAGGAGCCTGGCGGGCTATAGTGTTCCCTGGGGTTGCCAACAGTCAGACACAAATGAGTACACACACAGGAATATGTGACAACAGGCAGAGGTCACACTCATGCAACTTAAACTGTAACAGATATGAGGACCTTTATAAAGAATTGTAATTCATACAAGTCTTTAACTAAAAATTAGAAACTAACCAAAAAAGTTTAACTTAAATTTTTCCCTTAAATATTCAAAAAGAGTAATTGTAGATGGAATCAGGGAGCCTCGGACTATGATATATGTTATAGCTGAATTCAACCTTAGTAGGGAATGCACTCAGAGAAGGCAATGGCAAGCCACTCCAGTACTCTTGCCTAGAAAATCCCATGGATGGAGGAGCCTGGTAGGCTGCAGTCCGTGGGATCGCTAAGGGTCAGACATGACTGAGCGACTTCACTTTCACTTTTCACTTTCACACATTGGAGAAGGAAATGGCAACCCACTCCAGTGTTCTTGCCTGGAGAATCCCAGGGACGGGGGAGCCTGGTGGGCTTCCGTCTATGGGGTCACACAGAGTCGGACACGACTGAAGTGACTCAGCAGCAGCAGCAGCAGGGAATGCACTATAAGAAAATAGACGTTAAGGAGGGCTTAAGAAAACAGTAATTAGAATGTTAGGTGTTGGAAATGGAATCATTTCTAGGATAAGACTGATTCAGGATGAGGAGTAATAGAGATAGAAAAAAGGAACATGATACCCGGAAGGAAAGATCAAACCTGTCTGTCTTATGTATCCGAAATGCTTGACCCTGTCTTTGGGAGTGGGAAGTTGCTCCCAGTTGGAATGAATACTGCTCATGGATGAATGAGTCTGGTCCATGGTGAGGTCAACATCATTTTCAGTGACTTGTTGCAACATTCATGATTAATGTTGATTTATTACTCGATCATTGTGTTATGCAAATAGGTGGCAGTTTTTGTGTGTGTGTCTTGGTGTGATGCTGGTTTAATTGAGTTTGGGGATGGGGGGAGGAGGTGGGAGGTTCCAGGGTTAGAGTTAATACTGTTAGCTTCTTCCTCAGTAGCAAACTCTTCTCAAGATGGATGAAACATCCAAACTGTGATTGGAATTCCACATAGAAAGGAAGGGTTTTATTATTATAGCAGTGTTATGACAGTAACAGAGAAGGATCAATAAACTAAAGAAAGTTAGTTATAAAGGTTACCGTGAATCAAAAACTGCAACAAAGCATATGTGAATTTGCTGACTCCTTAACCAAGCTCAGTTTTTATTATTTTACTGAATGGTGAGATTTATTTAGTTAAACAGAGATACACAGACACAGATCCCCATACTAGGACACTTCAAATCAGAAGCAAACTTAAACATTTTCCAAAATGATTGATGTTTATGCCAAATAAAAATGAGATACCCCATATTTATTATAAGACTTCTATAGTGAAAATGGAATTGTTTCATAAGCAGAAGAACTTACTTAAATCCAAATTGAAGCAGTATTCTATTTAAGTATATAGTTCATTACTTAGAAGGTCCTATTGGGGATTTGAAACTCAAAGTGGAAATAACTTTCATATCCCTGAAGAAAACACTCATCTCTAGGATTTGCTTGGTACTAAGAACTACAAGTGATGAGAAAAAGCATCTCTACCCTAGGATTTTAAGATTCTGAATTGATACCTGAGTTTCTAATGACTGAGGAATCTTTACTACCAATCTCCCTTGCCCCTGTGGAGCTGCTGATACGGAGTGTGGGAGGTGAGTAGGACAAAGCCTCTTCAATTGTGATCAGATAGCTGTTCACAGAAAGGTCTTCCCAGAGTTTGCTGTATAGAAAGCACAACCCACACATCATCATTATTCATTCTTCCAGCTTAAGAGGCTTGTTTTTCGCAGATGTGCCCTTCCTGTTTGGCATTTGTAACCGTGGACTGTTGTTCAGTTGAAGAAAATGCGTCATCTAAATATAAACTGAGATTTGGAGCTGATTCATGAACACCTTTTGTTAAGAGAAACATAGAAAGGAGTATCGTTGCTCAGAGTGAGGTATGCAGCCCGGCAAAATTTTACTGCAGGGTGCCACACCAGGCATAAAGGAGAACAACCAGTGGAATCAAGGGAGCCTTTCTCTCAGGAAGAGTAAAATATGAGGGATAAGAAACATCCTGGAGGAGATTAATAAACAATATGCTGTAGCTTCCATTTTCTTATGTACACACTCTATATTTCTCTTGAAGCTTTTCCCATAGAGATAGGTGCATTATTTTTAAGGCAATTCTCAGATTTATTCTTTGAAGCAAATTAAACTTCCTCCTACGCTTTGATTCAGACATTTGTTTTAGGGCATGTTGTATCTACTGAGGCAGTAGAAGGAGGGAGTTACTGACTCATTCAAAATGATAGAAGAGAATCTTGTAATTACAGGGAATATATTCGTTCATTTAACATTTACTGAACACCTATAGTTAGCTAGGCAGTGTGTGCAATAAATGTTTGTGGAATTGATCTCTTGCCACTTCCACAGCACTTCAAACTTCCTGGGTCAGATGGTTAAAATAAAATAGGACTCCAGAAAATTTGGTCTGGAAAGTCAGAGTGCAAATCTTGTGACTACTAGAAATCATGAAGACGGTAACAACACCACAAGGAATACAAATTTTTTATCAGGCTGAACATTTGCTCAAAGTTGGCCTATTAGCTACCATCAGACAAAGTGGGATCATTCTAATAAAGAAAACATATTTGGGGACTTCCCTGGTGGTCCAGTGGCTAAGACTCCGAGCTCCCAATGCATGGGGCCTGGGTTTGATCCCTGGCCAGGGAACTAGATTTGACATGGTACAACCAGAGTTCACATGCTATCAAAGAAAAGACCTGGCACAGTCAAACAAACAAAACCAAGTAAAACAATCATTTTAAATTTTAAAAAAGAACACATATTTTCTCTCTGATGTCTTTTACTGTTTCCACAGTGAATCATTATCATCTAATTCCACATTTGCATTTCACCAACAGGGAGGAAGCAAACACTGCCACCTCATTTTCTAACCAATGTTTTATAGAAATGGTCTAGTTTGGTCAAAGTTCTGGATCTGATTTCCAGCTACTTCTCAACTCTGTACTTCAACACCTCGCATCTTTGAACCTCAGTTTCCTCAATTAAAAAAAAAAAAAAAGACTAATATACATGGAATGAGATGATGACTATAAAAGTGCTTTTAAAACTGTAAAGCCCTATGAAAATGGATAGTACAGTAAGTTTTAAAAGGGTAGCTCAAAGCCAAAGGCAGGGAACAAATTTCGGTTAGGTAAAATTTACTTTGTTGAATAGAACTTAATCGTGTCTCCCTTAAATAGAATCTTCTGAATGCTAGATTCCTAGATAAAATTAATTGCTGGTTAGTGTTTAAAAATCTACCTCAAAATATAGTGGTTATCCACGTCAAAATGCAAGTATATCTGAGCTGGCTACTAGTCACTTACCCCTTAGTATAACTGGGTAGAGATTAAGAAGTTCATTTTAAAATGGGAAAATGAAGCATGTGAGCACTGCCTGTCTGAAAAAGGTTGAACACTGCTAATAGGAGGCTGAGGTGCTGGAAAACTTGCCCACATTCACTTAAACTGTAATTCTGAAGTCTCCGAAACCACAAGATTTAAAAAAATAATTCATCTAGTTAAAAAAAAAAAACGTATCCTAGGACTTCCCCGGTGGTCCAGTGACTAAGACTCTATTTTCCCAATGCAGGAGGCCTGAGTTCAATCCCTGGTCAGGGAACTAGAGCCCACATGCTGGAGCTAAGACCCAGCACAGCCAAATAAATAAATAAAGTAAAATTAAAATAAAATCCTGCCCTGAATGACTGTGAAACCGTTTAGATTCCTTATTTTTCCCACTCAGTGTAATTGAGTGTTCATATGCTTTGCTGAAGAATATTAATGCGTTTGATTTTGGGGTGGTTTTCCCTAGGCCCTACTGGGGATGTTATGTAGCATATAATATACAAACAAAATCTGAAAAAGTTTAAATTCTGAAAAACACCTGTTCCTGGTGATTTCACTGAACCTATACAAATATTTTGCACCACCCAGTTTACTTTTCACATCATTCTAACCCAGCTTAGTCCTTTTACGAGCTTGCCTATTAGCAAGAGAAATAAGCCAACTGCACACAAATTAATAGCCCAAGAAGAAATCTAAAGAACATCATTAGCTTCTGAATTGCCCTACATTCACCACTTGTACCTATTTGTTCTTCTGGCCTTTTCATTAGACACTCTCAGCTTTCTGCATTCTCTGCTGCCTGTGTGTTCTAATTGATAGTACTTTTACCTTCTTAACTTTGGTTAATCTCTGGATTCTGTTTATTTCTGTCACAAAATCATGCCTAGCATGATTGGGCCTGCCTGGATCGACAGCTTCATAATGACAGTGCCATCAGAGGGCTCATGGGCTTCTAATCCTGATGCAGTGGACTAATAAGTGGTCCTTACAGGGAGCTGCCTGGCCCTGCAATTCGTTCCCTAACATTACGAATCAGCAGGTAAGGTCACTGAAGTAGTACTCAGTGGTCTAAAGGCTTTGCTTCTCAAAGTGTGATCCCTGGCCACAGTGAGTTTCTCGTTGGAGTCTGTGAGAAATGCAGAATTTCGGACCCCAACCCAGACCTATTGAACCAGAATCTGTATTTCAGTAAGATCCCAAGCTATGTTCATTCACATTAACTCTGTGGAGCTCTGCTCTAGACCCATGTCCCCACCATGCCTAGCACGACTGCAGGCTGCTCCTGTGAAAGTTAATTTCTACCGAGAAGGTTACAAATATTTGGAACTGGAAGCTTAAAGTAAAATAAATTTCTGCATTAAATTTTACAGGAATTTCTCTCTCATTGCCTTTGTCTCAGCTTCATCAGGCAAATAAAACCTTTAAGAAAATTCACTTCTTCTTCTAAGAGTCCTTAGTTTTTCAATATAAACTACTCTTTCGCTCATTTTTGAACAGGACTCTGTTTCTTATGACATTACACACACTTGTAGTACTTGATGAAGATCAGTAACTAGTCTTTGCCTTTCAATAATCAGGTCCCCAAAACTTTCATGTATATAAAACATTTTACCTGTTCTTAAGAAAGATTTAAAAAGGCATATATACATCCCTCCCTTTCCCCCGCTTTTTAGTTATAGTTTGCCTAGAAGTAATTATAACAATTATTTTTAAATAATAATTTATTTTATAAAATTGACTCTCCCTGATTTACAAAGCACATTAATTAAAAACTCTCACCTTAAAAACAGTCGATATAGGGCTTCCCTGGTGGCTCAGTGGGAAAGAATTTGCCTGCTAACGCAGGAGACATTGATTTCATGATCCCTGATCTGGGAATATCCCACATGCCCCAGAGCAACTAAGCCCATGCACCACAACTATTGAGACTGTGCTCTGGAGCCTGGGAGCCGCAACTACTGAAGCCCACGCAACCTGAGAGCCTGAGCTCCGCAACAAGAGAAGCCACTGCAATGAGAAGCCTGAGCGCTGCAACTAGAGAAAAAGGCCCCTGAAGAAATGAAGACCCAGAACAGCCAAAAATAAATAAATGAAAAATTTAACAAATCAATATAGGGACTTCCCTGGTGGTCCAGTGGCTAATATTCCATGCTCCCAATGCAAGGAGGGGGCTCAGGTTCAATCCTTAGTCATGAAACTAGATCCCACATGCCACAGCTAAAGATCCTGGGTGCCCCAACTAAGACTTGGTGCAGTCAAATAAATATTTAAAGTAATAATAATATATTTTCTCACAACCATTAGTTTTTAAATCCCTAAATATGTTTTTTTCTCAGCACTTACTATAGACCCTTTTGCTAAATCACAGGTTGCTGCCTAGATGGCATATTTAGTAAGCAAGTCATCAAGTCCCAATTCATCAACTGTTCATTTTAATTTATGGATACAATCTTGGGTTGGTGATGTGGCAGCACAGCGGTACAAAAGCTCCAGTGCCTTCCCTCATGGAACTGAGTGTGCAGCATGCACTAAAATGATGGTATTATGAAGAGAATATAATAATTGCGTAAAAGCATAAGCAGGTCACCAGGAGACTTTGGAGAAGGATTGAGCATGGTGGCGAGCACAGAGAAAGCCTTTACTAAATATGAACTTTTACCACACAAACTTTTGCTTTTAAAAAAAAGAAATTCAATTAGATGTTGAACAGAAAAATTTTATAGTCATTTTACTCTCTGAAATAACTGTAAAAACAAGAGTAAAGAAATGCTGCTTATAATTTAGCAGCTTTAATAAAAGATGTAGTATAGAAGAAATTTCATGGAGTGTTAATCTAATTCTCTGATTCACTTATTATCTGATTACAACTAATCCTCCTATCACTGTGATTTACCTATTTTTACAGATCATTAGAAGTTTCATTATTGATATTTTTATCTTATTAAAAATTTTATTCAATTTATTTCAACCAAAAAATAAGTTCACCCATTTCTCTTACCCCATCCCTAACCTTCCCCATGCCTTACCCCCGTCTCATGCAACCACCAATCTGCTCTATTACATAGCTTGCTTTTTTTGTTTTTTAGGTTTTCACATATAAGAGAGATCATAATAGTGTTTATCTTTCACTGTCTGACTTATTTCACTTACTCTTATTTTTTATTTTTATTATTTGGCTGCGCCACATGGTTTGTAGAATCTCAGTTCCCTGACCAGGGATTGAACCCAGACAACGGTAGTGAAAGCCCTGAATCCCAATCCCTAGGCCACCAGGGAACTCCTTTACACTTGTTTTTAAATAATTTTTCCACTTACTTTTTTATAATGAAAAGATAATAAATCCAACAACCTCTTTTAACCCTCTGGCCAAAGCACTCTCCTCAAATCCAGTACCTATGTACTTGCTATTTTTTTCTGTTTTTGTCTTCTATTCTGTGCCTATAAAGAGGAGAGAGAAAAGAACTGTTAAGTAGTTCCTTCATTTCCGTGACACCAAGTATCCCAACAGCTGACCAGCCCAATGGCTTTCCTGACTAGCTTGAGCAGTTGGGACCCATGAGGACACAGCCTTCTGCCATGAACTTCCTGCTGGCCTCTCTGTTGCATTTGGAAGGCAGAGGCTCCTTGTAGCACAGTGCCAGTGCTGGTCTTCAAAAATGGGGCTTTTGACTTTCAAGAGGGAAGAAGATGAAAAGAAAGGAAGTGCAGGCGTGGGAGGACTCT
The DNA here is from genome assembly GCF_049115385.1 of Moschus berezovskii. Classification (NCBI taxonomy): domain Eukaryota; kingdom Metazoa; phylum Chordata; class Mammalia; order Artiodactyla; family Moschidae; genus Moschus; species Moschus berezovskii. The sequence goes on along the minus strand of NC_142471.1, from coordinate 19,535,580 downwards.
GAAGACCCACAGGACGAGGCCAAAGGCCATCGACCTATGACAACTTCAAATGGGGCAATTATGAAAATAAGATTTTTCAGTCTTTCACGGTTGCTAAAGACCTATGATACGTGTTACATTTATCATATAAAGCAACACAATAGCTTTACTCGCCAGAATAGTAACTCACCTTTGTCCCTCTAGCATGAATCAAGGAGTTAGGAAGCCTGACTTCAGGCTTAATTTGTGCCATTGCCTGGTCAACATTAACTTCCCTGTCCATTCCTCTTGTTTCTATCTTTTATTATATACAAGTGATGACTCCTGAGGATATACCTAGATGGCTTTTTTAACCCCCGGTCAAAGTATGCTCTTCAAACCCAATGCAATACACTATGCTTGACAGTGAAGTATGAAAATCAAGTAATAGAAGGGAAGCAGAACACTTCACCAGTGAGGCTCAGTGACGCTGCTTCATTTGTCATGGAATTCTTGAATGACTGGTATTCATACAAGCATCTTGATTTTACTAGTCACAGAAAAATAGACCCATTAAAATATTTGTTGAGGCTAATTCTAAAATGCAGTTGTTTATATGATGCAGGAAAATACATGTACAAAACTGTAAAGTAAGATACCTAAATCACTCCATTTTTAAATACTTAAAATGAGAACAGATTTGGGAATGTAAAATGTGTATTTCCACAAAGCATGAGAAATCCAAAGTGTAACCTGTGTAACTAGAAATTGGGGGTTCAAAATAAAACAGATCTTCACCAAAAACTCAACCTATTTGTTTTTGGCTGTGCAGTATAATTACATATTTATACACTTCAGAATCTCGCCTAACAATTGAACATTCAGAGCGGAAGCACAGAAACCAAACTGGAGCTAATACAGAGTTCCTTTCTCCTTGTAGAAAAGCTTGCCCGGTCAGACAGTGTGGGAAATTTTACAAGGCTCACACTCTCTTCTTATTCTAAGGAGAAGTAAATGGCTTGAGTGCCCTTGGGCATTCTTTGGGAGGAGTGTGGTCATGGACTTTCAAAAAGTGGGCTTTTTCACCATGAACTTTTCTGTTAATCCTCTTCCAGTCTGTAAATACATGACTCCCCCTGTTTCCTCAGAATAAATGCTGAGCTAAAAAGCTGTTTAAGGAGAGGTGCCTCAGTCATATAAAGAAAAACAAAACAACAAACCAAAAAATTATGTAAGGCCCTCAGTGAACATAGTGAGGTTGTGGGGCTCCTAGACAAGTCATTAAACCTTTCTGTATCTCAGTTTCTCCAACCATGAAATGGAGCTAATAACACATGTCCTACCTCACAAATAATTCTCTTATAGGATACTATTTGCCTGAGGGACCAAGAGATCTCCTAGGAAAGAAAGGAGGGCCCTTCCAAAATGAATGCTTGTGTGTTCAGTCATTCCACAAACACCTATTGTATTGGGGGCCTTCTATATGGCAGGTGCTTGGACAGTTCTGGGGATGTAACAGTAAGATGATACCCTAGACTCTAGCTGAGCAAAGTGGAGACAAGGCAGAATGTCCTTTGGCCTGGCCTGTATGAACCTGTGCCAGATTCCTTGGGGAAGGGGCCATGATTCAAAGGTAACTACGATTGTCTGAAAAGTATCCGAATGGCCAGTGTGAACCTTATTATGGTATTCATGTGACAGAGTACAACTTCCAGGTTCAGGGACATTAGTGTTCCACCCATGGCAGAGATATCAGCTCTCAACTGGGCCTTTGGGGCTTTCTGGATCCTCACCTATGGCCACAGGTGCTGGATCAAGAGAGGCAGTGTTTTAGTTTGGGTTGCTGCCACAAACACCGTAGACTAAGTGACTTACGCCGGCTCCGGCGGCGCAGACGCAAGACGCCGTCTCGGGCGCAACCGACCGCGCACAGAAGCGTGACCGAGAAGAGCTACCCCATGCCGGAGGTCAGGGCGGTGGCCGAGAGGAGCAACCCCATGCCTGAGGTGAGGGCGGTGGCCCAGAGGAGTTACCCCACCTCCAAGAGGCGGTGGCTGCGGGCGCAGGAGGGCCGAGAGGAGCTACTCCACGTTCAAGGTCAGGAGGGGCGGCCTTGAGGAGATACCCCTTGTCCAAGGTAAGGTACAGAGGCTGCGCTTTGCTGGAGCAGCTGTGAAGAGATATCCCACGACTGAAGTAAGAGAAACCCAAATAAGACGGTAGGTATTGGGAGGGGGCATTAAGGGCAGACACCCTGAAATCATAATCACAGAAAACGAGTCGATCTGGACACATGGACCACAGCCCTGTCTAACTCAATGAAACTAAGCCATGCCATGTGGAGCCACCCAAGACAGACAGGTCATGGTGGAGAGGTCTGACAGAATGTGGTCCACTGGAGAAGGGAATGGCAAACCACTTCAGTATACTTGCCTTGAGAACCCCATGAACAGTATCAAAGGGCAAAATGATAGGATACTGAATGAGGAATTCCCCAGGTCGGTAGGTGCCCAGTATGAAGGGATGGAGCCAAAGCGAAACCAATACCCAGTTGTGGATGTGACCGGTGATAGAAGCAAGGTCCGATGCTGTAAAGAGCAATATTGCATAGGAACCTGGAATGTTAGGTCCATGAATCAAGGCAAATTGGAAGTGGTCAAACAGGAGATGGCAAGAGTGAACATAGACATTCTAGGAATCAGTGAACTAAAATGGACTGGAATGGGTGAATTTAACTCAGATGACCATTATATCTACTACTGTGGGCAGAAATCTCTTAGAAGAAATGGAGTAGCCATCATGGTCAACAAAAGAGTCCGAAATGCAGTCCTTGGATGCAATCTTAAAAACGACAGAATGATTTCTGTTTGTTTCCAAGGCAAACCATTCAATATTACAATAATCCAAGCCTATGCCCCAACCAATAATGCTGAAGAAGCCGAAGTTGAATGGTTCTATGAGGACCTACAAGACCTTTTAGAACTAATACACAAAAAAGATGTCCTTTTCATTCTAGGGGACTGGAATGCAAAAGTAGGAAGTCAAGAAACACCTGGAGTAACAGGCAAATTTGGCCTTGGAGCACGGAATGAAGCAGGGCAAAGGCTAATAGAGTTTTGCCAAGAGAATGCATTGGTCATAGCAAACACCCTCTTCCAACAACACAAGAGAAGACTCTACACATGAACATCACCAGACGGTCAACACCGAAATCAGATTGATTATATTCTTTGCAGCCAAAGATGGAGAAGCTCTATACAGTTAGCAAAAACAAGACCAGGAGCTGACTGTGGCTCAGATCATGAACTCCTTATTGCCAAATTCAGACTTAAATTGAAGAAAGTAGGGAAAACCACTAGACCATTCAGATATGACCTCAATCAAATCCCTTATGATTATACAGTAGAAGTGAGAAATAGATTTAAGGGACTAGATCTGATAGAGTGCCTGATGAACTCTGGACAGAGGTTTGTGACATAGTACAGGAGACAGGGACCAAGACCATCCCCATGGAAAAGAAATGCAAAAAAGCAAAATGGCTGTATAAGGAGGCCTTACAAATAGCTGTGAAAAGAAGAGAAGCGAAAAGCAAAGAAGAAAAGGACAGATATAATCATCTGAATGCAGAGTTCCAAAGAATAGCAAGGAGAGACAAGAAAGCCTTCCTCAGCGAACAATGCAAAGAAATAGAGGAAAGCAACAGAATAGGAAAGACAAGAGATCTCTTCAAGAAAATTAGAGATACCAAGGGAACATTTCATGCAAAGATGGGCTCGAAAAAGGACAGAAATGGTATGGACCTAACAGAAGCAGAAGATATTAAGAAGAGATGGCAAGAATACACAGAAGAACTGTACAAAAAAGATCTTCATGACCAAGATAATCATGATGGTGTGATCACTGAACTAGAGCCAGACATCTTAGAATGTGAAGTCAAGTGGGCCTCAGAAACCATCACTACGAACAAAGCTAGTGGAGGTGATGGAATTCCAGTTGAGCTATTTCAAATCTGAAAGATGATGCTGTGAAAACTCAGCAGTGGACTGGAAAAGGTCAGTCTTCATTCCAATCCCAAAGAAAGGCAATGCCAAAGAATGCTCAAACTACCACACAATTGCACTCATCTCACACGCTAGTAAAGTCATGCTCAAAATTCTCCAAGCCAGGCTTCAGCAGTACATGAACCGTGAACTTCCAGATGTTCAAGCAGGTTTTAGAAAAGGCAGAGGCACCAGAGATCCAATAGCCAACATCTGCTGGATCATGGAGAAAGCGAGAGAGTTCCAGAAAAACATCTATTTCTGCATCATTGACTATGCCAAAGCCTTTGACTGTGTGGATCACAATAAACTGTGGAAAATTCTGAAAGAGATGGGCATACTAAACCACCTGACCTGCCTCTTGAGAAACCTGTATGCAGGTCAGGAAGCAACAGTCAGAACTGTACATGGAACAACAGACTGGTTCCAAATAAGAAAAGGAGTATGTCAAGGTTGTATATTGTCGCCTTGCTTATTTAACTTATATGCAGAGTACATCATGAGGAATGCTGGGCTGGAAGAAGCACAGGCTGGAATCAAGATTGCTGGGAGAAATATCAATAACCTCAGATATGCAGATGACACCATACTTATGGCAGAAAGTGAAGAGGAACTCAAAAGCCTCTTGATGAAAGTGAAAGAGGAGAGTGAAAAGGTTGGCTTGAAGCTCAACATTCAGAAAACAAAGATCATGGCATCTGGTCCCATTTCTTCATGGGAAATAGATGGGGAAACAGTGGAAGCAGTGTCAGACTTTATTTTTTTGGGCTCCAAAATCACTGCAGATGCTGATTGCAGCCATGAAATTAAAAGACGCTTACTCCTTGGAAGGAAAGTTATGACCAACTTAGATAGTATATTAAAAAGCAGAGACATTACCTTGTCAACCAAGGTCCGTCTAGTCAAGGCTATGGTTTTTCCAGTGGTCATGCATGGATGTGAGAGTTGGACTGTGAAGAAAGCTGATCGCCGAAGAATTGATGCTTTTGAACTGTGGTGCTGGAGAAGACTCTTGAGAGTCCCTTGGACTGCAAGGAGATCCAACCAGTCCATTCTAAAGGAGATCAATCCTGGGTGTTCACTGGAAGGACTGATGCTAAAGCTGAAACTCCAATACTTTGGCCACCTCATGCGACAAGTTGACCCACTGGAAAAGACTCTGATGCTGGGAAAGGTTGGGGGCGGGAGGAGAAGGGGACGACAGAGAATGAGATGGATGGATGGCATCACCAACTCTGTGGACATGAGTTTGAGTGAACTCTGGGAGTTGGTGATGGACAGGGAGGCCTGCCATGCTGTGATTCATGGGGTCGCAAAGAGTCGGACACAACCTAGCGACTGAACTGAACTGAACTGAAGTGACTTAAACAACAGACATATATCTCTTACAGTTCTGGAAACTGAAAATCTAAGATCAAAGTGTAACCAGAGTTGGTTCCTGACACTGAGCCTTTTCGTGGCTCTCAGACCACTTCCTCACTGAGTTCTAACATGTGGAGGTGACAGAGGGAGAGAACTGGTCTCTCTTCCGCTTCTTCTAAGGGTACCTCTCCCATCATGGGGGTCTGCCCTCAAGGCATCACCTAAAACTCAGGCATCACCTTAATTACCTCCTAAAGGCCTCATCTCCAAATACCGTCACATTGGTGATTAGAGCTTCAACATATGGATTTGGGGAGGACTTTAGTCCATAGCAGGAGGGAAACCGTAGGTAACCCTCAGAGCTAAGAGCTTGTGAGAGCCTCTTGGGAACTCCCAGAAGTCACGGTGGGTAAACTTTCCAGCAAGGGCTCAGTTCAGTTCAGTTCAGTTCAGTCGCTCAGTCGTGTCCGACTCTCCGCGACCCCATGAATCACAGCACGCCAGGCCTCCCTGTCCATCACCAACTCCCGGAGTTCACTCAAACTCATGTCCACAGAGTCGGTGATGCCATCCAGCCATCTCATTCTCCGTCGTCCCCTTCTCCTCCCGCCCCCAACCTTTCCCAGCATCAGAGTCTTTTCCAGTGAGTCAACTCGTCGCATGAGGTGGCCAAAGTATTGCAGTTTCAGCTTTAGCATCAGTCCCTCCAATGAATATCCAGGATTGATCTCCTCTAGAATGGACTGGTTGGATATCCTTGCAGTATAAGGGACTCTCAAGAGTCTTCTCCAACACCACAGTTCAAAAGCATCGATTCTTCAGCGGTCAGCCTTCTTCACAGTCCAACTCTCACATCCATACATGACCACGGGAAAAACCATTGCCTTGACTAGACGGACCTTGGTTGGCAAAGTAATGTCTCTGCTTTTTAATATACTATCAAGGTTGGTCATAACTTTCCTTCCAAGGAGCAAGCGTCTTTTAATTTCATGGCTGCAATCACCATCTGCAGTGATTTTGGAGCCCAAAAAAACAAAGTCTGACACTGTTTCCACTGTTTTTCCATCTATTTCCCATGAAGTGATGGGACCAGATGCCATGATCTTTGTTTTCTGAATGTTGAGCTTCAAGCCAACCTTTTCACTCTCCTCTTTCACTTTCATCAAGAGGCTTTTGAGTTCCTCTTCACTTTCTGCCATAAGGGTAGTGTCATCTGCATATCTGAGGTTATTGATATTTCTCCCGGCAATCTTGACTCCAGCTTGTGCTTCTTCCAACCCAGCGTTCCTCATGATGTACTCTGCATAGAAGTTAAACAAGCAAGGTGACAATATACAACCTTGACGTACACCTTTTCCTATTTGGAACCAGTCTGTTGTTCCATGTCCAGTTCTAACAGTTGCTTCCTGACCTGCATACAGGTTTCTCAAGAGGCAGGTCAGGTGGTCTGGGATTCCCATCTCTTTCAGAATGTTCCACAGTTTATTGTGATCCACACAGTCAAAGGCTTTGGCATAGTCAATGAAGCAGAAATAGATGTTTTTCTGAAACTCTCTTGCTTTCTCCATGATCCAGCGGATGTTGGCAATTTGATCTCTGGTGCCTCTGCCTTTTCTAAAACCTGCTTGAACATCTGGGAGTTCACGATTCACATACTGCTGAAGCCTGGCTTGGAGAATTTTGAGCATGACTTTACTAGCGTGTGAGATGAGTGCAATTGTGCGGTAGTTTGAGCATTCTTTGGCATTGCCTTTCTTTGGGATTGGAATGAAGACTGACCTCTTCCAGTCCTGTGGCCACTGCTGAGTTTTCCAAATCTGCTGGCATATTGAGTGCAGCACTTTCACAGCATCATCTTTCAAGACTTGAAATAGCTCAACTGGAATTCCATCACCTCCACTAGCTTTGTTCGTAGTGATGCTTTCTAAGGCCCACTTGACTTCACATTCCAAGATGTCTGGCTCTAGGTCAGTGATCACGTTATCGTGACTATCTTGGTCGTGACGATCTTTTTTGTACAGTTCTTCTGTGTAATCTTGCCACCTCTTCTTAGTATCTTCTGCTTCTGTTAGGTCCATACCCTTTCTGTCCTTTATCAAGCCCATCTTTGCATGAAATGTTCCCTTGGAATCTCTAATTTTCTTGAAGAGCTCTCTTGTTTTTCCTATTCTGTTGTTTTCCTCTATTTCTTTGCATTGATCACTGAGGAAGTCTTTCTTATCTCTCCTTGCTATTCTTTGGAACTCTGCATTCAGATGCTTATATCTTTCCTTTTCTCCTTTGCTTTTCGCCTCTCTTCTTTTCACAGCTGTTTGTAAGGCCTCCTCAGACAGCCATTTCGCTCTTTTGCATTTCTTTTCCATGGGGATGGTCTTGGTCCCTGTCTCCTGTACAATGTCACGAACCTCCGTCCAGAGTTCATCAGGCACTCTATCAATCAGATCTAGTCCCTTAAATCTATTTCTCACTTCCACTGTATAATCATAAGGGATTTGATTGAGATCATATCTGAATGGTCTAGTGGTTTTCCCTACTTTCTTCAATTTAAGTCTGAACTTCGCAATAAGGAGTTCATGATCTGAGCCACAGTCAGCTCCTGGTCTTGTTTTCGCTAACTGTATACAGCTTCTCCATCTTTGGTTGCAAAGAATATAATCAATCTGATTTCGGTGTTGACCATCTGGTGATGTCCATGTGTAGAGTCTTCTCTTGTGTTGTTGGAAGAGGGTGTTTGCTATGACCAGTGCATTCTCTTGACAAAACTCTATTAGCCTTTGCCCTGCTTCATTCCGTGCTCCAAGGCCAAATTTGCCTGTTACTCCAGGTGTTTCTTGACTTCCTACTTTTGCATTCCAGTCCCCTATAATGAAAAGGACATCTTTTTTGGGTGTTAGTTCTAAAAGATCTTGTAGGTCTTCATAGAACCGATTAACTTCGGCTTCTTCAGCATTACTCGTTGGGGCATAGGCCTGGATTACTGTAATATTGAATGGTTTGCCTTGGAAACGAACAGAAATCATCCTGTCATTTTTAAGATTGCATCCAAGTACTGCATTTCGGACTCTTTTGTTGACCATGATGGCTACTCCATTTCTTCTAAGGGATTCCTGCCCACAGTAGTAGATATAATGGTCGTCTGAGTTAAGTTCACCCATTCCAGTCCATTTTAATTCACTGATTCCTAGAATGTCAACGTTCACTCTTGCCATCTCCTGTTTGACCACTTCCAATTTGCCTTGATTCATGGACCTAACATTCCAGGTTCCTATGCAATACTGCTCTTTACAGCACCGGACCTTGCTTCTATCACTGGTCACATCCACAACTGGGTATTGGTTTTGCCTTTGCTCCATCCCTTTATTCCTTCTATAGTTATTTCTCCACTGAGCTCCAGTAGCATACTGGGCACCTACTGACCTGGGGAATTCCTCATTCAGTATCCTATCATTTTGCCCTTTGTTACTGTTCATGGGGTTCTCAAGGCAAGTATACTGAAGTGGTTTGCCATTCCCTTCTCCAGTGGACCACATTCGGCTGTGGTCCATGTGATCAGATTGGCTAGTTTCCTGTGATTATGATATCAGTCTGTCTGCCCTCTGGTGCCCCCTAGCAATACCTACCGTCTTATTTGGGTTTCTCTTACCTTGGTCGTGGAAAATCTCTTCACAGCCGCTCCAGCAAAGTGCAGCCGCTGTACCTTACCTTGGGTGAGGGGTATCTCCTCGAGGCCGCCCCTCCTGACCTTGAACGCGGAGTAGCTCCTCTCGGCCCTCCTGCGCCCGCGCAGCCACCGCCTGTTGGACGTGGCGTAGCTCCTCTCGGCCACCGGCCCTGGCCTCAGGCGTGGGGTAGCTCCTCACGGCAGCAAGGGCTAGTGGTACCAAAATAATGGATGAGCTCAAAACTGGAGAAATACTATTTCTGCTGTCATGGTGACTAACAAGTATTGCTACTGTTAGTACCTCTGAGACTACTGCTGCCACTGTTACTAGTGCTACTACAATTATTACTGTTATTTTCTTCTCTTTAGGCACAGGGAAATTCATTCTCTATAGCAGAGAACCACCTCTGTGAAAAATAAGAGAGCCAAAACTCAAACCAATGTGGAAGACATTGACCTCTAGAATTCTATCAGATATACCACTGGAAATGATACATCAAACGCAGTAGTTTCATGGTTGATATTCTTAATTGTGATCTTTTAAAAAAAATAACAAACCATTACTCTTAAAAAAGATGAAATTAATCTTTGAGTTTTCCTATTTATCCTTTTTTGGTATATTTACCACAACATGCATTTTTATCTATGTAAAGAACATTGTTTCAGTCTATTTTCTGGTTTGAGTATAAATGGCTCTCTATAAAATCTAGTGGTGGTGATGGAATTCCAGTTGAGCTATTTCAAGTCTTGAAAGATGATGCTGTGAAAGTGCTGCACTCAATATGCCAGCAGATTTGGAAAACTCAGCAGTGGCCACAGGACTGGAAGAGGTCAGTCTTCATTCCAATCCCAAAGAAAGGCAATGCCAAAGAATGCTCAAACTACCGCACAATTGCACTCATCTCACACGCTAGTAAAGTCATGCTCAAAATTCTCCAAGCCAGGCTTCAGCAGTATGTAAACCGTGAACTCCCAGATGTTCAAGCAGGTTTTAGAAAAGGCAGAGGCACCAGAGATCAAATTGCCAACATCCGCTGGATCATGGAGAAAGCAAGAGAGTTTCAGAAAAACATCTATTTCTGCTTCATTGACTATGCCAAAGCCTTTGACTGTGTGGATCACAATAAACTGTGGAACATTCTGAAAGAGATGGGAATCCCAGACCACCTGACCTGCCTCTTGAGAAACCTGTATGCAGGTCAGGAAGCAACAGTTAGAACCGGTCATGGAACAACAGACTGGTTCCAAATAGGAAAAGGAGTGCGTCAAGGTTGTATATTGTCACCTTGCTTATTTAACTTATATGCAGAGTACATCATGAGGAACGCTGGGCTGGAAGAAGCACAAGTTGGAATCAAGATTGCTGGGAGAAATATCAATAACCTCAGATATGCAGATGACACTACCCTTATGGCAGAAAGTGAAGAGGAACTCAAAAGCCTCTTGATGAAAGTGAAAGAGGAGAGTGAAAAGGTTGGCTTGAAGCTCAACATTCAGAAAACAAAGATCATGGCATCTGGTCCCATCACTTCATGGGAAATAGATGGAAAAACAGTGGAAACAGTGTCAGACTTTGTTTTTTTGGGCTCCAAAATCACTGCAGATGCTGATTGCAGCCATGAAATTAAAAGACGCTTGCTCCTTGGAAGGAAAGTTATGACCAACCTTGATAGTATATTAAAAAGCAGAGACATTACTTTGCCGACCAAGGTCCGTCTAGTCAAGGCAATGGTTTTTCCCGTGGTCATGTATGGATGTGAGAGTTGGACTGTGAAGAAAGCTGATCGCCGAAGAATCGATGCTTTTGAACTGTGGTGTTGGAGAAGACTCTTGAGAGTCCCTTATACTGCAAGGAGATCCAACCAGTCCATTCTAAAGGAGATCAGTCCTGGATGTTCATTGGAGGGACTGATGCTAAAGCTGAAACTCCAATACTTTGGCCACCTCATGAGACGAGTTGACTCACTGGAAAAGACTCTGATGCTGGGAAAGGTTGGGGGCGGGAGGAGAAGGGGACGACGGAGAATGAGATGGCTGGATGGCATCACCGACTCTGTGGACATGAGTTTGAGTGTACTCCGGGAGTTGGTGATGGACAGGGAGGCCTGGCGTGCTGTGATTCATGGGGTCGCGGAGAGTCGGACACGACTGAGCGACTGAACTGAACTGAACTGATAAAATCTGGAGAGTATCACTGATATGATTTGGCCATGACATTCTCTTTGTGGGTGTGGTTTGAGGAAATAATTAGAACTCATGCCTCCGTGTTGTATGAGACGCAATGATAACTATCCAGAAGCGCAGAAATTTTCAATAACAAGCTGTGCTTGGAATTCAGACATTTTTAAGAACGGAAAATCAGTATTTATTATCCAGAAACCAAATTACAGTGATTCCCTCAAAACTGCCTATTCAAAAAAATTTTTTTTTAATTTATTTATTTGGCTGTGCTGGGTCTTAGTTGCAGCATGCGAGATCTAGTTCCCTGACCAGGGATTGAACCCAGATCCCTTGCATTCAAAGTACAGTCTTAGCCACTGGAGAACAGGGAAGCTCCTGCCTCTTAAATTTTAAGTGTTACAGTTTCCACAAACCCATATTTTGTAAAATCACTGTAGTTGGGTTACATGCAGCCAGATGTACCTCTAATTGATATTGTCTGCACCAAGACATGATCATATTTCTGTAGTGCTGTTAAGGCTTTTATCATATCATATTGGAACCAGGGATTTTACTGCTTATCTCTTCCATTGGACAGGGAACTCTTTGAATCCAAAGTTATCATTACTTCATCTCTGGCAATCTAGCACCTCCTGGCAAAACTCTGGAGTTATAAAAATGTTGGGTGAATGAATGTTCATTTACATGTTCTATTACCACATATATTCTATTGTATCTCACTGAAATTAACATGTTCTGAATGAGTAATACTTGAGACAAAATATATGTAGTATCAATCCTCAGCAAAGTTAAGACAATTGAAATCATACCAAGCATCTTTTCTGACCACAATGCTATAAGATTAGAAATCAATTTCAGGAAAAAACTGTAAAAAAACCAAAAACATGCAGAGGCTAAACAATACTGAACAATCAATGGATCACTGAAGAAATCAAAGAGGAAACTAAAAAATTCCTAGAGATAAATGACAATGAAAACACAATTATCCAAAACCTATGGGATGCAGCGAAAGCAGTTGTAACATGAAAGTTTATAGCAATACAATCCTCCCTCAAGAAACAAGAAAAATCTCAAATAAACAACCTCTGTTTATACCTAAAGCAACTAGAGAAAGAACAGACAAAACTCAGAGAGACCCAAAATAGTCAAAGCAACCTTGATAAAAAACAGTGGAGCTGGAGGAATATGGCTCCCTGACTTCAGACTATATTACAAAGCTATAGTTATAAAAACGGTATGGTACTGGCACAAAAGCAGAAATACAGATCAATAGAATAGGACAGAGATAAACCCATGTACCCATAGTCACCTAATCAATGACAAAGGAGGCAAGAATATACAATGGAGAAAAGACAGTCTCTTCAATAAGCAATGCTGGGAAAACTGGACAGCTACATGTAAAAGAATGAACACATCCTAACACCATACACCAAAATAAACTCAAAATGGATTAAAAAGCTAAATGTAAGGCCCAACACTATAAAATTCTTAGAGGAAAATATAGGCAGAGTACTCTCTGACTTAAATAGCAGCAAGATCTTACTTGATCCATTTCCTAGAATAATTAAAATAAAAACAAAAGTAAACAAATGGCACCTAATTAAATTTAAAAACTTTGCACAGCAAAGGAAACCATCAATGAAACAGTTCTCACAATAAGAGAAAATATTTGCAAATGAAGGAACTGACAATGGATTAATCTCTAAAATATGCAAATGGCTTATGCACCTCAATGTCAAAAAACAAAAAACAAAATCTCAATTGAAACAAAGGGCTGAAGATCTAAATAGACATTTCTCCAAGGAAGATATACAGATGACTAAAAAGCACATGAAAAGATACTCAACATCAGTAATTATCAGATAAATGTAAATAAAAACTAAAGTGAGTAGTTTTTATCAAAGAGGAAACTAAAAAAAGCATCCCATAGGTTTTGGATAATCATGTTTTCATTGTCATTTATCTCTAGGTATTATTTTAGTTTCCTCTTTGATAAACCACTCCGTGCCAGTCAGAATGGCCATCATCAAAATGTCTATAAACAACAAATGGAGATAGTGTGGAGAAAATGGAATCTTTCTACACTGTTGGTAGAAATGTAAACTGGTATAGTTACTATGGAGACAGTATGGAAGTTCCTTAAAAAAACTAAAAATAGAGCTATCATATGACCTAGCAATCCCATTCCTCCATGTATCCAGAGAGAACCGTAATTTTAAAAGATACATGCAACCCAGTGTTCACTGTAGCACTATTTACAATAGCCAGGACATGGAAACAACCTGCTGCTGCTACTGCTGCTGCTAAGTCATTTCAGTTGTGTCCAACTCTGTGTGACCCCACAGACAGAAGCCCACCAGGCTCCCCCGTCCCTGGGATTCTCCAGGCAAGAACACTGGAGTGGGTGCCATTGCCTTCTCCAATGTGTGAAAGTCAAAAGTGAAAGTGAAGTCGCTCAATCGTGTCCAACCCTTAGCGACCCCACGGACTGCAGCCTACCAGGCTCCTCCGTCCATGGGATTTTCTAGGCAAGAGTACTGGAGTGGCTTGCCATTGCCTTCTCCGTGGAAACAACCTAAGCAACCTAAATGCTGAACTACAGAAGAATGAATAAGGAAAATATGGTACATATATACAATGGAATATTATTCAGCCACAAAAAGAACAAAATATGCCATTTGTAGCAACATGAATGGCCCTAGAGCTTGCCATACTGAGTGAAGTAAGACAGAGAAAGACAAATATCATATGATATCACTTATAGATGGAATCTAAAAAAAAAGCTATAGATGAATTTATCCTCAAAACATAAATAGAGTTACAGATATAGAGAATAAGTTTATGGTTATCAGGGAGTAAAGATGGTGGAGGGATAAATTGGAATACTGGGGCTGACATATATATATATATAAAATAGATACCTAATAAGGACCTACTATATAGAACAGGAAACTCTAAGCAGTACTCCATTAATATAATGGCCTGTATGGGAAAAGAATGTAAAAATGAGACAATGTATGAATTTGTATAACAGATTCACTTTTCTGTACACCTGAAAGTAACACAATATTGTAAATCAATTATACCTCAATAAAAATAAAAGCCAAAAAAAAATCTGGTGATTCATTGATGTGGAGAGAGAGAGATCGATTGGTCTAGGATGACTCCCAAGTGTGTATATTAAACAATTATTAATGTATTGCATGGAAATCATCTAAATAAAATACATGAGGTGAGTAATATTTTGGGGAAAAACAATGAAACATAATTCTCATTGACAGATAAGTGAGGATTAGAAAATTAAAGATCAAACAACCAAAAAGTGATAGAGCTAGGATTCAAACCCAGGCAGCTGCACAACTGTCCTGATATCCATTATTAAAACATTTCTTAACCTTAGGCCCTGCCTTCCTGCCTGGGAGGAGCCATGCATTTCAGCCAACACATCACTATTGGAAAGACTAAAATTCTGTCCTTTAACACTGTCAGCATTTGTGAGCACAATTAGAAGGTGCACTCAGGACACATCCAGGCACATCAGGATCATTAATGCTGTCTTTTAACATATCAGCAACTCTTTTCTCCAAAGAAAACATATTGAGAAATTATTCCTAAGTGTATAAATAAAGAAAGCTGTATTTCCAAGCTGAAATATCCTGTGTGTGTGTGTACACTTGTTGCTCAATTTTCACTTATACCATCAAATTTTCTTAATTAATTTTATGCGAAGAGTTGACTCACTGGAAAAGACTCTGATGCTGGGAAGGATTGGGGGCGGGAGGAGAAGGGGACGACAGAGAAGTGAGATGGCTGGATGGCATCACCAACTCAATGGACATGAGTTTGAGTGAACTCCGGGACTTGGTGTTGGACAGGGAGACCTGGCGTGCTGTGATTCATGGGGTCGCAAAGAGTCGGTCACGACTGAGAGACTGAACTGAACTGAACTGAAATGATGGGAGAGGATTTCACATTACAGGCTAAGAAGTTCCTATGGAGCTCCTAAAAAACTAAAGGCAACCCAAAGGATTTTATCAGCAACATTCATCATTTTATTGTTTTTATCTGTAAACTAATAATGTTACTTAATTCTTAGTGAGCTTATACATTTAATATGCTCAGAACAGTGTCTGGCACATAGTAGGTAAATATTAGTTATTATAATTGACAATAGTATTTATTCCCACTCTCCACAGCTATTTTTTGAATCTACTCACAGGATTTTGAACTCAAAATCCTTCTGTGTTTAAAAATACCCTTTTAAGGAAAATAAAGGTTCAAAATAATCATTTTTAAAACTGACAATAGGGAAAGAAAAAAATTATTAACATTGAATTGAAAAAGTGCTTTTCTCTCATCATGTTTAAGGTAAATTTTCTTTCATAAGAAATAAAAATTTCAGGCATAAGCCAACTGCATGCCATAACTGAATAAAATTCACTTCAAATTTATATGTAACAATGTACATTTCTTTAACAGGCTGTGACTCATATATTTGCTTAGACAATTGAAAACTTTATAAAATCTTGTATTTAAGATATTACTTTTTAATATCCTTGCATTAAAATGAACATGATGACTTTTTAATATTACTAGAAAGCACCCTATCCCCAGTTGTAAAGATATATTTCTTGTGTGATTTTATTATATGCTTAATAATAGTACCTGTGAGCTCAGATTTCTTTTGAATAAAATTGATTGGAAACAATATCTACCCTAAAGCATCTTTAATGTCATTATAGATGGGTAGGAGTAAATTAAGCGGTATTTAGGCACCAAAGTCTTTAATTTCATTGCATTTGAGTAGGAGTTAGACATTATGAGGTCCAATTAAAAAAGTCACTAATGTTTTTACATCTGAGTAGGAGTAAATTAAACAAAATCACTCCTGAGCTGCTAATATCATTTTAATTGAATGTCATTCAGTTTCTAACTGCTGTTACAACACTACTGATAATGAGCTATTTCTAAAAGCATCTGAGACTCCAGGGCTGTGGCTGCTGAAAATGAAGTTACAGGTTAGGAGATGACGGGGTGAGCACTGGGATGTGGAAAAAGAAGCTAGCAACGTGATGAGAGAGGTAACATCCTGTTTGGTGACATGACCTTCAGGTATTAAAACTACTGGATCAAAGAACCTAAGAACCTGCTGGCTGCAAGTTGGTTTGTTATTCCTGGGGGACCAGCATTGGAAAACTACATCTTCCCTGATGATAAGATTTGTAGACTCTGAAAACTAAAGCACTAATCCCATTTATTGAGCCACTATGAATTATTCATAGAGTTTGATTCAAAGGAGAATTTGAAGTTGAAACAATAGTCAAGAAAGACATTAAAAAAAATAGTAACTTTAAGGCAGTCAAAGAAATGCAAACCTTAAATAAAATTTCTTCTGTACTCGAGGTTATTATTTGAGACTATGAAAGACTTTAACAGTCATAAGAGGAAACATTTTAAAGGAAATTTAGTTTGGTAAATAAGCCATTTAGCATTATTACTATTATTATCTACATTAAAGTTTATAATGTGTTGACTGGGGAATTAAAAGATTTATGAATGAAGAAAAAAGATTAATGAAAATTGCTATTAATCTTTTATAAAATTTTAAAGTTATCAAGAATGCTTATTACATACATTGTATTTTTACATACATTTATACACTTACACCGGAGAAGGCAATGGCAAGCCACTCCAGTGTTCTTGCCTGGAGAATCCCAGGGACAGGGGAGCCTGGTGGGCTTCCGTCTATGGGGTCACACAGAGTTGGACACGACTGAAGTGACTTAGCAGCAGCAGCATACACTTAAACATGCATTTATATATATTTAAAAGTCAAAAGCTTATAACATGAAACACCTGTTCCCTATCCCTCTCCATTCAAAATAATGATTTTTCACTTGGTTATTTCTGTCACCATTTTCTTCCATATTTCTAAATATTAACTTTACAGTGCTGTTTCTTCATTTTCAAAGTTAGAAATGGGCTACTGACTTTAAATCATGCAAGATGAGGAATTCACACTCTTTCTCACTTCTCTACACTCCTCTTCCTAGTATATAGAAGAGTTTTCTTTTTTTATTAATTTATTTTAATTGGAGGCTGTACACCAATGGCTGATTCATGTCAATGCATGGCAAAAACCACTACAATACTGTAAAGTAAAAGAGTTTTCTTAATCCATATTTGGTGTTTGATTTTTGTAAAAATGTAAATAATACATGTAGTATAGTAATTTTGCATTTCCTTTTTAAATACAATTTTACTATTCCTGGAATGAATCAGTTCAGTTCAGTTGCTCAGTCGTGTCCGACTCTCTGCGACCCCATGAATCACAGCATGCCAGGCCTCCCTGTCTATCACCAACTCCCGGAGTTCACTCAAACTCATGTCCACAGAGTCGGTGATGCCATCCAGCCATCTCATTCTCTGTCGTCCCCTTCTCCTCCTGCCCCCAATCTTTCCCAGCATCAGAGTCTTTTCCAGTGAGTCAACTCATCGCATGAGGTGGCCAAAGTATTGGAGTTTCAGCTTTAGCATCAGTCCTTCCAATGAACATCCAGGATTGATCTCCTTTAGAATGGACTGGTTGGATCTCCTTGCAGTACATAATGGCCTTTAAAATACATGCTTAGTTTTCTAAGAATCTCTTATTAGTTACTTTAATAATAATTATCCATTCTTCCTCTCTTTCACAATAGCAAAATTAGCAGAGTTTTTAGCTGGTGATATTGCTGCTGATATTAGAAATGAACTCTGGATTTTCCAGCTTCCCTTATTGAGAGACCATATGCTTCATTCTGACCAGTAGGCTGTAAATGGACATGCTATATAACATCTCGGGACTTTTGCTTAAGGAACAATTTATATGTGTTCTTTGTCCCTTTTTGGAAACTTCCTCCATTCTGTTACCTAAAACAAGTTTGCCAATTTGAACTAGGAGGATGAGCCCCTGCCAAGGGATACCAAGAGTGGAGGGCCATTGAGGATAATTATAGAGTAGTTTTTACTATTTCAAGATTTTTCAGTGTGAGGAAAATGTCTATCTAGTATAATTCCTTCACTTTATTCTTTGCAATTTTTTACTAAGACAGAATTCATATAAAATTCAACATTTTAATGGTAAATCCAGTGGATTTCAGTATATTTACAAGGTTATAAAGACTCTTCACTAATGAATTCTGGATCATTTCCATCATCCCCAAACGAAACCCCATGCCTATTAGCAGGCCTTCCTAACCTCCTCTCCCCCCATCCCTGGCAAACACTTCATTTGCTTTCTGTCTCTATGGATTGACTGATTCTGCACATTTCATACCAATGGAACCATACAATATTTGCCCTTTTGTGCCTGGATTCTTTCATAGCATAGTGTTTTCAAGGTTCATCCATGTTGTATGTATCACTACTTTGTTTCTTTCTATGACGGAGTAGTATTCCATTATATGGATAAATGTGGTCTATCCAGCAGAAGAGATTTGTATTTGTCCCCCTTTTTTGCTATTATAAATAATTGAGCTATGAACATTGATATATATGCTTATCTGTGAACATATGTTTCAATTCTCTCAAGTATATACCTAGGGGTGGAATTGCTGGCTTATTTGATAATTTTATGTTTAACTTTTTGAGAAACTTTCAAACTGTTTTTTACAGTAGCTGAACCATTTTATATTCTCACTGTAATGTTTGAGAATTCCATCTAATGAATTTTTCATTTCAGGTAGTGTAATTTTCAACTCCAGAATTTGTGTTTCCTTTTAATTAATTTCTACCTCTTTACTAATATTCTCCATTATGTTAGGTATCATTCTTATTCTAAAGGACTATCTTTCCTAGAGTTCTTTAAACATGAGTCCCAAATTTAGCCTTTCACATATACTTAAAATAGCTGATTTAAAGTCTTTGTTTAGTACATCCAATGTTTGAGTTTTCTCAGAGATAATTTCTGATTGCTTTTTGTTGTTGCTGTTTAGAGTCATATTTCTTTCTCTTTTAAAATATTTATGTATTTAATTTGGCTGCACCAGGTCTTTGTTGCAGCATGTGGGATCTAGTTCCCTGACCAGGGATGGAACCCTGCATTGGCAGAGCAGAGTCTTAGCCACTGTATTACCAGGGAAGTCCCCTAGGGCCATATTATTTCTTTGAATGCCTTGTACATATATGTGTGTGTGTGTGTATATATATATATATATATATATATATATATATATATATATCTGTCCTAAAGGAAATCAGTCCTGAGTATTCATTGGCAGCACTGATGTTGAAGCTGAAACTCCAATACTTTGGCCACCTGATGCGAAGAACTGACTCATTTGAAAAGACCCTGATGTTGAGAAAGACTGAAGGCAGGAGTCATTGAAGGGGATGACAGAGGATGAGATGGTTGGATGACATCACCGACTCAATGGACAAGAGTTTGGGTAAACTCTGGGAGCTGGTGATGGACAGGGAAGCCTGGCGTCCTGCAGTCCATGGGGTCACAAAGAGTCAGACAGGACTGAGCAACTGAACTGAATTGATATATATATACATGTTAATGGAAACTAGAAATTGAATAATTTCCAGAGTGGCAACTCTGGAAATCATCTTCTGCTTCCCTCTCAAGATCTTCTGCTGCTGCTTATAGTTGTTTGTTTAGTGACTTTACCAAACCAATTTTATAAAGTCTATATTCTTTGCCATGTGAAGTCACTGTAATGTTTGTTCCTTTAGATTGAAAGTGAAGTGAAAGTGTTAGTTGCTCAGTTGTGTCTGACTCTGCAACGTCCATGGACTGTATCCCACCAGCTTCATCTGTCTATGGAATTTTCCAGGCAAGAATACTGGAGTGGGTAGCCATTTCCTTCTCTGGGGGATCCTTCCTGACCCATGGATCGAACCAGGGTCTCTTGCATTGCAGGCAGATTCTTTACTGTCTGAGCCATCAGGGAAGCCCTCCATTAGATTAGTGGTCAGTTAACGATTAGAGTTTTTCTTAAATGCTTAGAATTGAAAATTCTCTCAGTCTTCACAAGGGCTCAATGTGTATGTGTTATGGCATGCCTTCAGCATTCAGCCAGGTAATTTACAACTCTGCCTTAGCCTTTACTTCCTGTTTGTCTAGAGGATTGAGCTCAGTGAGAGGCAAGAGCTTAGGGCCTTCTCTGGTCTTTTCCTGAGCGTGTGGATAACCCTGCTATGCACATAACCTTCTAGATTTCCAGAAGTATTTTGGAGCTTTTAAAAGCTCTTATGAAAATCTCATTCCCCAGCCTTTACTCCTAAGATTTTTGGGTAATCTACTGTTTGTGCTGTTATTCATTGGCTCAGGTAGCAATAACTAAAACACTTGTCTATAAATGTTTTAAACAAATGCCCCCTGAATAGCAGCTTTAGCACTGAGTTTCCAATCAGGCAAAATGAAGCTAAGCCTTTGAGTGAGTCTCCCAGGGAGCCACCAGACAGATCAGACCAAGGACAATTCTTCATAAGTGAAGACTGTTTGCTGCTTCTGTTAATGGGAACATGGGCTATTATTTTCAAGGCTACTACTGAGTTAGGGAGTGGTGTGTGGATTTAGGGTAAGTTAAAATACCACAGAGTATTCTTTGGCGGTCAGAGGTTAAAATTCAGTGATTTCACTACTATGGGCCCAGGTTCAATCCTTGGTCAGGGAACTAAGATTCTCTAAGCTGCGTGGCATAGACAAAAAATATTGAAAAAAACTTAAAAAATTATTATGCCACAAAGCTCACTGTGATTGCCAAGATACAGTGGTTTTTCTTGAAAATCAGAAGGTTCCCCCATGCCTCCTCCCAGTCAATTCCTCTCCCCCTTCCACCCAGAAGCAATTGCTGCTCTGACTTATAAAACCAGAAGTTAATTTTGCCTCTTCTAAAAATTCACATAACTGGAATCATATCAGGTACATTTTAAAACTTAAGCATTTTAAGATTCACAAAAGTTCTACGAAATAATTAAAGTGAACTTGTTCTGACAAAACATGGTCCACTGGAGAAGGGAATGGAAAACCACTTTGGTATTCTTGCCTTGAGAATCCCATGAACAATATAAAAAGGCAAAAAGATATGACACTGAAAGATGAACCCTCCAGGTTGGTAGTTGCCCAATATGCTACTGGAGATAAGTGGAGAAGTAACTCCAGAAGAATGAAGAGAAGGAGCCAAAGTGAAAACAACGCCCAACTGCGGATGTGACTGGCGATGGAAATAAAGTCTAGTGCTGTAAGAAACAATATTGCATAGGAACCTGGAATGTTAGGTCCATAAAACAAGGTAAATTGAAGTGGCCAAACAGGAAATGGCAAGAGTGAACATTGACATTTCAGGAATCAGTGAACTAAAACAGACCTGAATGGGAGAATTTCATTGAGATGACCATTATATCTACTACTGTGGGCAAGAATCCCTTAGAAGAAATGGAGTAGACCTCACAGTCAACAAAAGAGTCTGAAATGCAGTACTTGGGTGCAATCTCAAAAACAACAGAATGATCTCTGTTCAATTCCCAAGGTAAATCATTCAATACTACAGTAATGCAAGCCTATGCCCCAACCACTAATGCCAAAGAAGCTAAAGTTGAATGGTTCTATGAAGACCTACAAGACCTTGTAGAACTAATATAAAAAAAAAAATGTCCTTAATATCATAGGAGACTGGAATGCAAAAGTAGGAAGTCAAGAGATACAGCAGTAACAGGCAAGTTTGACCTTGGAGTACAAAATGAAGCAGGGCAAAGGCTAGCAGAGTTTTAAGAGAATGCACTGGTCATAGCAAACATCCTCTTTCAACAACACAAGAGATGACTCTACACATGGACATTGCCAGATGGCCAATACCAAAATCAGACTGATTTTATTCTTTGCAGCCAAAGATAGAGAAGCTCTATACAGTCAGCAAAAACAAGACCAGGAGCTGACTATGACTCAGATCATGAAATCCTTATTGCAAGATTCAGGTTTAAATTGAAGAAAGTAGGGAAAACCACTAGACCATTCAGGTATGACCTAAATAAAATCCTTTATGATTATACAGTGTAAGTGACAAATAGATACAAGGGATTATATCTGATAGTGTCTGAAGAACTATGGATGGAGGTTCATGACATTGTACAGGAGGCAGTGATCAAGACCATCCCCAAGAAAAAGAAATGCAAAAAGGCATAATAGTTTTCTGAGGATAACTGAGAAAAGAAGAGAAGTGAAAGGCAAAGAAGAAACAAAAGATATACCCATCTGAATGAAGAGTTCCAAAGAATAGCAAGGAGAGAGATAAGAAAGCCTTCCTCAGCAATCAATGCAAAGAAATAGAGGAAAACAGTAGAATGTGAAAGAATAGAGATCTCTTTGAGGAAATTAGAGAGTCCAAGGGAATATTTCATGCAAAGATGGGCACAATAAAGGACAGAAATGATATGGACCTAACAGAACCAGAAGATATTAAGAAGAGGTGGAAAAAATACATAGAAGAACTATACAAAAAAGATCTCATTGACCCAGATAACCACAATGGTATGATCACTCACCTAGAGCAAGACATCCAGGAGTCTGAAGTCAAGGGGGCCTTAGGACTACAAACAAAGCTAGTGGAGGTGATGGAATCCAAGCTGAGCTATTTCAAATCCTAAAAGATGATGCTGTGAAAGTGTTGCACTCAATATGCCAGCAAATTTGGAAAACTCAGCAGTGGCCACTGAAAAAGGTCAGTTTTCATTGCAATCCCAAAGAAAGGCAACACCAAAGAATGTTCAAACTACCACACAATTGCACTCATCCCACACACTACCAAGCTAATGCTCACAATTCTCCAAGGTAGGCTTCAACAATGCGTGAACCGAGAACTTCCACATGTTCAAGCTGGATTTAGAAAAGGCAGATGAACCAGAGATCAAATTGCCAACATCTGTTGGATCATAGAAAAAGCAAGAGACTTCCAGAAAACTATCCATTTCTGCTTTATTGACTACGCAAAAGCCTTTGACTGTGTAGATCACAACAAACTGTGGAAAATTCTTAAAGAGATGGGAACAGCAGATCACCTTACCTGCCTCTTGGGAAATCTGTATGCAGGTCAAGAAGCAACAGTTAGAACTGGACCATGGAACAACAGACTGGTTCCAAACAGGGAAAGGAGTACGTCAAGGTTGTATATTGTCAACCTGCTTATTTAACTTATATGCATAGTGAAAGTGAAAGTCGCTCAGTCGTGTCCAACTCTTTGTGACCCCATGGACGATAGAGTCCATGGAGTTCTCTAGGCCAGAACACTGGAGTAGGTAGCCTTTCCCTTTTATGTAACATCTTATAAAACTATATATAACAGTTTATACTATTTATACTATACTAGTTTATA
This sequence comes from Moschus berezovskii, assembly GCF_049115385.1. NCBI lineage: Eukaryota > Metazoa > Chordata > Mammalia > Artiodactyla > Moschidae > Moschus > Moschus berezovskii. The sequence goes on along the minus strand of NC_142471.1, from coordinate 19,512,022 downwards.
GTTACACTATAATATCACAAATAAGATAACGACATGGATCTAGTCAAGATATAAAACGTTGCTATAACCACAGGAATCTCTCATGTTGTGTTTTTATAGGCACATCCACCTCCCTTCTGCCCTTCCCCATTTTTAATCTCTGAAAACAATTTTTTCCTCCATCACTATAATTTTTTCATTTCAAGAACGTTGTACAAAATGAAAACATACTTAATGTAACCTTTCAGGGTTGACTGTTTTATTTACAAAGGATAATTTTCTGGGGATTCATTCAGAATGGTATGTATATCAATTGTTTATTCTTTCAAATTGCCAGTATGGATGTACCTCCTTTTTTTTTTTTGGACATTTTAAAATTGAGATATAGGAATTCCTGGCACTCTAGTTGCTAGGATTTTGCCCTTTCACTGCCAACGCTGCAGGTTTGATCCCTGGTCAGGGAACTAAGATTCTGACTTTTAATGTTGTTGCTGATACTAATCTGAGTCCTGATTTCTTTAACTTAAAATACCTTTTCTTTATTAATGAAGTTTGAAATTTTATAATGTTACATTTTTAGTCTTTTATCATTTATTCCTATTGAGGGTTTTTTTGGTCTTTTTTTCTAATCAATTTTTATAAGCTCTATGTGTACAAAGGATATGAACTCTTTGCCACATATATCGCCATTGTTTTCACCAAGATATTCCTTGTCTCTGGAGGTTTTTCATCTGTTTGCCATATAGATCCTTTAAAATTTTATGTAACTACATTTCTCAGTTGTTTATTATATGCATTTCACTTTTCCTTATGAATGACTCCAAGGTCTGGACTTACACAAAATATTTTAATATTTTTCTATTTTCGTTGTTTAATTTTTGAGCATGTGTTTTATAACTTCAGCTTGCTTGGAATTTATTTTAGTGTATCAAAGATATATTGCTGTAATTTTGTTGTTATTGTTGATTCCCCCCAGGTGGAAAACTAGCAAAATTTATTGACCAAATCATTTCCCTAAAGAAACTTATCTCTTATTTTATTTTATTAAAAATAAATGTTCTTTCTCCCCATTGACTTAATGTTCCTCCTGTGTGATATATTTAATGCTTATTTATTTTGACCTATTTTATGCTACTGGTCTTTTCTATTTTTGACATCTAAACATAATATTTAGTAATTACAATTAAAAATATTTAGTTTACTTCTTTTCAAAACTTGTTCTCATCTGTTTATTCTTCTAGACACTTTCTATTTTTCCTGTCAGGCATAAAACTATCCTGCTGGGATTTTATTGGCTTTGCATAGCACTTATAATTATCAACTTCATAACATATAAGTTTCTTATCCAGGAATATGGGCTTCCCTGCTGGTTCAGATGGTAAAGAATCCACCTGCAATGCAGGAGACCAGTTTCGATCCCTGGGTCAGGAAGACCCCCTGAAGAAGGGAATGGCTACCCACTCCACTATTCTTGCTCGGAGAATTTCCATGGACAGAAGAACCTGGCAGGCTACAGTTGACGGGGCCGCAAAGAGTCAAACACGACTGAGAGAGCAACATACACACATCCAGGAATATGCCACATTTTTTCATTAATTTAAAGTTTGTTTCATTAATAGCCTTCAGCAAGGTACTTTTCTTCATACTGTACACAGAAATTTTCATTAAAACATTTTTAAGCAACTGATTTCCTATTTGGGAAAAATAAATTAGATGCTTACCTCACATTATATATATCTCTAATAAATTTCAAGTAAATTAAATAGCTGTGTGTAGAAATAAAATGATAAAAACTATTAGCAAAATATTAAAGCAAATATTTATCTGAACCTAGAATAGGCAAAGATTTTCTAAACCTATAAGTAATGCAGTAACATGCAAAGGAAGCATCTATAACTTCAATTAAATACAAATTTAAAACTTTTGAATATCATTAAAAATTGATGACAAATGAAATTCTGTGGAAAAATATTGATACAAATATAAAGAACAAGTGACAAATGGGAGCTAATTAAACTTAAAAGCTTCTGCCCGGCAAAGGAAACCATAAACAAAGCATAAAGACAAACAACAGAATGGGAGAAAACACTTACAAAGTGACCAACAGGGGATTAATCTCCAAAATATAAAATCAGCTCATTCAGCTCTAAAAAAAAAAAGAACCCAATAAAAAAATAAGCTGAAGATCTAACTAGACATTCCTCCAAAGAAAACATATATATGGCTAGAAAGTATATAAAAAGATGCTCAACATCACTAATTATTAGACAGATGCAAATCAATACTACAATGAAGTACCACCTCACACTGGTTGGAATGGTCATGATCAAAAAGCCTACAAACAATAAATTTTGGAGAGGGTGTGGAGAAAAGAAAACCTAGAAAACCTTCCTAAACATTGGTGGGAACGTAACTTTTATAACCACTATGGAGAACAGTATGGAGGTTCCTTAAAAAACTAAAAACAGAGCTACCCTATGATCCAACAATCCTACTTCTGAGTATATATCCAGAGAAAACTGTAATCCAAAAGGATACATGCACCCCAGTGTTCACTGCAGCACTATTATTTACAACAGCCAAGACATGAAAGAAACCTAAATGTCCATCAATAGAGGAATGGATAAAGATGTGATACATATATACAATGGAATATTACTCAGCCATAAAAAGAATGAAATAATGCCATTTGCAGAAACATAGATGGACCTAAAGATTATCATACTAAGTCAAGTCAGACAGAGAAAGACAAATACCATATGCTATCACTTCTATGTGGAATCTAATTTTAAAATAGACACGAACAAGTCTTACAGACTTGTTTATAAGATAGAAACAGACTTCAGTCAGTTCAGTTCAGTCACTCAGTCGTGTCCGACTCTCTGCGACCCCATGAATCACAGCACGCCAGGCCTCCCTGTCCATCACCAACTCCCGGGGTTCACTCAAACTCATGTCCACAGAGTTGGTGATGCCATTCAGCCATCTCATTCTCTGTCGTCCCCTTCTCCTCCCACCCCCAACCTTTCCCAGCATCAGAGTCTTTTCCAGTGAGTCAACTCATCGCATGAGGTGGCCAAAGTATTGGAGTTTCAGCTTTAGCATCAGTCCTTCCAATGAACACCCAGGATTGATCTCCCTTAGAATCGATTGGTTGGATCTCCCTGCAGTACAAGGAACTCTCAAGAGTCTTCTCCACACCACAGTTCAAAAGCATCAATTCTTCGGCGATCAGCCTTCTTCACAGTCTAACTCTCACATCCATACATGACCACGGGAAAAACCATAGCCTTGACTAGACCGACCTTGGTTGGCAAAGTAATGTCTCTGCTTTTTAATATGCTATCTAGGTTGGTCATAACTTTCCTTCCAAGGAGTAAGCGTCTTTTAATTTCATGGCTGCAATCAGCATCCAAAGTGATTTTGGAGCCCCAAAAAATAAAGTCTGACACTGTTTCCACTGTTTTTCCATCTATTTCCTATGAAGTGATGGGACCAGATGCCATGATCTTTGTTTTCTGAATGTTGAGCTTCTAGCCAACCTTTTCACTCTCCTCTTTCACTTTCATCAAGAGGCTTTTGAGTTCCTCTTCACTTTCTGCCATAAGGGTAGTGTCATCTGCATATCTGAGGTTATTGATATTTCTCCCAGCAATCTTGACTCCAGCTTGTGCTTCTTCCAGCCCAGCGTTCCTCATGATGTACTCTGCATATAAGTTAAATAAGCAAGGTGACAATATACAGCCTTGATGTACTCCTTTTCCTACTTGGAACCAGTCTGTTGTTTCATGTCCAGTTCTAACTGTTGCTTCCTGACCTGCATACAGGTTTCTCAAGAGGCAGGTCAGGTGGTCTGGGATTCCCATCTCTTTCAGAATGTTCCACAGTTTATTGTGATCCACACAGTCAAAAGCTTTGGCATAGTCAATGAAGCAGAAATAGATGTTTTTCTGGAACTCTCTTGCTTTCTCCATGATCCAGCGGATGTTGGCAATTTGATCTCTGGTGCCTCTGCCTTTGATATCCAAAACAAACTTTTGATTACCAAAGCGGAAACCTGGGGAGAGGTTGTTGTCGTTTAGCCTCTAAGTTGTGTCCTACTCTTTGAAACTCTATGGGTTGTAGGCCACAAAGCTCCTCTGTCCATGAGATTTCCCAGGCAAGAATATTGGATTGGGTTACCATTTCCTTCTCCAGGCGATCTTCCCGACTCAGGGATTGAACCCAAGTCTCCTATATTGACAGGCAGATTCTTTACAACTGGCCCCCTGGTAGGGGGGGGGAACTTAGGATGAACACAGACACATTATATAAGATAGACAGCCAACAAGGACCTACTTGTATAGCACAGGAGATAGTACTCAGTATTCTGTGATAACCTATATGAGAAAAGAATCTAAAGAAGAACGAATATCTGTATATATATATAACTGAGTCACTTTCCTGTGCACCTGAAGCGAACACAACATTGTAAATAAACTCTACTCCAGCAAAATATAAATATAAAAATAAATAAATGTATTTCTTCAAAATGAAAAAAAAGAAGGAACAAATGACAAATGTCCTTTGGTAGATGAGGTGATTGTTCCCAGTTCTTCTCTGTGCTTTGTTCTCAGTTACACCCTTTCTGTAATAGGATTACATGTTATTCATTTTTCCCTGTACTTGGCTGATCCTCCAAGTAAAATAGGTGGAGTAATTTCCTGGCTCTACTGGTATAAGTAGGGCCACCTGGATTCACCACCTGACTTGCTCTGGCCAATGGTAGGTTAGCAGACGTGAGAAAAATAGAGGCTTTCCATAGACTTGCATGGCTTGGTGTGACCTCATGCTTCTGCCATCTGTCTTGGGCATAAGCATGTTCTGAGACTACATTGGTCTGAGTAAGAGATATGGAACACACCTGGACCCATGTGAGCCTGACGCAGAGCCTCCCCAGCCAATCTGTGAGCCCACATAGGAGAAATGGGTGCTTGTAGTTTAATCCCCTAGGTTTTCAGTTGTTTAGAACGTTACAACGGAAATACAGTCATCTATAAAGACTTTCACAAATCAATCAAGGAAATACTCGAAACCTCAATTGAAAATGAGTGAAAAACAAGAAATAGGTTAATCTCCCTCTTGCTCTTTCTCTAGTGCTCTCTCACTCTCTTATTTGCTTTCTCAGACACAAAACATAAACTGCCAATAAACACATGCAAAAGTATTCAATCATACTAAAAACATTCAGATTAAAATATCAACAATATGCTCCTCAACTTCTCAACTTCCTATTGAAGTACTCCAGGTGGAACTATCACTTTCTCTTTCCTGTGGTAACAGATTGACTGGACTTCCCTAACTCAACTCTCCATATTTCAATAAGAGGGTACTTTTCAAAATTCAAATTCAATCATGCCAACCCCATGCCAAGCTCCCCAGCTACCTCTTAGCCTTTATCTCTAACCACTCTCATAGTACTCCATCTTCTTCAGTACATGTATCTGTTTGTTTGTAATTATATTTTAATTTGTATAATTATTTATTCAATATCTATCTCTTATATCAAATTACATACTCCAAGAACCAGAGACTGGATCTGTTTTTGCTTGCCAGTTATACCTAGATAGACACCTGATAAATATTTGCCTAATTAATTGATGAATATTATTACTTTATAATTAATTGAGAATGATGAAACAAAGTTAACACCCAGTGTTGACAAATCTACAATAAAACAAGCACTCTTCAAAAATGTGCTAGCAATTTAAAATTAGTATTATTCTTCTGGAGGGAAGTTTTATAACATATACCAGGTTTATAGCTTTTAATACCCTTTGATCCAGTTATTTCACTTCTAGGAGCTTCATCTCTTTTAATAATCAAAGAAGCACTCAGGACTATGGATGGTGAAACAATATAATCAGTTCAGTTCAGTCGCTCAGTTGTGTCTGATTCTTTGCGACCCCATGGACTATAGCACGCCAGGCCTCCCTGTCCATCACCAACTCCCAGAGTCCACGCAAACCCATGTCCGTTGAGTTGGTGATGCCATCCAGCAATCTCATCCTCTGTCGTCCCCTTCTCCTCCTGCCCTCAATCTTTCCCAGCATCAGGGTCTTTTCAAATGAGACAGCTCTTCACATCAGGTGGCCAAAGTATTGGAGTTTCATCTTCAAAATCAGTCCTTCCAGTGAACACCCAGGACTGATCTCCTTTAGGATGGACTGGTTGGATCTTCCTAAAGTTCAAGGGACTCTCAAGAGTCTTCTCCAACACCACAGTTCAAAAGCATCAATTCTTCGGTGCTTAGCTTTCTTTATAGTCCAACTCTCACATCCATACATGACCACTGGAAAAACCATAGCCTTGACTAGACGGACCTTTGTTGACAAAGTAATGTCTCTGCTTTTTAATATGTTATTTAGGTTGGTCATAACTTTCCTTCCAAGGAGTGTCTTTTAATTTCCTGGCTGCAATCAGCATCTGCAGTGATTTTGGAGCCCAGAAAAATAAAGTCAGCCACTGTTTCCACTGTTTCCCCATCTATTTCCCATGAAGTGATGGGACTGGATGCCATGATCTTGTTTCATGATGCCATGAAACAATATATATTATCCCCAAAAGAAGAGAAACCTAAAGTTTATCAATAAATGATTAAGTAAATTATGGTATTACCACCTGATGAAAGATTATGTATTCATGGAAAATTGCTCATAATACTGTTTAGTGCAACCAAAAGCAAAATAGAAAATAAAGTATTTACAAGTATGTATACTAGGCAAAAACAAATCAAAAGCATATTCATACATAAAAATCATGAAATTTTAACAAGATTAAATTTAAGGACAAATTTTGCTTTTACTGTATTTATGCTTTTTATTGATTTACACATTTTCTTTAACAAAAGCCTATAGTTTTACTTCCTTGTTAGCTTTTCAATGCTTTCAAGTAGTCTTTTTTCATTATTTTGTTCTTTTCTAGTTGTCCTCAGAAAAATGGGTGGTCCAAGAACTCAAAGGTTGAAAAATTAATATTTGTGCTTTTCAGATACATAATTTTTCTATTTAAAATCCTGCAACATTATTAATGTTCAATTTTTAAATTTAGACTATTCAGAACAACACTTTTATTTTATAAAGTTACTATAAGACCATTCATTAGATGACAGTTTTGGTTATCCATCTTAAGGCTGTATTTGGTCATCTTAATTGTCCTTATTCATTTCTAAATTTTCACTAGACATTTATAGATGTTTTTATAATGACTAAATCTACCCATTTGAAGTAGCTAAAATAATTAGATAGGATTTTATTTACAAATTTCTGGTCACACTATTCAGTAGCTGCTGCTGCTAAGTCGCTTCAGTCATGTCTGATTCGGTGTGACCCCATAGAAGGCAGCCCACCAGGCTCCTCTGTCCACAGGATTCTCCAGGCAAGAATACTGGAGTGGGTTGCCATTTCTTTCTCCCATTCAGTAGCTACACTTATGCATTTTATAATAAATTCTAGATTTAAAAATTGGCTTAAAAGACTATCAGATATGAAATCATATCCACAATATATTTAATAATGACAACCACAACAAAAACCAACATCAACAACCAGTGAACAAAATAAACCCCAAAATATTGGCAAAACAGAACTTTTCTTTAGGCCAGATTCAGTGATCTTATCATTATTCATAGCTTGCTAAGCATTGTTTTTCTTTGTGTGTTTGTCATAGCCTAGCCTACAAACTCCATTCCTGATATTAGATAAGTATAGATTACTATGGACAAGTGCATCAAACACTTTCTGTAGACTATGTTTTTCTTCCAGCCTTGGATGAATGATTCAGTAGATCTCACAACTTTTATTTCTTTAAGCAATTTGATCAAACTACTAAGGGATGGCCTGTGGACAACAGCAGTCTGAAAGTGGAGGCCGAAAAGTTAACAATCACTGTATGGACTTCACTCCAGGGTTAAGTCTTTAGTAAGTTCTAAGGAAACAGGAAATGGCAACCCACTCCAGTATTCTTGCCTGGAGAACCCTATGAACAGAGGAGCCTGGTGGGCTACAGTTCATGGGGTTGCAAAGAGTAGGATGTGACTGAGAGACACACACAACAAGGGAATAGAAAGGCTATCCCTCAGAAGGTCGATTCAAATTCAGGCTATGCTTTTAGACATCCCAGTGGCTACCCACTGGGATAAAAACCTGTCACATGCTAAATCCTGCCACCCTGCTACCCTTAGAAACAAACCCCTGGAGCATGACTGTATAGAAACCATAGACATGACCTATTCCAGTTGCCCCCAACCTAAGAAGTAAGCCTCTCCCAAACACTAAAGAGGAATGGTTCACAAGTGGGAGCAGTTTTAGGAGAGGGAAAAATCCTGCTGGAATATGCAGTAACCTCCCAGACCCCAGTCATAGAAACGAGAAGCCTATCCCAGGGACTTCTGCCCAAAAGATGGAGCTGATAGCTCTCACCTGAGCCTTAGAGATTGGGACAGGGAAGATCTTACATGTTACGCTGACTGTAGAGAATAAATAGATGAAACATGGTTGAAGCATACTGAAGTTCTTAGAAGAAATACAGATTATAGAAAAGGTGATGGTGATTTATCATGAAACGTGAAAGTGTTAGTCGCTAAGTTGTGTCTGATTCTGTGACCCCATGGATTGTATCTTGCCAGGTTTCTCTGTCCATAGAATTCTCCAGGCAAGAATACTGGAGTAGGTTGCCATGCCCTTTTCCAGGAGATCATCCTGACCCAGGGATCGAATACAGGTCTCCCATATTGCAGGCAGATTCTTTATCATTAGAGCCACCCAGGAAGCCTAAGTGATTTACAATAAAGTGACTTATCATCAGTTCAGTTCAGTTCAGTCGCTCAGTTGTGTCCGACTCTTTGCGACCACATGAATCACAGCACGCCAGGCCTCCCTGTCCATCACCAACTCCCGGAGTTCACTCAAACTCATGTCCATCGAGTCGGTGATGCCATCCAGCCATCTCATTCTCTGTCATCCCCTTCTCCTCCAGCCCCCAATCCCTCCCAGCATCAGAGTCTTTTCTAGTGAGTCAACTTGTCGCATGAGGTGGCCAAAGTATTGCAGTTTCAGCTTTAGCATCAGTCCTCCCAATGAACACCCAGGATCGATCTCCCTTAGAATAGACTGGTTGGATCGCCTTGCAGTCCAAGGGACTCTCAAGAGTCTTCTCCAATACCACAGTTCAAAAGCATCAATTCTTCAGCGATCAGCTTTCTTCACAGTCCAACTCTCACATCCATACATGACCACTGGAAAAACCATAGCCTTGACTAGACAGACCTTGGTTGGCAAAGTAATGTCTCTGCTTTTTAAAATTCTATCTAGGTTGGTCATAACTTTCCTTCCAAGGAGTAAGCGTCTTTTAATTTCATGGCTGCAATCAGCATCTGCAGTGATTTTGGAGCCCCCAAAAAGTCTGACACTGTTTCCACTGTTTCCCCATCTATTTCCCATGAAGTGATGGGACCAGATGCCATGATCTTTGTTTTCTAAATGCTGAGCTTTAAGCCAACCTTTTCACTCTCCTCTTTCACTTTCAGCGAGAGGTTTTCTAGTTCCTCTTCACTTTCTGCCATAAGGGTAGTGTCATCTGCATATCTGAGGTTATTGATATTTCACCCAGCAATCTTGATTCCAGTTTGTGCTTCTTCCAGCCCGGTGTTCCTCATGATGTACTCTGCATATAAGTTAAATAAGCAGGGTGACAATATACAACCTTGACGTACTCCTTTTCCTATTTGGAACCAGTCTGTTGTTTCATGTCCAGTTCTAACTGTTGCTTCCTGACCTGCATACAGGTTTCTCAAGAGGCAGGTCAGGTGGTCTGGTATTCCCATCTCTTTCAGAATGTTCCACAGTTTATTGTGATCCACACAGTCAAAGGCTTTGGCACAGTCAATGAAGCAGAAATAGATGTTTTTCTGAAACTCTCTTGCTTTCTCCATGATCGAGCGGATGTTGGCAATTTAATCTCTGGTTCCTCTGCCTTTTCTAAAACCAGCTTGAACATCTGGAAGTTCACGGTTCACATATTGCTGAAGCCTGGCTTGGAGAATTTTGAGCATGACTTTACTAGCGTGTGAGATGAGTGCAATTGTGCAGTAGTTTGCGCATTCTTTGGCATTGCCTTTCTTTGGGATTGGAATGAAGACTGACCTTTTCCAGTCCTGTGGCCACTGCTGAGTTTTCTAAATTTGCTGGCATATTGAGTGCAGCACTTTCACAGCATCATCTTTCAGGATTTGGGGAACACTAAAAGGCGAATGAAGAGATAATAAAGGGAAACAAGAAGGTGGACACAACTGCCAAAAGGGTGACCCTGGAACAGTAATTAGGCAACCATCCCTTACATCTTGAAGGCCAGATCCATTCAATTATCCCCCAGTCTACACAAAGGAAGACTTAGACAAGGCCTGAAAATGGGGCTTCAATAGAGATCTAGGAGGCCATGAAAGTGAAAGTCGCTTAGTCATGCCTGACTCTTTGCGATCCCATGGACTATACAGTCCATGGATTTCTCCAGGCCAGAATACTGGTTAGGGTAGCCATGAGTGGATATTTAATGAACATGGGAAATACTGTCCCCCAGCTTCAGCTTGTCAAGCCATGAAGAAGGCTCATCAAGAAACTCACTGTGGTAGCTGTGACCTCCTGATAACTTTTAGGAACCTAAAGGACTTGTTTGAGATATCTATCTAAAAACATTTCTGTGACAGCATTTACATAAGAACTGTATTTATTATAATGTGTTTATCCTCCTGGACCCAGAGTGTTTACTTACTAAGAGATAAAGTGATTTGAGTGCTTTATTGACAAGACTCATCTTACCTATGTTCTATGACAATTCAAGGATGGTATTCAGAATAAATTTCCAATGTATGTGTTTAAAAAAAAAGAAACTCACTGTGGGAGGGAAGACCTATTTAATTGGTTAGTTGAGGTCATAGTAACTCTTGGCATGAAAAGTAAAAACCCCAGCGTGAGAAACCCCCACATAAGGCCCATTCATACCATAGGGACATATCCTGAGAGGACTGGCAAATTGATTACACTGTCATACCGAGAGCATAGGCAACTTCAGGTATCTCCTGGCGCCAGTGGACATGTTTTTCAGGTGGATAGAAGCATTTCCCACTAGAACTGAAATGGCAGCTGAAGTGGCTGAAGCATTACTCAAAGAGCTAATCCCCAGGTTTGGGCTTGTAGGATCCCTAGAAAGAGATAATGGTCCAGCCTTTGTGTCTCAAGTCAGTAAGGGGATAACAAGTGCCCTGGGCATATTCCGGACCTTTCACTCAGTCTGGAGACCCCAATTATTAGGGAAAGTAGAGAGATCCAGTCAGCCCTTGAAATAAGCCTTTTGTTTAAGGAAACTCTGTATCAGGAAACTCAGGAAAACTGGATTAAGTTGCTTTTGATTGCCCTGCTCCGCATGCAGTTAGCCCCAAGGGGTTAAAGCTAAGTGCTTTCTGACTCATGTATAGCAAACCCATTCCCCACACCTGAGAGAAGAGATACTTAACCCCCTTGAAATGGAACAACTCAGTATGCCTCCAGGTAGGAGAAATCATGAAAACTCTGATGGAATATGCTAACTTTGGGCAATCAGCATCAACTTGCCCTCCATATCCCTTCCAGCCAGGAGGCTGGGTGAACCTAGGAACCTGGAAGACCAGCCTACAAAACCAGCTCACTCCCAAGTGGAGCAGATCCCACTTGATGATCTGAACCACCCACTCTGCTCTGAAGCTGCAACGGTTGCCCCATGGGTGCATCACACTTAAGTGAAAAGCATCCCAATCTCCCGAGAGACAACCTGGAGCAAGGAATCCCCTTGACTATCCTCTCTTCCCTGAAGCTTCTCTTCTGAAAAACAACTAAAGTGTTGACCAGGGAGATTCAGGCCACAGCAGTGAGTCTCCACATCAGGGCACAGTTTTCCCTATGGACAAAAGACCTAGAAACTTGCATTTTTAGAAAAATTCTGACACATGACCATTATTCTCTGGCTAATATTTGAACCGTGAATCTTAAATTGTCTAGTGTCATTGGTCTCAAGAAAGTTAGAGAAACAGTGGTCGCTCAGCAATACACTGAGAGCTGAGTCCTGATGATATACACACGTAAAGACAGCTGGGAGATGCTCTGCTCCTCTACTTTGCTATGACAGCCACCCAAATCTGAAGAAAACAGTTACAAAGACAGACCTGCACCCCCTCAGTGCCCCTCAAGGATGAGGACCAGAACAAGAGACAGAGGAGGGATTTGTCACTGGTGAAGCTTATGGATAATTCCTGGGGTATCAAAACAGAACCTGGGTAATAAAGTCTAACCTTTTCTTCTTTTCCTTTGTGCTTCCTCCAGGTTCACTTGCTTGTAGGGTGCCACATGCAGAGACCTTGCTCCCCAGTGCTTCAGACGAGAGTTCCTAGCTTGAAATGGTGGGCCTGACCCCTCAGCTGTGCGGGCAGGTAGAGACGCTGCACCGGCACTCAATTCAAGATGGCGGTGGCACGTTCACGTGCAGATGCCTCCTGGCGCTGAGATCTGGAGCATGAGCAGCACAGCTTCGCCCAACCTGCAAGAGCTCCACCCCCTGCAGCCGCTGAGAATCCAATAAAACAGTTGCCTTTACAGCCTATTCTCTACAGCAGGAGCTTGCATCTCTCCGTTATTTGATTAAAGAAGTAAGTTTTTATTTGCTTCTGAAACAAACTGAAGTTTTGTTCTGTTGGCTATAATGACACTGGGCAGAAGGACCTTTGCTTGGGACCAACTCAGGAGGGTTGGTAACGGGGGTTCAGTTTTCTTTCAATGAGACCACACAGTCCTTTGCTTCTACATCTCCAGGAAACATGCTGAGCTTTCTCAGTGGTAGAGAAACTCCCTTTCTCACTTGATTTAACTGAAGCACAAGCTCCTTCATTCTTTCCCTCATTAAGAGGAGGACAGAATGCATAGCACATTAACAATTCTTCAAATAAATCCTTTCTTCCTTTACAACTTCAGTTTTTTTTTATCTCATTAGGTGAAGTGATGTGTTGCTGCTGCTGCTGCTGCTGCTGCTAAGTCACTTCAGTCGTGTCTGACTCTGTGCGACCCCATAGACGGCAGCCCACCAGGCTCCGCCATCTCTGGGATTCTCCAAGCAAGAACACTGGAGTGGGTTGCCATTTCCTTCTCCAGTGTGTGAAAGTGAAAAGTGAAAGTGAAGTCGCTCAGTCTTGTCCGACTAGTAGTGACCCCATGGACTGTAGCCCACCAGGCTCCTCTGTCCATGGGATTTTTCTAGGCAAGAGTACTGGAGTGGCTTGCCATTGCCTTCTCCAGAAGTGATGTGTTAGGGGTCCACAAAGTATTTTTAGCTACTGCTTTGTCAAATCCTTCCTAGATGGTCTAGCTTTAATTAGGAAGGCCATGAACTTTGGCACTTATTGGCCATGGGGCCTTATTCAAAATCAAGGCAGAAATTGTGCAACAATGCATTTGTTGCATTGACTACAGAATGCATTCTGACACAGTGAAAAGGAAAATACTGCAATTTATAAAAACTAACTGCAGCTACTACTTCTCTTTATCTTACCAGGGAAATGTAGTTCATCTCAGGGAAGATGAATTTTTTTTTTTTTTTTTACTTAACAAAATAAGCTAAGGGATATCTTTCATTTGAAAAGGTGATTCTGGCAGTTCTGCAAGAAGGTGAAACAAAGAGAGTACTGATGTGTTGTGCTCAATAAGTGTGAGGGATTCTTGAATTTTCCAGGGAAGAGGAGCAAAGGGGGCCTGGAAAAGGAACTCAGTGGGGAACTCAGTTGAGTGGTTTGATAGGAGAGAGGGCCCAGAAGCCTATTGGGAGGTCATGGCCTAAGGAGAAAGGATGATTAATGACAGGGATGGTCAAGGAAATTTTACAAGGATGCCTAATATTAACTGTTGAAGTGTTTAGCCCCAAGCCTTTATTTCAAGTAGGCTATACATCCTGACCTTGTGTTAGAGGTGTCTTTAGGAGGTTTAAGCAAAAAGGGCCTTATGCAATGTTTGGGATGATGTTAAACACAGGAAACAAGTAGACCAAGTGGGAGCAGGAAATTAAAATGAGAACTGACCATGAAAGGTGAGTCTTGGGAAAGGCACTGATCTTTCCATCATATGAGATCAGGGTTGGGGCACTTAAATTTTTTTTCATTATAGAAGTTTTGAAAAACACTCAGAAACAGCAGTAAGATCTTGGTTATCTGTCACTAAGTTAAAAAAAAAAAAAACAAGTGCAGCTTTTTTGGTTTGTTTTTTAAGGAAAAAGTGAACTCATAAGGATAAAGTATTTGTTGGGGGTGGGGCATGGAGGGCTCATCTTGGTTACAGTTGCAAAATGGGAGATTGGGAGGCTACCATAAGGTTCTGTGAATAGTGGTAGAGGCAGTTTCCTTACATATCAATACCTTTTCTATGGGACACCTATTATATCTTAAGGATTTTTTTCGCAAGAAGTAAGACGCCAACTCTGGCGGCGCAGACGCGAGAGACGCCGGCCCCGGCGGCGCAGACGCCGGGCCGGCACAACAGACCATGCACAGAAGAGCGGCCGAGAGGAGCTACCCCACACCCAAGGTCAGGGCGGTGGCCGAGAGGAGCTGTCCCACGTCCAAGAGGCGGTGGCTGTGTGGGCACAGGAGGGCCGAGAAGAGCTACTCCACATTCAAGGTCAGGAGGGGCGGCCTTGAGGAGATACCCCTCGACCAAGGTAAGGTACAGCGGCTGCGCTTTCTTGGAGCAGCTGTGAAGAGATACTCCATGACCAAGGTAACTGAAACTCAAATAAGACAGTAGGTATTGGGAGGGGGTATTGGGAGGGGGTATTAGAGGGCAGACACACTGAAATCATAATCACAAAAAACTAGTTGATCTGATCATATGGACCACAGCCCTGTCTAACTCAATGAAACTAAGCCATGCTGTGTGGGGCCAACTGAGACGGACGGGTCATGGTGGAGAGGTCTGACAGAATGTGGTCCACTGGAGAAGGGAATGGCAAACCACTTCAGTATACTTGCCTTGAGAACCCCATGAACAGTATCAAAAGGCAAAACGATAGGATACTGAATGAGGAATTCCCTAGGTCGGTAGTTGCCCAGTATGAAGGGATGGAGCCAAAGTGAAACAAATACCCAGTTGTGGATGTGACTGGTGATAGAAGCAAGGTCCGATGCTGTAAGAGCAATATTGCATAGGAACCTGGAATGTTAGGTCCATGAATCAAGGCAAATTGGAAGTGGTCAAACAGCAGATGGCAAGAGTGAACATAGACATTCTAGGAATCAGTGAACTAAAATGGACTGGAATGGGTGAATTTAACTCAGATGACCATTATATCTACTACTGTGGGCAGGAATCTCTTAGAAGAAATGGAGTAGCCATCATGGTCAATAAAAGAGTCCAAAATGCAGTCCTTGGATGCAGTCTTAAAAACGACAGAATGATTTCTGTTTGTTTCCAAGGCAAACCATTCAATATTACAGTAATCCAAGTCTATGCCCCAACCAGTAATGCTGAAGAAGCCGAAGTTGAATGGTTCTATGAAGACCTACAAGACCTTTTAGAACTAACACCCAAAAAAGATGTCCTTTTCATCATAGGGGACTGGAATGCAAAAGTAGGAAGTCAAGAAACACCTGGAGTAACAGGCAAATTTGGCCTTGGAGCACGGAATGAAGCAGGGCAAAGGCTAATAGAGTTTTGTCAAGAGAACACACTGGTCATAGCAAACACCCTCTTCTAACAACACAAGAGAAGACTCTACACATGGACATCACCAGATGGTCAACACCGAAATCAGATTGATTATATTCTTTGCAGCCAAAGATGGAGAAGCTCTATAAGTTAGCAAAAACAAGACCAGGAGCTGACTGTGGCTCAGATCACGAACTCCTTATTGCCAAATTCAGACTTAAATTGAAGAAAGTAGGGAAAACCACTAGACCATTCAGATATGACCTCAATCAAATCCCTTATGATTATACAGTGAAAGTAAGAAATAGATTTAAGGGTCTAGATCTGATAGATAGAGTGCCTGATGAACTCTGGATGAAGGTTTGTGACATTGTACAGGAGACAGGGTCCAGGACCATCCCCATGGAAAAGAAATGCAAAAAAGCAAAATGGCTGTCTGAGGAGGCCTTACAAATAGCTGTGAAAAGAAGTGAAAAGCAAAGGAGGAAAGGAAAGATATAAGCATCTGAATGCAGAGTTCCAAAGAATAGCAAGGAGAGATAAGAAAGCTTTCCTCAGTGATCAATGCAAAGAAATAGAGGAAAACAACAGAATAGGAAAAACAAGAGATCTCTTCAAGAAAATTAAAGATATCAAGGGAACATTTCATGCAAAGATGGACTCGATAAACGACAGAAATGGTATGGCCCTAACAGAAGCAGAAAATATTAAGAAGAGGTGGCAAGAATACACAGAAGAACTGTACGAAAAAGATCTTCATGACAAAGATAATCACGATGGTGTGATCACTCACCTGGAACCAGACATCTTGGAATGTGAAGACAAGTGGGCCTTAGCGAGCATCACTATGAACAAAACTAGTGGAAGTGATGGAATTCCAATTGAGCTATTTCAAATCCTGAAAAATGATACTGTGAAAGTGCTGCACTCAATATGCCAGCAAATTTGGAAAACTCAGCAATGGCCACAGGACTGGAAAAGGTCAGTCTTCATTCCAATCCCAAAGAAAGGCAATGCCAAAGAATGCTCAAACTACCGCACATTGCACTCATCTCACACGCTAGTAAAGTCATGCTCAAAATTCTCCAGGCCAGGCTTCAGCAATATGTGAACTGTGAACTTCCAGATGTTCAAGCTGATTTTAGAAAAGGCAGAGGCACCAGAGATCAAATTGCCAACATCCGCTGGATCATGGAGAAAGCAAGAGTTCCAGAAAAACATCTATTTCTGCATCATTGATTATGCCAAAGCCTTTGACTGTGTGGATCACAATAAACTGTGGAACATTCTGAAAGAGATGGGAATCCCAGACCACCTGACCTGCCTCTTGAGAAACCTGTATGCAGGTCAGGAAGCAACAGTTAGAACTGGACATGGAACAACAGACTGGTTCCAAATAGGAAAATGAATACGTCAAGGTTGTATATTGTCACCCTGCTTATTTAACTTCTATGCAGAGTACATCATGAGGAACGCTGGGCTGGAAGAAGCACAAGCTGGAATCAAGATTGCTGGGAGAAATATCAATAACCTCAGATATGCAGATGACACCACCCTTATGGCAGAAAGTGAAGAGGAACTCAAAGGCCTTTTGATGAAAGTGAAAGAGGAGAGTGAAAAGGTTGGCTTGAAGCTCAACATTCAGAAAACAAAGATCATGGCATCTGGTCCCATCACTTCATGGGAAATAGATGGGGAAACAGTGGAAGCAGTGTCAGACTTTATTTTTTTGGGCTCCAAAATCACTTCGGATGCTGATTGCAGCCATGAAATTAAAAGACGCTTGCTCCTTGGAAGGAAAGTTATGACCAACCTAGATAGCATATTAAAAAGCAGAGACATTACTTTGCCAACCAAGGTTCGTCTAGTCAAGGCTATGGTTTTTCCCGTGGTCATGTATGGATGTGAGAGTTGGACTGTGAAGAAAGCTGATCGCCAAAGAATTGATGCTTTTGAACTGTGGTGCTGGAGAAGACTCTTGAGAGTCCCTTGGACTGCAAGGAGATCCAACCAGTCCATTCTAAAAGAGATCAATCCTGGGTGTTCATTGGAAGGACTTATGCTAAAGCTGAAACTCCAATACTTTGGCCACCTCATGCGACGAGTTGACTCACTGGAAAAGACTCTGATGCTGGGAGGGATTGGGGGTAGGAGGAGATGGGGACGGCAGAGAATGAGATGGCTGGATGGCATCACCGACTCGATGGACATGGGTTTGAGTGAACTCCGGGAGTTGGTGATGGACAGGGAGGCCTGGCGTGCTGTGGTTCATGGGGTCGCAAAGAGTCGGACACGACTAAGCGACTGAACTGAACTGAACTGAACTGAATGCCAATTTCCCATAATTCTCACCCAGTGCTAACAATTTATATGAGAAAGATGTATCTTTGTCCATTTTGTCAGATGTATTTATCAGTGTATGCATGCATTTGGTAAGGGATTGCATAGAGTATATTATTAGTTAGGAGTTTTTCAGTATCCCAAAAGTGGTTTAAAGAAACAAAAACCACATTACCTATTTGGCATTTCAAGAAGTCCAGAGGCAGAGTAGCTCCAGGGCTCTTTCAGTGGTTCTGAAGATCAATGAAGACTCTTTCCATTGTTTCACTGTGCCATGGTCAGTGTTTTGACTACCCTTATCTTGTCCCCTTATGTTTACGAGATAGCTCTTGTAGATCCAGACATCACATCCTCACATGGCAGTATCCACAGGAAGAGAGAGCAAGAATTTTTACTTTCTTGCATTTTATTAGTGAAGATAATGATTCATAGACATCTCTGCATGATCCAAATGGCGCTTCATTGTCACGCATACCACCATGTTGCTAAATTCAGTAGTTGATTCTAATTTATAGACCTATAGCTTTCGTTTGGCACAGAGGATCCAACTCTCCTTGAAACATATTCTTCACTTGGTTTTCTATTCTTATTCACTTTCTATCTTGGGTTGGACCCCTCCCCTAAGTTCTGGGTTTGTGCTGCTTAGGATGTCCGCCTGGATGTTTAACAGCCATCTCAAATTAACCTGTCTCATCAGTTCAGTTCAGTCACTCAGTCGCATCCGACTCTTTGCGACCCCATGAATCACAGCACGCCAGGCCTCCCTGTCTATCACCAACTCCCGGAGTTCACTCAAACTCATGTTCACAGAGTCGGTGATGCCATCCAGCCATCTCATTCTCTGCCATCCCCGTCTCCTCCCGCCCCCAGTCCTTCCTAACATCAGACTCTTTTCCAGTGAGTCAACTCGTCGCATGAGGTGGCCAAAGTATTGGAGTTTCAGCTTTAGCATCAGTCCTTCCAATGAACACTCAGGATTGATCTCCTTTAGAATGGACTGGTTGGATCTCCTTGCAGTCCAAGGGACTCTCAAGAGTCTTCTCCAACACCACAGTTCAAAAGCATCAATTCTTCGGCGATCAGCTTTCTTCACAGTCCAACTCTCACATCCATACATGACCACGGGAAAAACCATAGCCTTGACTATACACAAGTTCTAATTCCTGTCTCAACTTCTATGTCCACCTCCTGCCATATAACCTGCTCCACCTCATCATGATTAATAAAAATTCTGTCATCTTGATACCACTTCATTATTTTTCTGTAAAAATTAAAAAAGACCCTCTTCTTGTATTTTTTTTCCACATGAAATCTTAAAATTTAGAATTACTTATTTAGGGTTTAAAGTGCTCTTTGGCAATATTTCTCAGAACTTACATTCAATATATAACATAATTTGGAGAAAATAAGCATCCTTACAATAACAAGTCTTCCCTATCCAATTCAGGAACACAACATAGCTCCTAATCGGAATTAATTCCAGTTTGATGGTCAAATTATTTGTCAAATAAATATTTCTTAATACAAATACTGCCTTTTCATATATTTATGATTGGAATTTTGTTAGCAAGAATATAACATCCATTATCTTTTAGCAGAGCTTCTAAAAAGAAAGTTAGCATAATAATGAATATTACTGTATTTTTAAAAAAGAAAGCAAGTAGTAAATGAATAAATTTTGCTTCTTTTATGTTTATATAATAATTCCTCACAACTTCAGTAGTTTTTCATTAACTTTTTACTCTTTCTATTTTATGTCTATATCCAGATATAATTCTGTATCTTATATAATCATTCCATATGGAACCATTCTGGAATATTCTTTTTCTTCCATTTCCATTTCTGGTGCCATTAATCTAATTCAAGCACCTGTTTTATGCAAGCTATTACTGTAGTTTCCTACTTGGCCCCTCATTTTCTTTCAACCCATCTGTGTCCTAAATGCTACTAACATGTTGATCTTTACATACTAATTTTATTGAGGTGTCCTTTCTCATTAGCCTTCAGTCATTCTACAGCATTCAGTCCTAGTATTCAGTCTCCATGATCCAGCATTAAGAAAAAAGACAATACACCAAAGATAGAGGTGTAGAAAAAGGAAAAGAACCTCGGTTCTTTATGATATTATTGAGCCCCAGATCCATTTAGCCTCAGACCTGCAACAAATCTAGACTTCTTGGTATACAAGAGAACAGTATTCCTTACTGTTTAAACCAAATCGAGTTGGGATTTTCTGATGTACGCAGCAACAATCATCCTGAATGATATAGGGCCTTACACCAGTGCCGGGGAGCTGTGTAGGATATCAGAGATCACATAGAAAGAGCCTGCCTAGTAGGTTCCCAGATTAAGCGCAGCTGGTAATCAAACTATGTGCTGCTGCTGCTGCTGCTGCTAAGTCACTTCAGTCGTGTCCGACTCTGTGCGACCCCATAGACGGCAGCCTACCAGGCTCCCCTGTCCCTGGGATTCTCCAGGCAAGAACACTGGAGTGGGTTGCCATTTCCTTCTCCAACGTGTGAAAGTGAAAAGTGAAAGTGAAGTCACTCAGTCATGTCCGACTCATAGCGATCCCATGGACTGCAGCCTACCAGGCTCCTCCATCCATGGGATTTTCTAGGCAAGAGTACTGGAGTGGCTTGCCATTGCCTTCTCTGAAACGATGTGCTAGGAGGGCAATAAGAAGATGGAAAGAATGCTCTAAGAAGGAAACCTTTCTTAAGGGCCCCCATACCTCACTGTCCAGGACTGGGTCATGCGTGCGAGGAACAGGACGATCACAAATGCAGTAGTGCTAGGGAGGCAACTGCAATGGCCACCACATTTGTGTTTAATTGAATGGATAGACACACATATTGTTTTGTTGAATTTGTGCTTTCAAGATTCTTAACGTGTCTGATTCATAATTTCATAGGCCTTTAAAGCCGATAGCTTAGTGCTGTTGTACTCAGATATGGTTGTTCATTTACGTGAACCCAACAGAATCCAACAAAATACAAAACTGAGCAAACTCCCTTCCTCCCAAATATCCTTTATCGATCTGGTGTAAGGCCAAGGTCTGTTTTAAAAAACACTTCTCGAAGGGGAAGGAACAAGATGGCGGAGGAATAGGACAGCGAGACCACTCTCTCCCCCACAAATTCATCAAAAGAACATTTGAACGTGGAGTAAAGTCCACAAAACAACTTCTGAATGCTGGCAGAGGACATCAGGCACCCAGGAAAGCAGCCCATTGTCTTCGAAAGGAGGTAGGAAAAAAACATAAAAGATAAAAAGAGAGACAAAAGAAGTAAGGACGGAGCTCCATCCCGGGAAGGGAGGCTTTAAAAAGAGAGGTTTCCAAACACCAGGAAACACTCTCACTGGCGAATCTGTGGCGAGTCTTGGAACCTCAGAGGGCCACATAGCCCTCTTTTTTTTTTTTTAAGATTTTTTTAAAACACACAGATTACCCACCAAACGGTAACTCCCAGCGGAGAAGCAGCGCAGACGCCTGCATATGCCATTAGCAAGCGGGGGCTGGGCAGGGAGGAGCTGGCTGAACTGCTTAGAGAGAGGACTGGGCTTGAATGCCGCTAGAACAATATGAGAGAACTGGGGATAGCAAAGCAGACTGGGATAGCTTCCCCACGAAAAGGCGGAAAGCTCTAACCTAAGACTCTGCCAGCCCCAGTCACAGAACAAATGACTGAGCAGAGCGAGCCATCTGCGGTCAGCCCATCCCTCATCCCCAGCCGAGACAGGCAGGGAGGTCAGCCAGAACCGGAGGGGCAACCGCGGGCCCGAAAAGGCATCCGATACAAACTGCAGGAAGGCTTGTTGCTAATCAGGACTTCTTGGGCTCGGGCCAGTCGATATCCCCCTGAGAAGGTGCACTGGTTGTACACCCAGAAAACCGAGTGGCAGGAACTGGGGAGGCGATAAGTTGCAGCGACCGCGCTCACCAAACACCTGGTCCCCTGAGCTGCTCGGACCAGGGAAGGCACAAAACGCAGGCCCAACCAAGTCTGCGCCTTTGTGGAATACCCGAGAAGCTAAACCTGAGCCGCTCAGACCTGGGAATTGCATACAACCCGGCGCCGGCCTCAGACAGTTCCCGGCAGAGCAACCTAGAGTTTGTGCAGTGTAGACTGGGACAGCATACATGCTGTGAGCGGGGGCAAACCCAGTGTGGCCGAGACGCTGCGAGCACTCCCCACAGACGCCAGAGATATTCGACTGCAGTGTTTCTCCCTTCCCAGAACAGGACTGAACAACTGAGCCTTAAAAAGTGTCCACCCACCCCCTAGTATCAGAGACCAGCAAACAGAAGCTAAAACAGAGGGAACCACCTTGGAAATGACAGATAGAGACGTCTAGAGGCTACTCCAAGAATAAGACCAAAAACCAGAGGCAAGAGGCTTAAGCCCGAATCCTGAGAACACCAGAGAACTCCTGACTCCAGGGAACATTAATCGATAGGAGCTCATCAAATGTCTCCATACCTACACTAAAACCAAGCACTACCCAAGGGTCAACAAGTTCCAGAGCAAGACATACCACGCAAATTCTCCAGTAACACAGGAAACTAGCCCTGAGCTTCAATATACAGGCTGCCCAAAGTCACTCCAAACCCACTGACATCTCATAACTCATTACTGGACACTTCATTGCACTCCAGAGAGAACAAATCCAGCTGCACCCACCAGAACACAGACACAAGCTTCCATAACCAGGGAACTTTGACAAGTCACCTGTCCAACCCCACACACAGAGAGGAAACTACATAATAAAGAGAACTCCACAAACGGCCAGAAGAGGGAAAGGCCACCCCAAGCAAAGCATTATAAGCAAGATGAAGAGGCAGAGAAATACCCAGCAAGTAAAGGAACAAGATAAATGCCCACCAACACAAACAAAAGAGGAAGATATAGGGAATCTACCTGATAAAGAATTTCGAATTTCAGTGGTGAAAATGATTCAAAATCTTGAAAGCAAAATGGAGTTACAGATAAATAACCTGGAGAAAAGGATTGAGAAGATGGAAGAAATGTTTAATAAGGACTTAGAGGAAATAAAAAAGAGTCAATATACAATGAATAATGCAATAGATGAGATCAGAAACACTCTGGAAGGAACAAACAGTAGAATAACAGAGGCAGAAGACAGGATAAGCGAGCTAGAAGATAGAATTGTAGAAATAAATGAAACAGAGAGGAAAAAAGAAAAACAAATTAAAAGAAATGAGAACAATATTAGAGACCTCTGGGACAATGTTAAATACTCCAACATTCGAATCATAGGAGTCCCAGAAGAAGAAGACAAAAAGAATGACCATGAGAGAATACTTGAGGAGATAATAGTTGAAAACTTCCCTAAAATAGGGAAAGAAATAATCACCCAAGTCCAAGAGACCCAGAGAGTCCCCAACAAGATAAACCCAAGGCGAAATACTCCAAGACACATATTTATCAAATTAACAAAGATCAAACACAAAGAACAAATATTAAAAGCAGCAAGGGAAAAGCAGCAAATAACACACAAGGGGATTCCCATAAGGATAACAGCTGATCTTTCAACAGAAACTCTTCAGGCCAGGAGGGAATGGCAAGACATACTTAAAGTGATGAAAGAAAATAACCTACAGCCCAGACTACTGTACCCAGCAAGGATCTCATTCAAATATGAAGGAGAAATCAAAAGCTTTACAGACAAGCAAAAGCTGAGAGAATTCAGCATCACCAAACCAGCTCTCCAACAAATGCTAAAGAATCTTTTCTAGACAGGAAACACAGGAAGGGTGTATAAACTCGAACCCAAAGCAATAAAGAAAATGGCTACGGGATCGTACTTATCAATAATTACCTTAAATGTAAATGGGTTCAATGCCCCAACCAAAAGACAAAGGTTGGCTGAATGGATAAAAACAAGACCCCCATATATGTTGTCTGCAAGAGACCCACCTCAAAATGAGGGACACATACAGCCTGAAAGTGAAGGGCTGGAAAAAGATATTCCATGCAAATAGAGACCAAAAGAAAGCAGGAGTAGCAATACTCATATCAGATAAAATAGACTTTAAAACAAAGGCTGTGAAAATAGACAAAGAAGGAAACTACATAATGATCAAAGGATCAATCCAAGATGAAGATATAACAATTATAAATATTTTTGCACCCAACATAGGAGCACCGCAATATGTAAGACAATTACTAACAAGTATGAAAGGGGAAATTAACAACAATGCAATAATGTAGGAGATTTTAATACCCCACTTATGGATAGATCAACTAAACAGAAAATTAACAAGGAAACACAAACTTTAAATGATACAATAGACCAGTTAGACCTAATAGACATCTATAGGACATTTCACCCCAAAACAATGAATTTCACCTTTTTCTCAAGCGCACACGGAACCTTTTCCAGGATAGATCACATCCTGGGCCATAAATCTAGCCTTGGTAAATTCAAAAAAATTGAAATCATTCAAGCATCTTTTCTGACCACAATGCAGTAAGATTAGATCTCAATTATGGGAGAAAAATTATTAAACATGCCAACATATGGAGACTGAACAACACGCTGCTGAATAATGAACAAATCTTAGAAGAAATCAAAAGAGAAATCAAAATACGCATAGAAATGAATGAAAATGAAAACACGACAACCCAGAACCTCTGGGACACTGTAAAAGCAGTGCTAAGGGGGAAGTTCATAGCAATATAGGCACACCTCAAGAAACAAGAAAAAAGTCAACTAAATAACCTAACTCTACATCTAAAGCAACTAGAAAAGGAAGAAATGAAGATCCCCAGGGCCAGTAGAAGGAAAGAAATCGTAAAAATTAGGTCAGAGATAAATGCAAAAGAAACAAAAGAGACCATAGCAAAAATCAACAAAGCCAAAAGCTGGTTCTTTGAGAAGGTAAATAAAATTGACAAACCACTAGCCAGACTCATCAAGAAACAAAAGGAGAAGAACCAAATCAATATAATTAGAAATGAAAATGGAGAGATCACAACCGACAACACAGAAATACAAAGGATTATTAGAGAATACTATCAGCAATTATATGGCAATAAAATGAATAACCTGGAAGAAATGGACAAATTCCTAGAAAAGTACACCTTGCCAAAACTGAACCAGGAAGAAATAGAAAATCTGAACAGACCCATCACAAGCATGGAACTAGAGGCTGTAATCAGGAATCTTCCAGCAAACAAAAGCCCAGGTCCAGACGGCTTCACAGCTGAATTCTACCAAAAATTTAGAGAAGAGCTAACACCTATTCTACTCAAATTCTTCCAGAAAATTGCTGAGGAAGGGAAACTTCCAAACTCATTCTATGAGGCCACCATCACCCTTATCGCAAAACCTGGTAAAGATTCCACAAAAAAAGAAAACTACAGGCCAATATCACTGATGAACATAGATGCAAAAATCCTTAACAAAATTCTAGCAATCAGAATCCAACAACATATTAAGAAGATCATACATCATGACCAAGTGGGCTTTATCCCAGGAATGCAAGGATTCTTCAATATCCACAAATCAATCAACGTAATACACCACATTAACAAACTGAAAAATAAAAATCATATGATTATCTCAATAGATGCAGAGAAAGCCTTCGACAAAATTCAACATCCATTTATGATAAAAACCCTCCAGAAAGTGGGAATAGAAGGGACATACCTCAAAATAATAAAAGCTATATATGACAAACCCACAGCAAACATTATCCTCAACAGTGAAAAACTGAAAGCATTTCCCCTAAAGTCAGGAACAAGACAAGGGTGCCCACTCTCACCACTACTATTCAACATAGTTCTGGAAGTTTTGGCCACAGCAATCAGAGCAGAAAAAGACATAAAAAGAATACAAATTGGAAAAGAAGAAGTAAAACTTTCACTGTTCGCTGATGACATGATCCTCTACACAGAAAACCCTAAAGACTCTACCAGAAAACTACTAGAGCTAATCAATGATTACAGTAAAGTTGAAGGATATAAAATCAATACACAGAAATCCCTTGCATTCCTATACACTAATAATGAGAAAATAGAAAGAGAAATTAAGGAAACTGTTCCCTTCACTGCTGCAACGAAAAGAATTAAATACTTAGGAATATATCTACCTAAGGAAACAAAAGACTTGTATGTAGAAAACTATAAAACACTACTGAAAGCAATCAAAGAGGACACTAATAGATGGAGAAATATACCATGTTCATGGATTGGAAGAATAAATATTGTAAAAATGAGTATACCACCCAAAGTAATTTATACATTCAATGCAATCCCTATCAAGCTACCAATGATATTTTTCACAGAACTACAGCAAATAGTCTCACAAGTTGTATGGAAATACAAAAAACCTCGAATAGCCAAGGCAATCTTGAGGAAGAAAAATGGAACTGGGGGAATTAACCTGCCGGACTTCAGGCTATACTACAAAGCCAGAGTCATCAAGACAGTATGGTACTGGCATAAAGACAGAAATATAGATCAATGGAACAAAATAGAAATCCCGGAGATAAATCCACACACCTATGGACACCTTATCTTTGACAAAGGAGGCAAGAATATAAAATGGAGAAAAGACAGTCTATTAAACAAGTGGTGCTGGGAAAACTAGTCAGCCACTTGTAAAAGAATGAAACTAGAACACTTCCTAACACCATACACAAAAATAAACTCAAAATGGATTAGAGAGCTAAATGTAAGACCAGAAACTATAAAACTCCTAGAGGAGAACGTAGGCAAAACACTCTCCGACATAAATCACAGCAGGATCCTCCAAGACCCACCTCCCAGAATATTGGAAATAAAAGCAAAAATAAACAAATGGGACCTAATTAAAATCAAAAGCTTCTGCACAGCAAAGGAAACTATAAGCAAGGTGAAAAGACAGCCTTCAGAATGGGAGAAAATAGTAGCAAATGAAGCAACTGATAAAGGATTAATCTCCAAAATATACAAGCAGCTCCTGCAGCTCAATTCCAGAAAAATAAATGACCCAATCAAAAAATGGGCCAAAGAACTAAACAGACATTTCTCCAAAGAAGACAGAAAGATGGCTAACAAACACATGAAAAAATGCTCAACATCCCTCATAATCAGAGAGATGCAAATCAAAACCACAATGAGATACCATTTCACACCAGTCAGAATGGCTGCTATCCAAAAGTCTACATGCAATAAATGCTGGAGAGGATGTGGAGAGAAGGGAACCCTCTTACACTATTGGTGGGAATGCAAACTAGTACAGCCACTATGGAGAACAGTGTGGAGATTCCTCAAAAAACTGGAAATAGAACTGCCATATGATCCAGCAATCGCACTCCTGGGAATACACACCGAGGAAACCAGAATTGGAAGAGACACATGTACTCCAATGTTCACTGCAGCACTGTTTATAATAGCCAGGACATGGAAGCAATCTAGATGTCCATCTGCAGATGAATGGATAAGAAAGCCTTGGTACATATACACAATGGAGTATTATTCAGCCATTAAAAAGGATACATTTGAATCAGTTCTAATGAGGTGGATGAAACTGGAGCCTATTATACAGAGTGAAGTAAGCCAGAAAGAAGAACACCAATGCAGTCTACTAACGCATATATATGGAATTTAGAAAGATTCAAATGATAACCCTGTATACGAGTCAGCAAAAGAGACACAGATGTATAGAACAATCTTTGGGACTCTGTGGGAGAGGGTGAGGGTGGGATGATTTGGGAGAATGGCATTGAAACATGTATGTTTTCATATGTGAAACGAATCACCAGTTCAGGGTCGATGCATGTTACAGGATGCTCAGGGCTGGCGTGTGGGGATGACCCAGAGGGAGGATAAAGGGAGGAGGGAGGTGGGAGGGGGGTTCAGGAGGGAGAACTCATGTGCACCCGGGGTGAATTCATGTCAATGTATGGCAAAACCAACCAATATAATATTGTAAAATAATTTGCCTCCAATAAAAAATAAATAAATTAAAAAAATAAAAAAACACTTCTCAAGATTTGGCAATTACTTCTTTGGATGTTATCTAGTCTAGTCATCTTTTTTTTCTTTTTATGCTAATGAGAGAAACCGAAAACATGAGAGGTTTAAGCGACAGGAGGGTTTTCCCCCATATTTCAGGTGGGGTAAATAGGTACAAGTGAACATATCATTCAGCTTCCAGATATAGAGCTTTCTTTATTGACACTTCCTCTAGTGTCAGAGTCATCTTTGGAAAGCTCCATAATGGATTCAATTCAAGAACAACACACGCACACATTTTTCTTAACTTTTCCTTTTTCTCCTACAAAGGAGAGAGTAAACAATATGAGATTAATTGCTTAATTAAGGGATCTTGTTAGACAGAATCTAATTAAGGGAGATTTTATTTAAATCAGAGCAATAATGACTTAAGCTTTCTGCTACAAAGAAAGAACTTCAGCGAGTGAGCAAATTGCTTTTACCTCTACATGTTGACTTTATCTCAGCAGTTTCCTCTTAGTTCTTCAAGAAGGAAATATAAACATTTTGCCAACTTAAAATCTCATACTTACTTATGTGGAGCTAAAGTCATTTGATGGTCACACTTAATTGTGCAGACAGTGTCTCTTTTTTAACTCTCCCAAATCATTGGCAGTGTTTAAGAAAAGGAATCCTGTAAACCTTCCTGTGATATTTTCATTATTTTCTGATTTTTAATTCTCCTTTCTTTCACAATAAAAGATTGTTTAAACTTATCAAAATCACTTTGATTTTACACCTACGGTCGGGATCCTAACATCTCGATTTTCGACACTTATAAATGCTTTAATAGATACATGGACAGTAATTTAGTTTGACTTAAATGTAATAATCAAGCCCATTTATCTAGGCTGACAAGATTTCATTTCCTAATGATCTTTTATTGTAAATTTATTTGATTTCCTTTAATATATTATCTCATTTCTCATCGCCTTTCCTTCAGAAAAATATGAATAATTCTGTATGGAATTATGAAGACTTGGCCTTGAGCTGACAGCTCTGAGAGGCCCTGAATATCTCCACCCTTTTAAACAAATTACATAGTTTGATAACAAAGTCCCAAGAAGAAGGGAACATTAGTTTATCAAGAAGTTATTCTAAAAGACACTGAGGATGGTATTTCTAGGGGTTCTTGTTTTCTTTGCAAGAATGGGAACCAAAAGGGACTTCCCTAGTGGTCCAGGGGCCAAGATTCCACACCCCTCCACTACAGGGGACCTTCATTCCATCCCTGTTCAAGGAACTGGATCCCACATGCTGTGCTAAGAATTCACAGTATAACTAAAAGATCCTTCATACTGCAACAAATATTGAAGATCTTGTGTGGCACAAAGAAGATGGGTGCAGTCAAAAAAAGAAAAATCATGGTCACCAAAATAATGAGGCCAATCTGACTCCATTTCTACATTTTCAACTGCCTACTTGAGCTCTGAGTATCCCACAGTCAATGCTCAACCTTTGGTTATAAAACCAAACTTAGCTTCTTTTCTCCAAAATGCCCCCTTTTCCTACATTTTTATTTCTATTATTGATATCACCATCCATTCAGTTAGTCAAGCTGAAAATGTGCAAGACATTTTTGAGACCTCCCTCTCTCCAAAACACTCAAACTTATCCCCATGTCTTGACTCCCATAAATTCTAAATAGTTCTCAAAACTGTCCCCATTTCTTCTTTCTTTCTGCTACTGTCCTCATGATTCTTGCGTGTACAATCATTACAGCTTCCTCCTTGGTGTCCCTGCCTTCAGTCTCACCCCATCCAGGCCAGTGCACAGGTTATCCTTATGAAAAACCACTCTGACTTAGCTCCTTATCTGAATAGTCTTCATTAACTCCCTATTGCCTGCAGAACTAACTCCATAGTCTTCAGCAAGGCGTGTGCAGTCTTCAGGATCTGCTTCCATCTGAGTTATCCAACTTCATCTTTTGCCACTCTTCCCTGTATCTCCCCTCTTACCTCAAACTCCTCTCCATTTTTTTTGGTGCACCATGTGGTATGTGGGACCTTAGTTCCTCAGCCAGGGATCAAACTGTGTCCCCTGCATTGGAAGCGACGAGTCTTAACCCCTAGACCACCAGGGAAGTCCCTCTTCTCCATCTTTAAAGAGTAAACTTGAGTATAACTTCCTTTGATGATGCCCCAGCACAAGCAACCTCAGTCCCCACTGCACGTTTATATCCTGTGCATGCCTCTGAGGTACTATTTACTAATTGCTGTAATTATTCAGTCATTTCTCTCCCTCACTGGTCAATATGACCCTGAAAAGGAAATGCTGTATTCCATTTGTTTCCTCAGTTCCTAATGCAATGTTTGGCATAATGATTACATAACGGATACTCACGGAATGAAGAGCTGAATGACTGAATAAACTCCAAAAGGCTGTTTAAATTACTTCCCTTTGCAGGATGTCTTATTGTTGTCTCTGTGAAGCACAACTGAAATTTGCTACTTATTATAATTATATTTGTTGAAATGGTATTTGATCTGTGTGTCACAATTCCACAGTAGAAAGAAATGCCAATATAAGATGTAATTTAGAAACCTATAGTTGTGGTATAAATGTAGGCTGCTCACAATTTTAATAATTTTTAAAGACCTTGTTGCAAAATTATATTTTCTTTTTCCTCCCTGCCCCACCCCTTCTATAAACGCCCTATACATGTTTGTTTATGTTGTAGAGAAGCCTTCCATATTAGCTTCCCCTCATCAGTTTATTGAGATATAATTGACAAATAATATTGTGTAAACTTAGGGTGTACAATGTGGTGATTTGATATACACACATATATATTATGAAATGATTACCACAATAAGGTTGACACATCTATCAACTCACATAGTTATGTGTGTGTATGTGTGTGTGTGAGAGAGATGAGGACATTAAAGATCTACTCTTTTAGAAAATTTCAAGTATACAATACAGTTTTGTTAACTATCTTCCTGGGTTTTGCAGCAATCTTTAATTCTTCAGAATCAGGTTGGTAAGCATCCCTTCCATTAACTATCAGGATGTGAAGCAATTTGGATAAACCCATGCCGTTAAAATGCTTTAGGTTTTTCTGGAATGGAAAGAGAGCACCATGAAGATCTGCCTATTTACTTATATCCCATCCTGTTTTCTAGGAACTTCCCTGGTGCCTCAGACAGAAAGAATCTGCCTGAAATGCAGGAGACCTGGGTTTGATCCCTGTGTTGGGAAGATCCCCTGGAGAAGGGAATGGCTACTCATTCTTGCCTGGAGAAACCTATTGCCAGAGGAACCTGGCAGGCTACTACAGTCCATGGGATTGCAATGGGCAGGACATGACTGAGTGACTGACACTTTCACTTCCATCTTGTTTTAAATGGGTTGAAAACAGTTGATAATTTTATTTACTTATTTGCCACATAGCTTATAGGATCTTAGTTCCTCCTTCAGGGATCAAATCAGGCCCTGGCAGTGAGACAGCTGAGTCCTAATCACTGGTCACCAGGGAATTCCCAACAGTTGGTAGTTTTAAAATATAGTATGTACTCAGACTTCCCTGGTGGTATAATGGGTAAGAATTCACCTGCTACTGTTTACAATATCTAGGACATATCTAGATGTCCTTTGGCAGATGAATAGATAAGGAAGTTGTGGTACATATACACAATGGAATATTACTCAGTTATAAAATGGAACACATTTGAGTCAGTTCTAATGAGGTGCATGAACCTAGAGCCTATTATACAGAGTGAAGTAAGTCAGAAAGAGAAAGACAAATACAGGATATCAATGCATATATATGGAATCTAGAAAGACTGTACTGATGATTGTACCTATGTGCAGGGCAGCAAAGAAGACACAGATGTAAAGAACACACTTTTGGATTCAGTGGGAGAAGGAGAGGATGGAATGATTTGAGAAAATAGCACTGAAACATACATTGCTGCTGCTGCTGCTGCTAAGTCACTTCAGTCATGTCCTACTCTGTGCGACCCCATAGACGGCAGCCCACCAGGCTCCGCCGTCCCTGGGATTCTCCAGGCAAGAACACTGGAGTGGGTTGCCATTTCCTTCTCCAATGCATGAAAGTGAAAAGTGAAAGTGAAGTCACTCAGTCGTGTCCGACTCTTAGTGACCCCATGGACTGCAGCCTACCAGGCTCCTGTGTCCATGGGATTTTTCAGGCAAGAGTACTGGAGTGGGTCACCAGTGCCTTCTCCGGAAACATGCATTACAATATCTAAAATAGATAACCAGTATGTTTGATGTATAAATATAAAGCAGGGCACCCAAAGCTGGTGCTTTGTGACAACCTGGAGGGACAGGGTAGGGAGGGAGGTACGAGGGGGGTTCAGGATGGAGGGGACACATGTCTACCCTTGGCCAATTCATACTGACATATGGCAAAAACCATCACAATATTGTAAAGTAATTATCCTCTAATTAAAATAAATTAAAAAAAAAGAATTTGCCTGCTAATTGAGGGGACATGGATTCAATCCCTGGTCTGGGAAGATCCTTCCTGCTGCGCAATAACTAAGCCTGTGCACCACAGCTACTGAGCCCCTACTCTAGGGCCCTCAAACCACAACGATTAAAGCCCCCTTGCCTAGAGCCTGTGCTCCACAACAAGAGAAGCCACCACGATAAGAAGCCCAAAAACCACAAGCAAGAGTAGCTCCCGCTGTCTGCAACTGGAGAAAGACTGCACAGGCAACCCAGTGCAGCCAGACAAATGAAATACAGTGGATACTTTTACTGAAGTAAAGGGAAGAATCCCCTGAACTCGGAAGTAGTTTCTTTAAAACATAGGACAAACATGGAAAAAGCCTGAAAGCTACTTCCCACTCATCAGGAACACCTTAATTTCATTTACAATTACACTGTAATCTTTTAAAAGGTCGATTGATGTCCATATCCACCTATCATTCAACTGAGTTTGGGGATTACATAATACCCATTTAAGAATCGCGTAGGCAAGTTAAGAGATTTCTAATAATGGTAAATAAAGTATTTTGGTTCTAATCCTTTCAGGTTGCTTTAAGGAAACCTTAAATATGAAAAACCAATAACAAAACTAGTTTAAGCATCATATACTTGAGAGATCCCAAAGGTTCCATATGTAGTTGTTTTTTAATTACATTTTTATTTTTTTTCCAGTGGCAACTTGAATGTAAAATAGTTCAAGTTATTCATAGAAGGGCATTGCATGCAATAAAAGCCTGGGAAAGAATCAATATGACAATAAAATTATTCTTTCTTCCTTAGAAACAAATCAACTGTTTCAAAAAAAAAAAAAGAATAGGGGACTTATAGGGAACTTCCCTGGTGGTCCAGTGGTTAAGACTCCTCACTTACACTGCAAAGTGTGTGAGTTCCATACCTACTTGGGGAACTAATAGCCTGTGGGACACATGTTCTGTTTTATTGTCTTAGTAACCAAGGCCATTCACAGACTAGCCCAAAGTGACCTTCCTTGAATGTCACTGCCATCTCTGCTCCTTGGTTGTCCAGCTAGACTGTAGGCTTCTTAGAATTCTTTCCCCCCTTTTTAGTCACACATAACTCAGTTGGTAAAGAATCGGCCTGCAACGTAGGAGACTGCGATTCGATTCATGGGTCAGGATATCCCCTGGAGAAGGAAGTAGCAACCCACTCCAGTAATCTTGCCTGGAGAATCCCATGAACAGAGGAGCCCAGTAGGCTACTGTCCATGTGGTAGCAAGAGTTGGACATGACTTAGAGACTAAACCACAACATATCTGAAATGCACTAATAATTACTTTACAGCCTGATGATTTTTCACATTTCCTCCCAGGTCATTTCCAACACCCCAGAATGTGCCCTTAGGCCTCTTCTTAGTAAACACCCGACCCCTCTACAGGTAACCACACTTCTGATTTCTTTCTTTTTTTTTTTTTTAGAGAATAGTAAAGTTTATTAGAGTGGGAGATGCTGTTAGAACAGCAGGCCAGCTCAAGGAAGAGAGGAACCTTCTGATTTCTATCACTATAGATTTGGCTTGTTCTTGAACTTCACATAGATAGAATCATGTGGTATATATTCTTTTGTGTCTGACTTTTTTCTCCCAACATTATATCTTTGAATTCATCTAAGTTATTAACTATCAGTTCAATTCAGTTCAGTTCAGTTGCTCACTCGTATCCGACTTTTGCAACCCCATCGACTGCAGCATGCCAGGCCTCCCTGTCCATCACCAACTCCTGGAACTTACTAAAACTCATGTCCATTGAGTCGATGATGCCATCCAACCATCTCATCCTCTGTCATCCCTTTCTCCCACCTTCAGTCTTTCCCAACATCAGGGTCTTTTATAATGAGTCAGTTCTTTGCATCAGGTGGCCAAAGTATTGGACCTTCAGCTTCAGCTTCAGCATCAGAACTTCCAATGAAAATTCAGGACTGTTTTCCTTTAGGATGGACTGGTTGGATCTCCTTGCAGTCCAAGGGACTCTCAAGAGTCTTCTCCAACACCACAGTTCAAAAGCATCAATTCTTTGGCACTCAGCTTTCTTTACAGTCCAACTCTCACATTCATACATGACTACTGGAAAAACCATAGCTTTGACTAGAACAACATTTGTTGGCTTTAAAGTAATGTCTCTGTTTTTTAATAAGCTGTCTATGTTGGTCATAACTTTTCTTCCAAGGAGCAAGCATCTTTTAATTTCATGGCTGCAGTCACCATCTGCAGGGATTTTTGGAGCGTCCCCAAATAAAGTCTGTCACTGTTTCCACTGTTTCCCCATCTATTTGACATGAAGTGATAGGACCAGATGCCATGATCTTAGTTTTCTGAATGCTGAGTTTCAAGCCAACCTTTTCACTCTCCTCTTTCACTTTCATCAAGAGGCTCTTTAGTTCTTCTTCACTTTCTGCCATAAGGCTGGCGTCATCTGCATATTTGAGGTTATTGATATTTCTCCCAGACTTGATTCCAGTTTGTGCTTCATGCAGCCCGGCATTTCTCATGATGTACTCTGCATATAGGTTAAACAAGCAAGATGACAATATACAGCCTTGACATACTCCTTTCCTGATTTGGAACCAGTCTGTTGTTCCATGGTTCAGTTCTAACTGTTGCTTCTTGACCTGCATACAGATTTCTCAGGAGGCAGGTCAGGTGGTCTGGTATTCCCATCTCTGGAAGAATGATCCATACAGTCAAAGGCTTTGGCACAGGCAATAAAGCAGATGTTTTTCTTGAACTCTCTTGCTTTTTCGATGATCCAGTGGATGTTGGCAATTTGATCTCTGGTTCCAGTGCCTTTTCTAAATCTAGCTTGAACATCTGGAAATTCATGGTTCATATACTATTGAAGCCTGGCTTGGAGAATTTTGAGCATTACTTTGCTAGTGTGAGAAATGAGTGCAATTTTGCGGTAGTTTGAGCATTCTTTCGCATTGCCTTTATTGAGATTGGACTGAACATTGACCTTTTCAGGCCTGTGGCCACTACTGAGTTTTCCAAATTTGCCGGCATATTGAGTTCAGCACTTTCACAGCATTATCTTTCAGGATTTGAAATAGCTCAACTGGAATTCCATCACCTCCACTAGCTTTGTTCCTAGTGATGCTTTCTAAGGCCCACTTGACTTCACATTTCAGGATGTCTGGCTCTAGGTGAGTGATCACGCCATGGTGATTATCTGTGTCATGAAGATCTTTTTTGTATATTTCTTCTGTGTATCATTGCCACCTCTTAATATCTTATGCTTCTCTTAGGTCCACACCGTTTCCGTCCTTTATTGTGCCCATCTTTGCATGAACTGTTCCCTTGGTATCTCTAATTTTATTGAAGAGATCTCTAGTCTTTCCCATTCTGTTGTTTTCCTCTGTTTCTTTGCAATGATCACTGAAGAAGGCTTTCTTCTCTTTCCTTGCTATTCTTTGGAACTCTGCATTCAAATGGGTATATCTTTCCTTTTCTCCTTTGCCTTTTGCTTCTTTTCTTTTCATAGCTGTTTGTAAGGCCTCCTCAGACAACCATTTTGCCATTTTGCATTTCTTTTTCTTGGGGATGGTCTTGATCCCTGTCTCCTGTACAATGTCACGAACCTCCATCCATAGTTCTTCAGGCAGTCTGTCTATCAGATATAATCCCTTGAATCTATTTGTCACCTCCATTGTATAAGCATAAGGGATTTGATTTAGGTCATACCTGAATGGTCTAATGGTTTTCCCTATTTTCTTCAATTTCAGTCTGAATTTGGCAATAAGGAGTTCATGGTATGTGCCACAGTCAGCTCCCAGTCTTGTTTTAGTTGACTGTATAGAACTTCTCCATCTTTGGCTGCAGAGAACATAATCAATCTGATTTTGGTATTGACCATCTAGTGATGTCCACGTATACAGTCTTCCCTTGTGTTTTTGGAAGAGGGTGTTTGCTATGACCAGTGTGTTCTCTTGGCAAAACTCGATTAGACTTTGCCCTGCTTCATTCTGTACTCCAAGGCCAAACTTGCCTATTACTCCACATATTTCTTGACTTCCTACTTTTGCATTCCAGTCCCCTATAATGAAAAGGACATCTTTTTTGGGTGTTGGTTCTAGAAGGTCTTGTAGGTCTTCATAGAACCATTCAACTTCAGCTTCTTCAGCATTAGTGGTTGGGGCATAGGCTTGCATTACTGTGATATTGAATGATTTACCTTGGGAATTGAACAGAGATCATTCTGTCATTTTTGAGGTTGCATCCAAGTACTGCATTTCAGAATCTTTTGTTGACTATGGTGGCTTCTCTGTTTCTTCTAAGGGATTCTTGCCCACAGTAGTAAATATAATGGTCATCCGAGTTAAATTCACCCATTCCAGTCTATTTTAGTTCTCTGATTCCTAAAATGTCAATGTTCTGTATATTATAAAATGTGAAATAGATTGCCAGTCCAGGTTTGTTGCATGAGACAGGGTGCTCAGGGCTGGTGCACTGGGATGACCCTGAGGGATGGGATGGGAAGGGAGGTGTAGGGAGGGTCAGGATGGGGAACACATGTAGATCCATGGCTGATTCATGTCAATGTATGGCAAAAATCACCACAATATTGTAATTAGCCTCCAATTAAAATAATTAAAAGTAAAATAAAATAAAATGTCAATGTTCACTCTTGCCATCTCCAATTTGCCTTGATTCAAGGACCTGACATTCCTGACATTCCAGGTTCCTATGCAATATTGTTCTTTACAGCATCGGACGTTACTTCCATCACCAGTGACATCTACAACTGGGTGCTATTTTTGCTTTGGCTCTGTCTCTTCATCCTTTCTGGAGTTATTTCTCCACTGATCTCCAGTAGCATATTGGGCACCTATTGACCTGGGGAGTTATCTTTCAGTGTCCTGTGTTTTTGCCTTTTCATGCTGTTCACGGGCTTCTCAAGGCAAGAATACTAAGTGGTTTGCCAGTCCCTTCTCCAGTGACCACATTTTGTCAGCACTCTCCACAATGACCTGTCCATCTTGTGGGGCCCTACATGGCATGGATCATAGTTTCACTGAGTTAGACAAGGCTGTGTTCAATGTGATCGGATTGGTTAGTTTCCTGGGATTGTGGTTTTCAATCTGTCCTCTGAGAGAGAAGGATAAGAGGCTTATGGAAGCTTCCTGATGGAAGACACTGACTGAAGGGGAAACTGGGTCTTGATCTGATGGGTGGGCTCATGTTCACTAAATCTTTAATCTAATTTTCTGTTGAATGGTGAGGCTGTGTTCCACCCCTGTTTTTTGACTTGAGGCCAAACTATGGTGGAGGTAATGAAGATAATGGAGACCTCCTTCAAATGTCCCATGTATGCACTGCTACACTCAGTGCCCCCCACCCTGCAGCAGGCCACTGCTGACCCGTGTCTCCACCAAAGACTCCTGGACACTCACAGGCAAGTCTGGGTCGCTTTCTTATGGGGTCACTGCTCCTTTCTTCTGGGTCCTGGTACACACTAGGTTCCGTTTGTGCCCTCCAAGAGTCTGTTTCCCCAGTCCTGTGTAAGTTCTGGTGGCTCTATGGTGGGTTAATGGTGACCTCCTCCAAGAAGGCTTATGCCATACCCAGGACTACTGCACCCAGAGCCCCTGCCTCCACAGCAGTCCACTGCTGACTAGTACATCCTCAGGAGACACCCAAACACAGTTCTGGCTCAGTCTCTGTGGGGTCTCTGCATCCTGGTGTGCAAAAGGTTTGTTTGAGCCCTCTGAGCATCTCTGGTGGGCATGGGGTTTGATTCTAAACACAGTTTTGCCCCTCCTACTGTCTTGCTGGGGCTTCTCCTTTGCCCTTGAACGTGGGGTAGCTCCTCACAGTAACTCCAGTGCCAAACAGTTGCCACTCCAGCGCCGCTGAGTATAGCAATAATTTATTCTTGTTACTGTTATATAATGTTCCATTATATGAATATATCAAATATAGGCCATTTGTTTATCTATTCTACTGTTAGGAGATATTCTGGCTTTATCTAATTTTTTGCTATTATGATAAAGCTGCCACAAACATTTCTGTCCATGTCTCTGGGTAGGTGAGTGCTCTCATTTCTCTTGGGGACATACCTAGAAGAGGGCATGCTGGGTCATAGCACACAGAAATCTAGCTGCAAATGCATCTGGGAAATGATGCCTTAATTTCCAGCATCTATAGTACAAGCAGATACGCCAGGTGGCTTAAAGATAATGTTGGATGAGCCATTATGCAGATTCTGTACAGAAATTAAAGAGTAGGCTAGGAAACATAATAAAAAAGACAAGCCAGGGCTACTTTGGAGACCTAGATGACAGAAACCAGCTCATATTTCTTGTAAAGATATTGCTCTTCCATTTCACATTGTTGTTTAGTTGCTAAGTCATGTTCGACTCTTCTGAGACCCCATGGACTGTAGCCTGCCAGGCTCCTCTGTCCATGGGATTTCCCAGGCAAGTATACTGGAGTGGATTGCCATTTCCTTCTTCAGGGAATCTTCCTGACACAGGGATCGATTTTGTGTCTCTTGCATCTTCTGCTTGGCAGGTGGATTCTTTAACGCTGAGCCAACAGGGAAGTCTACAGAGTTTAAAAAGTAAGGAATGATAGTTTGAATACCCAAATTAGTTTTCACACATTCTTCCTGAGAACCATGAACTATAACAGTCAGACAAAGGAGCCTTAGTGGTGTTGGTTTAGTCTCTAAGTCATGTCTGACTCTTGTGACCCCATAAACTATAGCCCTCTGTAGCCAGGCTCCTCTGTCCATGAGATTTCCCGGGTAAGAATATTCAAGTGGGTAGTCATTTCCTTCTCCAGGGGATCTTCCTGATCCAGGGATCAAACCCATGTCTCCTGCATTACAGGCGGATTCTCTACTGCTGAACCACCAGGGAAATCCAAAAAAAGACTTAACAGAGGTATTTTAAGGTACGAGGTATACTGTAGTATAACTTACATATAGTAAACTCATCTTTTTAAGGCATAGAACACTTAGCAAAATACAAAATATCTCCAGACCCCCTAAAAAAAACAAATTAAAAAATCCAATTTTAAAAATATGCAAAAAAAAAAAAGAAAAAAACCCAACAAAATATTTCCTTTGTTCCAAAAATTTCCATCATGTCCCTTTCCTCCTCCCTAGCTCCAACCCCAACCCTCGGCAACCACTGGTTTAATTCCTGGCCCTATAGTTGTTGCTGTTCAGTCGCTCAGTTGTGTCCAACTCATTGAGACCCCATGGACTGCAGCATACTAGGCTTCCTTGTCCTTCACTCTCTCCCAGAGTTTGCTCAAACTCAAGTCCATTGAGTCAATGATG
Source organism: Moschus berezovskii (assembly GCF_049115385.1). Taxonomy (NCBI): domain Eukaryota; kingdom Metazoa; phylum Chordata; class Mammalia; order Artiodactyla; family Moschidae; genus Moschus; species Moschus berezovskii. The sequence goes on along the minus strand of NC_142471.1, from coordinate 19,472,188 downwards.
CCATCCAGCCATCTCACCCTCTGTCACCCCCTTCTCCTCCTGCCCTCAATCTTTCCCAGCCTCAGGGTCTTTTCCAGTGAGTCAGCTCTTTGCATCAGCATCAGTTCTCCCAATGAATATTCAGGGTTGATTTCCTTTACAATTGACTGGTTTGATCTCTTTGCTGTCCAAGGGACTCTCAAGAGTCTTCTCCAGCACCACAGTTCGAAAGCATCAATTGTTTGGTGGTCAGCTTTCTTTATGGTCCAACTCTCACATCCATATATGGCTACTATAGTTTTCCCTTTGCCAAAATGGTCTATAAATGCAAATATATAGTATATAGTTTTCAAGTCTGACTTCTTTCATTTAACCAAAAGATAATTTTTATCAATGAATTTCAATCTCTTTTTCCCTCCACTAAAAACATTTTTTCTTCACACAAACTTTTATGCAGGAACTTTACATTTGAGACAGATAGAAGTGCATTGCTTTCATGAAACCATGGTGAGAAACCCAAGTCCATGGCTCCCTCTGATGAAGGACACCCTAATTTGCTCATGGAATTGTATTTATCCTTTGTATCTCACAGTTACAATTCCTTTAGAACCTCTGTGATTTTTCAAAGTAGGTTTCTTGTTGCAGGCATGTTCATGGGGCATTTCCAAAGGAGGAAGACATTGCCTGGGAAAACTATCAGAAATGCTAAATGATTTCTAGTCCTCAAATTTTTGTTAAATTAGGGATTACTTACTTTATTAATTTATTTTCTTTCTAAAAATGTTCAATTTAGGTCCACTGGGTGTCAGTTGCCATCTCTTACATATTTTTAAACCTGCTTCTTATAAATATCACTGTTAACCATTAAAATGGCAACTGTCCAGATATCACTTTATCCAAACAAACCTGAAGGGAAGGGTCTTGAAGATGTGGCTTCTAGAGCTGTGCTTTCCAAAGTAGTGATCATCAGCCATGTGAGGCTACCACAGAGCACTTGAAAAGTAGCAAGTTTAAATCAAGATGGGGGAAAGGGAAGGTGGGATGAATTGAGAGAGTAGCATGCAAACAAATGCACTATCATGTGTAAAATAGATAGCCAGTGGGAATTTGCTGTATGATGCAGGGATTTCAATCTGGTGCTCTGTGACGGCCTAGAGGAGCGGGGTGGGGTGGGTGGTGGGAGAGAAGTTCAAGAGGGAGGGGACATATATATACTGATGACTGATTCATGTTGATGTGTGGCAGAAACCAACACAATATTGTAAGACAATTGTCCTCCAATTAAAAACAAATTTAAAAAAGGATGTGCTTAAAGTATAAGGTACACAACTGATTTAGTAGACTCAGTTTAAAAAAAAGAATGTAAAAATATCTCCTTAACAATTTTTGTATTAATTGAGACTTCCCTGGTGTCCCAATGGTTAAGATTCTGCACTTTGAATGCAGGGGGCATGGGTTCCATCACTGGTTGGGGAACTAAGATCCTGCATCCCACATGCCACCTGGCACAGCCAAAAAAGAAAAAAAAAAAAAAACCCAAGCCAATTTTTATATCAATTGAAATGCTACCGTAATGCTATTGAGTTAAGGTATATTATTAAAATTAATTTCTGGCTTAAGAGTTGGACTGTGAAGAAAGCTGATCGCCGAAGAATTGATGCTTTTGAACTGTGGTGTTGGAGAAGACTCTTGAGAGTCCCTTGGACTGCAAGGAGATCCAACCAGTCCATTCTAAAGGAAATCAATCCTGGGTGTTCATTGGAAGGACTGATGCTAAAGCTGAAACTCCAATACTTTGACCACCTCATGCGAAGAGTTGACTCACTGGAAAAGACTCTGATGCTGGGAGGGATTGGGGGTGGGAGGAGAAGGGGATGACAGAGGATGAGATGGCTGGATGGCATCACCGACTCGATTGACATGAGTTTGAGTGAACTCCGGGAGTTGGTGATGGACAGGGAGGCCTGGAGTGCTGTGATTCATGGGGTCACAGAGAGTCGGACACGACTGAGCGACTGAACTGACTGAACTGACTGATGAGGCAATTTAAAATCACAGGTATAGGGACTTACCTGGTGGTCCAGTGGCTAAAGCACTTCCAATGGAGAGGGCCTAGGTTCGATTCCTGGTCAAGGAGCTAGATCTTACATACTGCAGCTAAAGGATCCTGCATGATGCAACAAAGGCCCTGTACAGCCAAACAAATAAATAAATATTAGAAAGTAAAATCAAATCAGATCACATGTGTAGCTCCTATTTACAGCTTGGCTTATATTTCTATGGGACATTGCTGACTAGACAGGTTGTTGACTGTGCAATTTGCTAATTCTTCCCAAGAAAGACCCCACATACGGATTTCTCCAGTCTGGATTTCAGAGATCAAAGGTGACCCAAGCTGCTTCCATCTTTTTAAAATTCTTAGTAAATTTTTAAAAATGAGAAATGCCAAAGGTAGGGTTACACAAATGGTTTTATATTTTTCTTGTGACTTTTCAGCCCTCCAGGCTCCTCTGTCAGTAGAATTTCCCAGGTCAGAATATTGGAGTGGATTGCCATTTCTTTCTTCAGGGGAGCTTCCCGATCCAGGGATCAAACCCAAGACTCCTGCATTGGCAGGCGGATTCTTTTGCTTTTAATGTAAAATACATTGCAATGTGGGCTTCCCTGGTGGTTCATATGGTAAAGAATCTGCTTGCAATGTGGTAGACCTGGATTTGACCCCTGGGTTGGGAAGATCCTCTCAAGGAGAGCATGGCAACCCACTCCAGTATTCTTGCCTGGAGAATCCCCATGGTCAGAGGAGCCCAGAGGGCTACAATCCATGGGGTTGCAAAGAGTTGGACATGACTGAGTGGCTAACCACACAGACACATTGGAATGTAATGAACTGTACCAACCATAAGACAATTATAAGGTCTATAAAAAGGAGAGCAATTAGTGTAATGTGGTCCAGGCATAGAGGACAATTTGAAAGTTAGTAAAGGAACTTCTTTCCATCTCTTGATTTGCTTTTGTAATTTGTATGCATACTCTTATTTGGAGATAACTTTAGAAGTCTAAACCGGAGGTCTTTAGTGAATGCGAGACCTGGGCCCATGGTCAAACTGCCACCACCCACTGCACCCCCAGGGGTTGTCTTTCATTTTACACACCTGCAACTTGCACCTTCTATGTGCCGGGCTCTCTCCTACACTTTACAACATTACTTTGAATACTTACAACCATCTGCAGAAAAGATGCCATGGTTAGAGAATGAAAGGATGACAGATAAGTCTACCCTAAATTCCTCTCAGCAATAATGTCCTTTGAGGGGTGGGGTGATGGACGTTTTGGACAGAATGGATAATAAACAGAGGAAAACACTGATGAGAAATTAATCCCCTGTTGCTTGTCTACATACAATTAAGCAATTCTCACTAGCTTGGCATCCAGACGAAACTAGAAAGCTCTTTTTCAGGAACCGATTGTTTGCCTCTGTGTATGCTAGACTGCTACAAACTAGAGGCATTTAAAAAATTATTATCTGGAGGAGCAGGAGGAAAGCTATAGCTGGGGCCTTCCATGAGAGTGCCACCTCTTCACTGCAAATTACTCATTTCTAACCCTGCATTAGGCGGACGCTGCTTTGCCAACTGCCTTCTCAGACTGTTATTCTCCTCCATGTATATCCGCCTTATGGCTGTAAAGTTGGGTTTTGTATTGTGACTGTGTAAATCAGAGCCTGGAGAGTTTCTTTTTTCTCTGTGGTTGGAACCACAGTGAGACATTCTCCACAATCCGGCACTTGACACACTTCAGCGCTGTGTGGGCAGAAAACAGGGCAGAGGGAACTCTTAAATACACTTTTCACCTGGTTTAAACAAGAGCTTTGATTTCCCCCTTCTTTTAATCCTTGTGAGGCTTGAAGTGAAAACAGAATTCAAAGAGTTGTTTTATTAAAAAAAAAAACAACAACTGTAATAAGATGCTTGGATTTTAACACTTAAAATTATGGCTGAAATGACCCCACAGCACTTCTGGAAGATGGCAGAATTCTGGGTGGTCTGTTAGCTTAGGCAGATTTTCTGTTCTTTTCTAATGCACCTCTGCATGTTGGCTAATTATAAAAGGGAACCAAGATATTTTCTTTGAAAAACTGGAGCTGGTTGGGAAAAGTTTCTCCTCTAACACATTCATTCAACCAGCACTTATTGCACTTCTACTGTGTTCTGTGCAAAGACAAAGTCCTTGTTCTTCAGTGGCTGGAAGTTAAGGCAAGGTATGACAAACTGAACAAGTGCAATAGGCTGCCTGCTGCCTCTTGAAGGACAGGTAGTACTAGGTGAAAAAGAGTGGAGAGGGTGGGTTTTTTTTGTTTTTTTAAAAAAAAGACTTCCATTTTTAAAGTCTTTTATTGAATTTGTTATAATATTGTTTCTATTTTATATTTTTTTTACTTTTTTGGCTGCAAGGCATGTGGGATCTTAGGTCCCTGACCAGAAGTCAAACCTACACACCTTGCATTGGAATGCAAAGTGTTAACCACTGCCACTGGACTGTCAGGGAAGTCCTTAGACTTTATTGTTTAGAGCAGTTTTCAGTTCACAGCAAAATGAGCATAAGGTACAGAGATTTCCACTATGGCCTTGTCCCCACATACATAAACCTTCGCTGTTATCAATATTTCCCACCAGAAGTACTGCATCTGTTACAATCCATGGACTACATTAATGCTTTCAAACTGTGGTGGTAGAGAAGACTCTTGAGAGTCCCTTGGACAGCAAAGAGATCAAACCAGTCAATCGTAAAGGAAATCAACCCTGAATATTCACTGGAAGGACTGATGCTGAAGGTGAAGCTCCAATACTTTGGCCACCTGATGTGAACATCCAACTCTCTGGAAAACACCCTGATCCTGGGAAAGACTGAGGAGGGTAGGAGGAGAAGCAGGCAACAGAGAATGAGATGGTTGGATAGCATCACCTATTCAATGGATATGAACTTGGGCAAACTCCAGGAGATGGGGAGGGAAACCTGGTGTGTGCAGTCCATGTGGTCGCAAAGAGTTGGATGTGACTTAGCGACTGAACAACGCCGGCATGAACCTACACTGACACATCATTATCATCCAACGTCCATAGTTTACATTAGGGGTCACACTTGCTGTTGTATATTCTCTGGGATTAGATGAGTGTATAATGACATGCATTCATCGTTATCATGTAATACAAAGTAAATTCACTGCCCTAAAAATCCCCTGTGCTTTGCCTGTTCATCCCTTCCCTCTGCCCCCACATCCAGCTCCTGGAAGCCAGTGATCCTGTCACTGCTTTCACAGTTTGGCATTTTCCAGGATGTCATATATGGTTGGAATCATGCAACATGTAGTCTTCAGAATGGCTCTTTCACTTAGTAATATGCATTTTAAGTTCCTCTGGGTCTTTTCACAGCCTCATAACTCATTTCTTTTTGGCACTCAATAATATTTTATTATCTGAATATGCCACAACTTATTTATCCATTCACCTAATGAACATCTTGGTTGTTTCCAAGTTGGGCAGCAATAGATATTTTAATAAGATAGACTAGAACTTGCAAAGGCACAAAGCGATGAGAGCAAGGTCCTTTGGAAACCTGTAAGTGGCTTATAGAGTGGTGTGTGGATGCTGACAGAGTCATCCTTCATTCTGGAGGCTCATTCCAAAACCACAGTGGGGATCCTATTACTCTGGTGACACTTCTATCATTATAATATGTCACCTTGTATGTCTTGCCTGGAAATAGATATGTAATATCCTACTTATGATTCACTAATTTATCTGATTAATTTTATAATCCTACTCAAAAGCCCTTCTATTAGGATGACTTTAAGTTATGGATTATGTTATAAAAATCAAGTCAAGGGAAACAGTAACTTGTGGGTTTGAGTACAGTTTGGCCTTCTTATGACTCAAAGAATTATGTGGTTTTGGTTCCTGGTGACTGTTCCATTGCACATTTTGGACAGGAGCCCAGCTTTGGAGGTTGGCAGTGGTGGTGGTAATCTGTCCAATTTAGCTGAATGCTGATGAGCCACCCTTTATTTAGAAATAAACTAAATAATAAACAAGTCACTCTGAAAGCATAGTCTACAGCCTCATTAACAGGAAAACAATGATTATTCCTGTTCAATACTTTATGAACTAAGTGAGGTTTACATGATAGATGTAATTTTGCTTTTAGCATGTCTATGATCAATAAGATCAATATTTTACTTGAAGAATCTAAAGGGAGCTGTTTTTCTCCCTGGCAGACTTTGTCTCTTAATGTAACAAACATTAGTTTATCTTGTAATATTTTCTCTCAAATACACTTCATTTATTGGTGAACTCCATCAGTGATGATGTTTCTGAGGCAGTCAGGTCCTCATAGCTTGAAGAGCATTTTGTTTCATTTGTGAAAACACTTTGATCCAGGGGGGAAGTGTTGGGGGTGGGGGAGGGATAGATTGAAAGTTTGGGACTGAAATATACACAGTGCTATATTTAAAATAGATATCCAACAAAGACCTACTGTATAGCACAGGGAACTCTGCTCAGTACTCTGTAATAACCTAAATAAAAGAATTTGAAAAAGTATAGATACATGTAGTGTATATATAACTGAATCACTTTGTTATTTGTTTGAAATTAACACAATCATTAATCAGCTATACTCCAATATAAAAGGAAAATTAAAAAAGAAAACACCTTGAAAAGCATATGGCATTTTGTTAATGCTAACTATAATTATTCTATTTTTTACTTTCCCTTTTTTCAGAACAATGAAACAGTTCAATGTGGGGATATCTGCTTTATACTATTTAACCACTGATAAATCATATCATAATGATATTCAATCCTTTGAGTCAATAATCCCAAACTCAGAGATGAATCCTAAATCAATGATTCTGTGGAAGTAAAAAGAAATCTCTCTCCCCACTTCAGTTATATGGTGTTATTTTAGTTAGCTAGTTGGAGGAAGCTCAACTAAAATAAGAAAGTGGAAACTATCTAAATATTTAATATTAGGGAAATGCCTTAATAACCAAATATATTTAGAAATGGGCTTCCCAGGTAAAGAATCTACCTGCCAATGCGGGAGATGCAGGTTTGATGCCTGGGTCGGGAAGATCCCCTGGAGGAGGAAATGGCAACCCACTCCAGTATTCCTGCTGGGATAATACCATGGACAGAGGAGTCTGGCGGGCTGTGGTCCATGCAGTTGCAAAGAGTCAGACACAACTAAAGCGACTGAACACACACACATTTGTAGAAATATTATCCTGAATTAACATGCTAGTTAATAAGGTTGGAATAGAAATATGCTTACAATATATCATGTGAAAGGGCAGAATATGAATTGATCCATGTACAAAAGCATATAAAATAAACAAGCTCACGGGAATGGAACTATGACATTAGAATTTGGAGGAGGTTAGGGAGATAGAATTTATTGTGCTACTCTTTTACTGAAATATTTCTTAATGTGATATCTTTTCAGTGACATTGAAATTAAAAACTTACAGGTCTTTAACCCAAAAGCGCCACGAGATTTCATCCTAAGGCAAATTTGAAAAGAATTTCTCATGGGACCAACAAAAACATCACCATGTTGTTAGGTGTTCTTTTGTTTATGACTGAATGTTATTAATACTTGCCCTCTAGTGGCTTACAGTTGAAAACAATTTTGATTTAATTTTTTGGTTACTGTTGCTAATGTTTCTGTTTTTGAAGACAATGACGTTTATTGTAAAATTACTGTTCATGTGGAGTGTTGACCTAAAAGCATATTATGGTTAGTCCGGCCTACCCTAATCTTGCCCTTTGTAGCTCACAGTGATTTGTAAGTTTCACGAGGGCAGAGAGGAATTGGAGTTGGGAACCTTAGTTTTGCAGTGCAAAAAGCTGGCTATTCTGAGATTCTGCTGCATACTAACTAGGTGACCTTGGGAACACTCATCACCTTGCTTTCCTCATCTACTACATGTGGATAATAACAGTACTACTTCAGAGCATTCTTTGAATGATAAAACACTTATAAGAATGTATGGAGAAGGAAATAGCAACCCATTCCCAGTATCCTTGCCTAGGAAATCCCATGGACAGAGGACAGAGGCGGGCTACAGTCCATGGGGTCGCAAAAGAGTCTGACACAACTTGGCGACTAGACAACAAAAAACAACTTTTAGTGATGTTAAGCATTTCTCAGGTACCTGTTGGCCATTTGAAAGTCTTCGTTGGAAAAATGTCTATTTCATTTCTCTGCCTATTTTAAAATTGGGCCCTTCGTTTTTTTCTGTATTGAATTATGTCAGTTCTTTATCTATTTTTGGGTGTTAACCCCTTATCTGATACAGATTTCCCCCACTCTCTGAAAGCAGAGCTTTCCTATGAAACCATCTGAAAGCCCAAACAGAGCAAAGTGAAGAAGTAGTTACCTTAGGACACATGTTGCTCATAAATGTCCAGATAGCTGGGGATAAAGCACAAATGCTCAGAGACAGTGCAAAGCCATAGAGTGGGGGTACTGAGATGCTAGAGTGTAGCTCCTGAGGGAGGGGCCTGGTGACACCAGTGTTGCTCTTGAGGTGACACTGCCCCTAGGACGTCTTGCTGCAAAACAAATACTGAGCACTGTCTCTGCTTTTTATCTTTTTCCATAAAAATGAAAAACTTGATTCCTTTCAGTTAGGAAAATCAGGTACTAATGTAGGCCTTTTGTAAAAGCAAAGTGGCTTAAAACCACATAAAGCAAGTCTTCAAAAAGTGGGGGAGATCTGTCCCTGGTCGTACAGATATTTCTCCCATTCTGCAGGTTGACTTTTCGTTTTGCTGATTGTTCCTTTTGCAGTGCAAAAACTTTTAAACTTGCTGTAGCCCCATGTGTTGATTTTTTTCTCTTGCTTGTGCTTTAGGTGTCATATTCTAACATCATTGCTGAGAGCAATGTTGAGAGGCTTCCTCCTTATATTTTCTTCTAGGAGTTTGACAGTTTCAGGTCTCACGTTTATGTCTGACCCTCTTCGAGTTGCTTTTCGTGTGTGGTGTAAGATAAGGGGTTCGTTTCATTTTTCTGCTGTATTTAGTTTTCCTAACATCATTTGTTGAGGAGACAACCCTTTCCCCATTACATGTTCTTGGCTCCCTTAACAAATACTAGTTGGCCATATTATAAGATCTTAATTTTATCTATATCATTCATTATAAGAACTCATGCAAGTCCTCTAGAATGTTTTGTGTGTTTAAGAAGGGTAAGGAACTTTCCTGGAGGTCCAGTGGTTGAGACTCTGTGCTTCCACTGCAGGGGGCCCAGGTTAGAACCCTGATGAGAGCACTGAGATCCCATATGGCACAGCCAAAAAAAAGGGGAAAAAAACCAAAGTAGTGAATATTTATGGATGGACATTTTTTGCAACTTCATGTCTATAGGACTTTACTGGCTACCCTCCCTACTCCTTGCAGCAATATAACTACTGTGGAAACAGGACTGATATTTTTATGAGTCTCAGCAGACAGGGAGCCCCATGAGAGTCAGGGATGAGAAGGCAGGGGACTAATGTTCGACCGGAACTGTGGGCTCATTTGGCCATGTAGAGTCTTATTTACCTGAAGGCCTGAAAACTCCACTTTCCACTCCTGGAAGAAATGAGCTAGTCTTACCTTTAAGATTGTCACATGCTAGTTTTGATCCAGATACTCCGCTTTTGTGTCTTTTGATAAATACAATGTGTGAAATTTCTAAAAAAAAAAAAAAGAATGTACAGTGTAGCATGAGTGTGTGGGATGTAATGTGGTATTATTATTTCTATTTTTCTAGTACTGATTCCACTGCTACAGGTGTTGATCTTGGTGCTGAGGATGAACATAGAAATAAAAGAAAAATGGGGATTTCCAACAGCTTAAGGAGATACGTTTCCATGCAATAATAGTGAAAATACACAGTAATAAAATATACAGAATACTAAAGGAGTGATTAAAAAGCAGAGACATTACTTTGCCAACAAAGGTCCGCCTAGTCAAGGCTATGGTTTTTCCAATGGTCATGTATGGATGTGAGAGTTGGACTGTGAAGAAAGCTGATCGCCAAAGAATTGATGCTTTTGAACTGTGGTATTGGAGAAGACTCTTGAGAGTCCCTTGGACTGCAAGGAGATCCAACCAGTCCATTCTAAAGGAGATCAGTACTGGGTGTTCATTGGAAGGACTGATGCTAAAGCTGAAACTCCAATACTTTGGCCACCTCATGTGACGAGTTGACTCACTGGAAATGACTCTGATGCTGGGAGGGATTGTGGGCAGGAGGAGAAGGGGACGACAGAGAATGAGATGGCTGGATGGCATCACCGACTCGATGGACGTGAGTTTGAGTGAACTCTGGGAGTTGGTGATGGACAGGGAGGCCTGGCGTGCTGTGATTCATGGGGTCGCAAAGAGTCGGACATGACTGAGCGGCTGAACTGAACTGAACTGAACCGAAAGGGGTGATGAAACTATATGACATTGCTCTGAAGAATTTTTCACATTTTGTGTCTACATTATTGGGATGTACCTAATAATCAGTGGTGACTTACTTAATCATTGACAATATCTTTTCATTTTTAGTGGCATATAAAATAATGGTGTGTCACATAACTGATGGTGTCTCAGATTCAATGAAATACGGTGGTAAGTGATGATATGCAACATTTAAAACAATATTTACCATAGACCAGGCAAAGGGTGGAATGAATGCTTATAAAGCATTATCAAACATAATGCTTAGGAGCAATTCTATGAATTTAGAAAATGGAAAAACCACTGGAGAAATCTATGACTCAAATCAGTGAGGTTATAAAGGACTGCTAAGGTCAGACTTAAGCTAACTTGCTAAAGAAGGAAAATTGATTTGGATGAGCCCCAAGAGAAGTGTAGAGATTCCAGGAAGAGAGATGCTGCCAGTGTGATGTCCTGCTTGAAGAAATTGTGGTACAGTTACCTGTGTGGCTACTCTGATTATTCCTTCCTTACTGGGACCTCTCCCACCTTTACTGTATTCCTTTAAAGCGAGGGTCTGGTGCAGCTTGTCTTAAGTCTGATTTCTTCTCATCCATTTTGCTTTTGAATCTTAACTGCTTAAAGCAGAGTTTCTCAGTCTGAGCACTAGTGACAAAAGGGCAAGATAATTCTTTGTTGTGGAGGCTTTGCTGTGAATTGTGGGATATTTAGCATGATCCCTGGCCTCTACCCGCCAGATGCTTCCCAGTTGCTAAATGTCCCCCGGGGGAGCAAAATCACCCACAGTTGAGAACCGATTGTTTAAAGAAAAGATCATACTTGGTATTTTATTATTTTATTTTAGTATGTATGCATGCATGTGTGTGTGTGCATGTTAAGGAAGAACATTCACAAAGTTTAGGATTTTTTTTTTAAAATAACTCTTCTATCTTGCTATGAATTCTTGCCAACAGACCACAATGACGCCATTGTATGTAAGTCTAACAAGCATCCGCTCACTTGCCTGTTTTCTGTTAACACTGAAGTGTGATAGTGGTAGGAGATTGGTCCCTGGGAAGCATTTTTTCCTTTGAAATAATTTTAGATTGATAGAGGAGTCACAAAGATGGTACAGAATGTTTTTGTACATATACCCCCCAATTTTGTCTTATATTGACATCATATAATCATGGTAGTTTTTCAATAAACCTTTGTTTTCTGCTCCAGGGTCCAACCTCGGATCAGTCATTGCATTCAAAGAGAGTGTGAACGTGAAAGTCGCTCAGTCGTGTCCGACTCTTTGCTACCCCTTGGACTATACAGTCCATGGAATTCTCCAGGCCAGAATACTGGAGTGGGTAGCCTTTCCCTTCTCCAGGGGATCTTCCCAACCCAGGGATTGAACCCAGGTCTCCCGCATTGCAGGCAGATTCTTTACCAGCTGAGCCACAAGGGAAGCCCTAAAGAGAGTGTAGTTTGCTTTATTGTTTGATTTTCATGGAAAGAATAGAATTTATTCCTGGAAACTGCTGATTCTCAAATGATGACAGTGAGCATAATTTTCTACATGCTTGTGTTCAGTTGCTCAGTAGTGTCTGACTTTGTGACCCCACAGACAGTAACCCACCAGACTCCTCTGTCTATGGGATTCTTCAGGCAGGAATACTGGAGTGGGTAGCCATTTCCTCCTCCATTTTCTAAGTAGGATGTTTAGCTGGATTAACACTCACTGAGCTAAAAAGTACCCTTCAGTTCAGTTCAGTTCAGTCGTTCAGTCGTGTCTGACTCTTTGCGACCCCATGAATCACAGCACGCCAGGCCTCCCTGTCCATCACCAACTCCCGGAGTTCACTCAAACTCATGTGCATCGAGTCGGTGATGCCATCCAGCCATCTCAATCTCTGTCGTCCCCTTCTCCTCCTGCCCCCAATCCCTCCCAGCATCTGAGTCTTTTCCAATGAGTCAGCTCTTCGCATGAAGTAGCCAAAGTGTTGGTGTTTCAGCTTTAGCATCAGTCCTTCCAATGAACACCCAGTACTGATCTCCTTTAGAATGGAGTAGTTGGATCTCCTTGCAGTCCAAGGGACTCTCAAGAGTCTTCTCCAGCACCACAGTTCAAAAGCATTAATTCTTCGGCGCTCAGCTTTCTTCACAGTCCAACTCTCACATCCATACATGACCACTGGAAAAACCATAGCCTTGACTAGATGGACCTTTGTTGGCAAAGTAATGTCTCTGCTTTTTAATATGCTATCTAGGTTATTCATAACTTTCCTTCCAAGGAGTAAGTGTCTTTTAATTTCTTGGCTGCAATCAGCATCTGCAGTGATTTTGAAGCCCCCAAAAATAAAGTCTGACATTTCCGCTTAAAATAGAAAGTGGAATTGACACTCTCCATGGCAAAAATAGCTGTAATGGTACGTAGTTTTTAAATCTCTGAAAAATAAATAGTCTAAAGATGGCTTTTGTCTTGACTCTCAGTCTAAGCCATCATTTCATAGTTTTTTAATAAATGCTAATGGAGTGGACCAAAGGTACAGTCCTAAACTGCTGTTTCATATTTAGGGCAAGCTGAATGGTTATTTTCCATCTACTTGACAAATATAACATGGACACAAAGCGACATGGAAAAGCTGTAATCTATTGAACTCAATAAATGTGAGTTGTAAGTAATTGCAGTTCTTTCTTAGTCTCATTTGCTGCCCAACCATTTCTCACTATATGATCCCTTAAAGTCAACCTGATTCAGGGGCAGATCAATACCAGGGAAACCCTTTTGTCTTCTTTTAGGGCATAAAATTTAAAAGACGCTTAAGTCAATATTCCTTTTAATAATGTGTCTTAACGGAAATGCCTGGGTTCCCCCTTCTTGTTATATAATTAATTGAACTGCCTGCCACCCACAAGGTATAGTCATTCTCTCCCATAATTCTCCTTTGGCCTAATTGCCATTCTGCTCTCAGTTCTATCTGTCTTTAGATATTTCTTCTTTTCCCCAACACTGTTGGGCATGCTTTGTACTTAGTTTTATCTTTCCGTGCTTTTGCTTCTAAATGTCAGCATAATTTTTCTGCCTTATAATATTGGAGATGTTATAACCATCCATCAGCCCAATAGAAGAGCAGAAAAGATTAGATATCATTTATCTGTATTGGTTGTTCATTGTAATGACCCAGTGGACAACATGAACAGATAATCTGTTGCTTTGATGGAAACTAATTATTCTTAAGCATGACAGCATCGAAATAGCTTTTGTGACACTGTTTTTAAAAATGACGGCTACCTAGTCATTATTAGTGTAGGCAGAAGTTTCAGTTGTGTTCACTGATGATTTCCCTACATAAGCAACAAAACAGTTTGGATCTTTTATTACTGCTTTATGGGAAAATTTGACCCAAAATTTAAGAACTTTAAAATTTCCGTTGACAGTCAAATATAAGTACCATTGTACAAAATTTTCTTAATGTGAAGAAAATTCCTTAATGTGAAATAATCTAGTATTTCCTAGAGAAAAATAAAAGTATGATTAGAAAATAATCTTGCTGGAAAAGGTTAATGTACTTGATTTTTAGTTTGCTGCTAATGATTGGACTAACCATGGAACTGGGGGAGTAAAGTTGTCATCAATTAAAATTCTTCTCTGATGGAATTTCTAAGTAAAGAAAGCATAGTTTAAGGTTAATTCTTAAAATAACAAAGTTTATCTGCACAAATAGGAGAGGAGGTTTTTATGTTTATGTGCAAACCTTAAAAAATCAGTATACTGATGGATTTATATTTTTATGAAGTCTCTAAAATGCTAAAGAAACTTAATCAATATTCTAAGATAGTATTTATATTACTGGCACCACTAATAACCAAATTAAGATTGGTATATTATTACCAGACCACAGCAGAGATGCACTTTCACTACAGCATGTCTTGGTTTGGGAATAGAAGCAAATTAAATAACTTCACAAGCCAGATGTTTCTTTTTCTTATAACAGGCTTTGCAAAAAGCTTTGGGGATGCTTCAGATGTTGATAGACCATGCCTAATGCACCAAACACATTAAACAAGCTTATATTTATACAAGTTGTGCTGTGCTTAGTCGCCCCAGTCCTGTCCGACTCTTTACAATTCTGTGGACTGTAGCCCGCCAGGCTCCTCTGTCCATGGGATTCTCTAGGCAAGAATACTGGAGTGAGCTGCTATTCCCTTCTCCAGGCGACCTTCCCAACCCAGAGATTGAACCCAGGTCTCTTGCATTGTAGGCAGATTCTTTACTGTCTGAGCCACCAGAGAAGCCCATTTATACAAGCTGCTGCTCCAGCTGCTGCTAAGTCGCTTCAGTCGTGTCCGACTCTGTGCGACCCCATAGACAGTAGCCCACCAAGCTCTGCCGTCCCTGGGATTCTCCAGGCAAGAACACTGGAGTGGGTTGCCATTCGCTTCTCCAATGCATGAAAGTGAAAAGTGAAAGTGAAGTCGCTCAGTCGTGTCTGACTCTTCCCGACCCCGTGGACTGCAGCCTACATGGACTGCAGCCTATCAGGCTCCTCCGCCCATGGGATTTTCCAGGCAAGAGTACAAGCTAACTTATTGTAAGAAAAATTATTGCTGTAATAATAGTTCAACAATGCTGAAGTAGGTAGAATGAAGAATCCTTCTACCTTCTACTTATTTTACTTTCCTCAATCCTGATTCCTTTCTTCAGAAGACTGCTAATGATTTGGTGCATATCTTTCCAAGCTTTTTTTCTATGCATTTATGTACAAGTATGCTGGATCATGGAGAAAGCAAGAGAGTTCCAGAAAAAACATCTATTTCTGCTTCATTGACTATGCCAAAGCCTTTGACTGTGTGGATCACAATAAACTGTGGAAAATTCTGAAAGAGATGGGGATACCAGACCACCTGACCTGCCTCTTGAGAAACCTGTATGCAGGTCAGGAAGCAACAGTCAGAACTGTACATGGAACAACAGACTAGTTCCAAATAGGAAAAGAAGTACATCAAGGCTGTATATTGTCACCTTGCTTATTTAACTTCTATGCAGATTACATCATGAGGAACGCTGGGCTGGAAGAAGGACAGGCTGGAATCAAGATTGCTGGGAGAAATATTAATAACCTCAGATATGCAGATGACACTACCCTTATGGCAGAAAGTGAAGAGGAACTAAAAAACCTCTTGATGAAAGTGAAAGAGGAGAGTGAAAAGGTTGGCTTGAAGCTCAGCATTCAGAAAACAAAGATCATGGCATCTGGTCCCATCACTTCATGGGAAATAGATGGAAAAACAGTGGAAACAGTGTCAGACTTTTTTTGGGGGGGCTCCAAAATCACTTCGGATGCTGATTGCAGCCATGAAATTAAAAGACACTTACTCCTTAGAAGGAAAGTTATGACCAACCTTGATAGTATATTAAAAAGCAGAGACATTACTTTGCCAACCAAGGTCGGTCTAGTCAAGGCTATGGTTTTTCCAGTGGTCATGTATGGATGTGAGAGTTGGACTGTGAAGAAAGCTGATCGCTGAAGAATGGATGCTTTTGAACTGTGGTGCTGGAGAAGACTCTTGAGAGTCCCTTGGACTGCAAGGAGATCCAACCAGTCCATTCCAAAGGAGATCAATCCTGGGTGTTCATTGAAAGGACTGATGCTAAAGCTGAAACTGCAATACTTTGGCCACCTCATGCGACAAGTTGACTCACTGGAAAAGACTCTGATGCTGGGAAAGGTTGGGGGTGGGAGGAGAAGAGGACGACAGAGAATGAGATGGCTGGATGGCATCACCGATTCTGTGGACATGAGTTTGAGTGAACTCCAGGAGATGGTGATGGACAGGGAGGCCTGGTGTGCTGTGATTCATGGGGTCGCGGAGAGTCGGACACGACTGAGGGACTGAACTGAACTGAACTGAACTGATGTATACACAAACACACACCCTCGAATGGACTGTTATGGATATGCCATAGAATGTTTTGTAACTTATTTTTTCACTTAAAAATATGTTTTGAGTGTCTTTCCATATATATATATATATATGAATCTTTTTTTTAAATACTGGACATGCCTATTTTTAACTATTAGATCACTCTGTGAAATAGGGTTTGCTCTTTCATACTAGGCTGTATTTCAGGAAGTCTCCTTCAGACACGGTAGATACACTGGAGGAAAACCTCAATTTTAGGCTCAGCTAGTTGAATGTCTGATTTGAGCTGACCCTTCTGACCATATCGGAAGAGGAAACTCATCCCATGCTCAGAAACAGCCTGAGCTCCTGATTCTGCCCTGATCAGGTAGGAATCTGGCTCTGACATAAATGAGCAGGTCACCTTTCTGGGTGTCAGGTTTCCCATTTGAAAAATGGGAGCCAGGGTGGATTGGGCCTGATTTGGTCCTGTCCCTGTCCAAATTTTATTTCCTCTATCTTTGTTTCCTGAGCTAAAAGCTGCATTTTTGACAGGGGGTAATTCTTCTGGGATTAGTTATAATTGTGTGCTAGTGACAGACATTCAAAACATTAAGTATGAACATTCAGGTCTATTTTTACCCATAGTGGTGGGCATATGCTTCTGTCCTTGAATACACTGCTTGGGATGACCTTTGTCAGCACCAAGGTGTGATAATGCTTACCAACAGGGAGAGAAACAGACAGCCCGCTCCTTTTGTAGCCAGCTAGGAAAGCTGCATTGGAAGTCTTGTTATTACAACATGTTATTGAAATCTGAAGGATTGGGGGCGGGAGGAGAAGGGGACGACAGAGAATGAGACGGCTGGATGGCATCACCGGCTCGATGGACATGAGTTTGTGTGAACTCCAGGAGTTGGTGATGGACAGGGAGGCCTGGCGTGCTGTGATTCATGGGGTCGCAGAGAGCCGGACGTGACTGAGCAACTGAACTGAACTGAACTGAACTGAAAGATGATTCTAGTTAAACTCTTAACTATCATTTGAAAACTGTAGTTAATTTTAGAATCTACAATGTAGAGATGATGCTTATCAACAGATGTTGTTTTAGCACATTTACTTTTAGAATGATGGGTTGAAATATCATAAAAATAATAATATAAGCAGCTGACATTAATGACCTCCCACCATGTGTCAGGCACTATTCTAAGCTTTTTAAGATTGGGAAACTGAGACCCAGAAGGATAAGTAATTTGTTCAAAGGCACAGAGCTGTAAGTATGTTATGCAACCATAATGTAAACTCCTATTCAGGGGAAGAAAGTGAGGAGTTAACTGAATAGTTACATAGTTATAAAATGACTTGAAGGCAGTTATAGATGTGGCCATTAGCAGATGGCAAATGTTGGTGCTGCTCCCTTCTTATTAAGCTGTGAGGAGTCTTGACATGAAAGTGGACCCCCAGTTTCTCAGGTACGCTCAATGGTGCTGCCTATTGCAGTCAGTCCTTTAAAAATATATAAAACAAAGCAATTCCTTATGTTCTCTCTGCAGCTACAGATCATTCAGGCTGACTTTGCAAAGCTCCTGCCCTGGTAGACAAGCCCTGGTGTTGGAATCTGCAAAGTTGATGATTAGTCGAAACTGTCTGGACTGCAGCCACAGGACATCTTGTAGCACAATCAAGCACCACTTCATCATGCCTGGTGACAGGAGTTTTCCCACTAAGTTTCCATCAGGAGTGAGGAGCAAGGGCCCAGCTCAGCAGCTAATTAGACAAGGCAAGGTACAAGGCTAGTACACGCCAACTTCAATAGACTGGAGTGGTGGATCTGTCAAACGAATCTGTCTTGCCTTCTGTGCTTTATACCCATTACTGTACCTGGTTGAACATTAACACTCGGAAATCTGCTGATTTTCTCCAATATCCTGGCCCATGCAGAGAAGATGCTGAAAAGGAACTGTATGTCTTTAAGGTAGTTCCATGCTTCATTATCTTGAAAAGCATCAATCTTCAACTAATTGTTAAAGAAGCACCACAAGATGTAGAAATGTTGAAAGGATGGGTGGAAGTGCAGTGTATGGACTTTTTAGTGTCTCTGCTACGATTTCCTCTCCTTCCTGTGATGTTAGTTTTGAAAAAAAAAAATCAAAGATTTTTAAACATGAAAAAGGTTTCCCTCTTGATACAAAAGTCAACAAATTGCAAGTGTTTCCTTCCCTCTTGCTTCTGTGTCTCCTAAAAGATTAGGGCTTAAACAAAAACCTTAATTTTGTGTGTGTGTTTAACAAATTGCCAAATTATGAAGGCAGAAACTCTAGAAAGTTTATAAACACATATCTGGAATATAAAGATAATATTAAAAATATTTAAATATGCAGCAGTAGAAGCAGAAACACAACAAAAAGTCAAATATTTTGTATCAGATTGGGCTATATGCTTGACCACTGAAGCAAATAACACTGTACAATATGTCAGCCCTAAAAGTGCCAATTATGCGTGTGTTGTGTATATGTGTTTCCATCAGAAAACCTCAAATAAGTCTCTACTTTCCG
Organism: Moschus berezovskii; assembly: GCF_049115385.1. Lineage (NCBI taxonomy): Eukaryota > Metazoa > Chordata > Mammalia > Artiodactyla > Moschidae > Moschus > Moschus berezovskii. Next base: position 19,453,287 of record NC_142471.1, on the reverse strand, counting down.
TGGTAAAAGCAGCATATGTTGAAACTTGGAGGCTTGTGGAATCATCTTGTTCAATCCTGTCATTTTAAGGACGAGAAAACGGAATTCCAGAGTGGACATACCTACCGCCAGTACTCTTTACTCCTGGGGTCCACTGCTTTTTCTACAATACTATGCTTTCATGCTATAGGAATCTTGGGGTAGAACCTCTTTTTATAAGCTGAGATACTTGGGGCCACATCTACCCTGGAATCTCAAGGGCTAGAAGCAATGACTTCAAGGGACCACTCCAACCTTCCACTTACAGTCTGCCTATAGAAAATATTTAATTGTATATTTATGAGAGTGAGGTACTGTCATCTTCTGATTGAGTGATTTCAGGGGAAAAAAAAAACATATTCAGAGCTGAGTCATAATGTGCCGAGTTCATTTGTACATGCTCTTCTGTGTAGCACAGTGGACCCTGCTAATCACAGAAAGAGGAGCAAAGAGGTTGAACAGGAAGTCTTGATTTACTGCTAACTGAAAAGAAATTAAAAATAAAATAATATGATAATTTCCCCCCCCCCCCGCCCCCGGAGCTAACGAGCTATGTGACAGGCATCCAAAAGTAGATCCCCAAATCTATGAGTGTTACTGACAAAAGGTACACTACTTTGTTGCTCATTTTCAACTCGGTGAATAAAATTTCCAATCACATATATTATTGTTAGAATTGCTAATAGATAGTAACAAAAAACACACTGAATGTGGAAACTGGAGACTTGGGTCCTAGATCCAGTTTCTTGACCAGGTAGCTAGCACCCTTAAATATGGAATCTCTTTGGGTCTCAGTTCTTTCTGGTGTAAAATGAAAGGATTAAAGTGAGCTTATGGTTAGGGCTATTTCCATGTCTGAATGGTCCTCTGACTTTAATAGTTTCAGTATTACTGCTATGATATATTCTTTGCTCTCATTGTTTAATTAACTTGTTCCTGGGTATCTGGGTTCAACTCAATGTGGGCCAATTGGCACTGTTACATTTCACGTCCATGGATGTGACTCCTCACAAAAACAGATTTTCTTTTAATACAAAATGCTACTCACAGCAGAGACTACACATCGATAAAGGCACCCCAGTTGCTACACTTGAAAGAAAAATCTGAAAATGTATGTCCTATTCACCGTTAACCTCATTTAGGAAGCAGAAGTAAGCAAATGCTATCTTTGCTGATCCCAAAGTTGTGTACTGAATTTAGATTTAGTCAAAAGTGAAAGCTGTGCACGAAGGATGAGGGCTGAGTGGTTGACATGGAGAGATATGGGTAGTCAAAACTACAGAGCCAACCTCACTGTGATCTCAGGACCTGAACGCAAGGGTGTACACAGGTTTTTTTGTTTTGTTGCTTGTTTGGGTTTTTCTGGACCACACGGTATTACCTGGAACAGGGCTTCTTAAGAAAAGTAAAACAAACAACAATAACAACAGCAACAAAAAAATCCAGACTAAGTTGCCAACTTGGGAAAAGTCCAGAAACCTGGTTTCTCCTGAAACATCAGTTTGGCAGCCCTGGGTCCTGAAATGCAGCACATCAGCCAGTTGCTGGAGGTGTGCAATGTCTACCACGTTTATATGGGCTCATTGTGTTCCTATTTTCCACAGTCCCCATGATTCTCTACTGCCAGCCCTGAGGCCTAATATCAGTTGCCATTTACCATGTTTCTTGGAATATTATTTTCAGATAGTAAAGTTAAAAAATAAAATCTATTCCTTATATCCATGTTTTCATTTAAAGAATACAGGACTTCCCTGGTAGTCCAGTGATTAAGAATCTGCCTGCCAATGCAGGGGACATGGACCAGAAGATCCCACATGCCCCGGGCTGACTAAACCTGTGCACAACTACTGAACCTGTGTTCTAGAGCCCGAGTGCTGCAGCTCTGAAGCCCACGCGCTCTAGAGCCTGTGCTCCACAGTGAGAGAAGCCACCACAGTAAGAAGCCTGGACACCAGCCCCTGCTGGCCACTCGAGAAAGCCCGTGGGCAGCAACAAAGACCCAGCACAGTAAAAGTAATACTAAATCCAGGCTAAGTGGGATGTGTGCTTCTTACACCCTCTCTGCTTTACATCTTATGTGGTATGCCTCTCTCCTGCAAATGACTGAGTTTTCAAGCCTTGTTCTAACAAGCTCTGTCTTTGATATAAGCAGAAAAGGAGGGGAAAAAAATCCAGCTGAACTAGAGAAGCACAGAGTATAGAATATTAGCTGAAATCCTCTTCCCCATTGAAATACATGTTTGATTGGATTGTGATTCCTTAACCAGTTTGAAGCAGTCAGGGTTAGATTTTTGCAGATCTTCCTGATTTTGTAGGTGAAGAAAGTACAGGGAAGAGGCAAGCAAGGCACTGATATGGGAGTGGAGACTCTTCCTCTGGCCTCTCTTGCCTGGGAGCCAGCTCACTATGGACGCCAAGGAATGCCCTTGTGGTAAATTTGCCAGAGCAGCTACTGTCCACAATTCAGCTTGCTCTAATTATTTGCAGTTCCCACTTTAACCTGGAAATCTCTCCAGAGAATACTTTGGGGTTTGAGGTTTGCTGTCTCAAATTCTGAAGGCCTTGGGAAAACTTGGAAAGACTGTTGCAAGGAACTTTTATTAGCTACTTCTTAGACAAGATCCACAGTAGCTGATCACTCCAGAAGGAACAGCTTAATAGGGAATCTAATTAAATATCCAAGTCTTGAGCTGTGTTCTTGTTCTTGTTGACCTTATTTCTCTCACCTTTTATGTTCCGCAGTTCTTTAATTAATGAGGTTATGAAAATTTCAAAGGAACTACACACATGTACACCCTTAAAATGCTAGTATAGGCATGAAATTAGATTATGAAATTGGGAATAAAGACAAGTCATAGATAGCATTTAAATTTAACTTAAAGTGAAGTTTTTATCAATTTTATTTTCAGTTGCTCCCTTATGCCCTCAAGAAAACAAAACCTGGAGATATCAGGGATGAAATTGTTAAATGATTGTAGAAATTGGCTTGTTTTCTGGGACTCTTTTACAGACATGGAAACACAGATTTTGTGTGAGCACATCCTGGTGGGAATTTGATGAAATATTTAGGTAGGAAAAAGTCAAGCTCAAGACTCAGATGAACATGCCGACACTACACTATTCACCCAGTGCTTAGACCTCTTTGGTTGGGAAATGACATGAGAACAGTCTTTGTTTTTATATTCTAGTTCATTACTGGTGGGACCTTAGCCAACAAGAAAACGCTGTCCGAACAGCTTCAGAATTCAGACAAAGAATCACGTCAGTTCTTATTTTAGACGAACTGGTTCTGCCGTTCCTCTTTCAGAGAAGTACAGTGGGTTTCCCCTGGTGAGTCTAATTGAAAGGACTTGCTTCCACTTGAAAGATGCAGTAAACATCTGGCAAGTGAGGAGAGGTTGGAACTGTGTAGAAATCTTGGAAGAAACCAGGAGCCAGAGGCATAACTAACTAGATTCAGGGCCAGGGTCACTGGTTTCATGACTCCTCCATTCATTTGACTTTGACCTTGGCTGTGACTTGATTATGTGTTTCCCTCTGTTCAATGGGAATGATGAGATGGTGAGTCACGTTTACCATTGAGACTATTAATTGTGAATAACTAAAAAGTCCTTTGCAAGCAAGGGCTTCCCTGGGAGCCCAATTTTGCTAAAACAGTTGGAAAAAAATTGGTAGTGTACACATTTCAAGGTAGTAAAAATAAACTGTAGATTTTGCTATACAAGGAAATACATTCTTCCATCATTCCAGGATAACTGTGAGCTTTTATTTATTTACTTTGCCACTCCACTCAGGATCTTAGTTCCCTGACCAGGGACTGAACCTGGGCCCCCTACAGTAGAAGCACAGAGTCCTAACCACTGGACTGCCAACGAAGTCCCTATAAGTTTTTATTATTAAATGCACCCCATGGTAGAACAAGGAGTGCAGAAGAAGCAGGTAAGACCAAAAATAGTAAAAGAGATCTTCATTTATTCACTCACTCAACAAATATATATTGAGCTCTTTCTGTTATCTCTGCACTGGGTTGGAAATAGTAATTAAATATATATAGTCTTTGTCCTTATGAAGCTCGTTGCCTAGTGAGGATAGAGAAAATGGCAGTAATAAATTCTAATCCCAGTAGTATGGGCAAGGGACCTCTTGTGTCTTTTTACATCTGAATATGAATTTTTAAGTCAGAAAACGGATTGTACATAACCCTAGAATTCATTCTAAGATTAAATGGAGGATTTCATATAAAGTACTTAGCACGATACCTGAGAACAATGAGATATTTCTGGAAATAGAGAATATCTCTTTTTGCAAGCTTATTTGTAAAAAATCTAGATCACTGGAGAAATTATTTTTAACTATTGGAAGACTTCCATTGATAGCGGTTTGAAAAAAAAAACACAGAATTAGGCAGTTTAGCCTTGCACACAACTATACCTTGACACACAATGTCAAAGAGGCATCCTGGTAGGCTTAAAAAAAAAAAGAAATAGAAGAAAGCAGAGCTACAGTCTAGTCTTGGCTGTGTTACAATGTAACTGTGAAATCTGGGAAAACTCACTTTATGGGTTTCAGTATTTTCAGCTGTTAAATGGATTGGTACTTGAATTTTTATCCTATTCCAGTTGTAAATTTAATGATCATCTATAACAAATATTAAAGTGTTAGTCACTCAGATCATGTCCGACTCTTTGCAATCCGATGGACTGTAGCCCCCCATGCTCCTCTGTCCATGGAATTCTCCGGCAAGAGTACTGGAATGGGTAGCCATTCCCTTCTCCAGGGTATCTTCCTGACCCAGAGATCGAACCCAAGTCTCCTACATTGCAGGCAGATTCTTTACTCCCTGAGCCACTTGGGAAGCCCCAAAATATTGTTACAAGTAGTAGTCAAAATACTGCTAGTACTAATATCTTTTAGGTGAGGATGAAGACATGGACCACTGATAACGAACATCATTTATGTTATCAGTTCAGTTCAGTTCAGTTGCTCAGTCGTGTCCGACTCTTTGCAACCCCATGAATCACAGCACGCCAGGCCTCCCTGTCCATCACCAACTCCCGGAGTTCACTCAAACTCATGTCCACTGAGTCGGTGATGCCATCCAGCCATCTCATTCTCTGTCGTCCCCTTCACCTCCCGACCCCAATCCCTCCCAGCATCAGACTCTTTTCCAGTGAGTCAGCTTGTCACATGAGGTGGCCAAAGCATTGGAGTTTCAGCTTTAGCATCAGTCCTTCCAATGAACACCCAGGATTGATCTCCTCTAGAATGGACTGGTTGGCTCTCCTTGTAGTCCAAGGGACTCTCAAGAGTCTTCTCCAACACCACAGTTCAAAAGCATCAATTCTTCGGTGATCAGCTTTCTTCACAGTCCAACTCTCACATCCATACATGACCACGGGAAAAACCATAGCCTTGACGAGATGGACCTTGGTTGGCAAAGTAATGTCTCTGCTTTTTAATATGCTATCTAGGTTGGTCATAACTTTCCTTCCAAGGAGTAAGCGTCTTTTAATTTCATGGCTGCAATCAGCATCTGCAGTGGTGTTGGAGCCCAAAAATAAAGTATGACACTGTTTCCACTGTTTTTCCATCTATTTCCCATGAAGTGATGGGACCAGATGCCATGATCTTAGTTTTCTGAATGTTGAGCTTTAAGCCAATCTTTTCACTCTCCTCTTTCACTTTCATCAAGAGGCTTTTGAGTTCCTCTTCACTTTCTGCCATAAGGGTGGTGTCATCTGCATATCTGAGGTTATTGATGTTTCTCCTGGCAATTTGATTCCAGCTTGTGTTTCTTCCAGCCCAGCGTTCCTCATGATGTACTCTGCATATAAGTTAAATAAGCAGGGTGACAATATACAACCTTGATGTACTCCTTTTCCTATTTGGAACCAGACTGTTTTTCCATGTCCAGTTCTAACTGTTGCTTCCTGACTTGCATATAGGAAAAAATAATAACAGAAAAGGAAAAAAAATATTCCAGACTAAATTTTTGACAGATTAATATAAGTGTGTGTATACACATATTTAATAGCATTTCGGATTACCACTGATGGTCTTAAGAAAACTGATAAGCAAATCAACTTAAAAAAATTAATTTTTTGGCCATGCCATGCAGCATGTGAGAACTTCGTTCCCTGCCCGGGAATCGAACCCTGTATTGGAAGCATGGAGTCTTAACAACTGGACCACCAGGGAAATCTTTGATAAGCAAATCAGACCACTGATTAGCAATATACTCAAGCATAGTGGAAAGTATGCATGGAATACTTAAGTAGCTGAAAACCGATCTTTTTAAAGAAAGCAGTCTTTGAATGCGGAGAAGGCAATGGCAAGCCACTCCAGTACTCTTGCCTAGAAAATCCCATGGATGGAGGAGCCTGGTAGGCTGCAGTCCGTGGGGTCGCCAAGGGTCAGACACGACTGAGCGACTTTACTTTCACTTTTCATTTTCACACATTGGAGAAGGAAATGGCAACCCACTCCAGTGTTTTTGCCTGGAGAATCCCAGGGAAGGGGGAGCTTGGTGGGCTTCCGTCTATGGGGTCACACAGAGTCGGACACGACTGAAGTGACTTAGCAGCAGCAGCAGTCTTTGAATGAGATAGATCAGTGGTCCTCAAAGGGCTGTTCTTGGGCCAGCAGCATTAGCATCACCTGGGAACTTGTTAGAAATACAAGTTATCAGGCTATACCTGTCCTGTTAAAAAAAAAACACACACACACAACTGAGCATGGGGCCCAGTAATTTAACAAACCCCCCAAGTGATTCTGATGCATGCTTACATTTGATACCCACTAAAGAGACTCTTGTGCAGATAAGTACTAAAAACTGAATAAAGATTAGCAAGAGAAAAATTAGTTTGGGATTAATTAATTCCTTCATGTATTTATTCAGAATCTGCTATAGGACTTGCCTGGTAGTCCAGTGGTTAAGAATCATCCTGCCAATGCAGGAGACATGGGTTTGATCCCTGGTCTGGGAAGATCCCACAAGCTGCGGAGCAGCCAAGTCTGTGTGTGCAGCTACTTAGCTCTAGAGCCCAGGAACCGCAACTAGTGAGCCTATGTGCTACTACTACAAAAGCCCATGCGCCCGAAAGCCAGTGCTCTGTGACAAAAGAAGCCACTGCAATGAGAACCCCCAGGATCACAACTCAAGAGTAGCCCCTGCTTGCCAAACTAGAGAAAGACCTCCAGCAGGAATGGAAGACCCAGCCAAATTCATTTTATTAATTAATCGATAAAAATGAATATAAAAATCACTTTGCTTGATTGTGTAGGGAGGTAACAAGATATATACTCTGAAATAAAATGAAATGTCATGATTGACAACACAGGAGCCTAGTGAAAAAAAGGATCATCAAAAGTTAAAATCAGAAAGAGATCACCCTTCTGCTTCCTCCAACCAGTGATGAAACCCTGAACATACCATCTTCAGTCTCTGGATCATGGTTTCTTTAGCTGAACCAGAATCAGAGATTCATCCAGGAATTAGGAGGACAAGGTCTCCTCCACCTTGTCTTTAGAAAAGCACTGCATCCTTTGCATGAGCCGGGATTGAGAGAACAACAGAGAGGGAAAGGGGGGTGCGGGAAGGGAGAAAGAAAAGACAGCTGGACCTGAAGTCTGTCAACTGACTTTGGCCAGGACCAGGTATGGTCCAGGAAAGCAAATTGGGTGGAGAATTGTGAATGAAGAGTTTTCAAGGTTGGGTGGAATGATCTGGGGAATGAGGCCATTTGTAGACCGAAAATAAGCCCTATAGACTCATTGCTAGAGAATTAGTCTCCCAGGGACCAAGTGTTTTGGCTGGATGGTTAATAGAAACAAGATCTGAATAAACACAGTACTTTTCTTCCAAGGATCCGATCTCCATTGTCTCTTTCACTCTCTTGGCTTCTCCGTGAGATAGGCGTGGGTGGGTGCTATTTCCCCATCTCACCGTAGAACAAGAACACCAGGAAAGCCAGTGCCTTTGATTGGAGCAAGCTTCATCAGTAAACAAATATTTATTAAGTATCTGACATTGTTTTTTTTAAAGGCATGTGTAGGGATGGTTCCTTCATTTAGTCCAAGGAAAACTCAACAAGTTAAAGGAAAATTAAGGTTCTACTGCTTGTCTCATATCACTGGGAGGGGTAGTAGGGATAGGGGCTCAGTACTTTTTTTCTCATCATGATACATTCCTGCCCTTCCAGGCAGTTCTTGCAGTCTGTCTGTGACCAGCTATGAGGACAGGTTATGAAAGACCTCAATTAACCAGGAAAATTGGTCAGATTAAGTTTTGTTGTTAAACAAAGTCCAATCAGAAAAAAAAAAAAAAGGTTTTGACTCTGCTGTTTAAATTTAAAAAAAAAAACAACCTGAAATAAGAATAATGTAATGTGTGTGCTCAGTTGTTTCTGACTCTTTGTGACCCCATGAACTGTAGCCCACCAAGCTCCTCTGTCCATGGAATTTTCCAGGCAAGAATACTGGAGTGAGTTGCCATTTCCTTCTCCAGGGGATCTTGCCACCCCGGGAAGGAACATGGATCTCTTGTGTCTCCTGCATTGGCAGGTGAATTCTTTACCACTGCCCCACCTGAGCAGCCCGAAACAAGAATAATAAAGGAGTGCAAGCATTTTATTTATTCTTTAATTAGAAGAAAATTGCTTTACAATGTTGTGTTGACTTCTACCATGCAACAACTAAATCTGCCATAATTATACATATATTCCCTCCCTTTGCAAACAGTTTTAAAACTGGGGATAGGAGCTCTTTGTTCTAGCCCTGCCTCTGTCATCCAGTGAATGCTATGATGTTTGACAAATAACTTAGGCTCTTTCTGTCTCAATTATCTCCCCTGTAAAAGGAAGGGGTAGTTCCAAATAATTTTTATGATTCCTTTGAGTGCTCTTTTATAGTTCTATGCTTTCTTTCTGATGGCCAGGGACATCATCATTCCAATATGAGCTCATATCCAGGACTGCAGCATAAGACAGAGGAAGTGAAAAAGAATGAGTCCAAGTATGCTCCAGGAATAAGAAAGAAACTTAGTGTTAACTTTTTGGGGAAAAAACTTTGGTATCTGCTTGTTTTAGTATATTTTCAATGTTTAATATATTTCACTACATTTGGTATAGGTTTATTACTATATATTTGCAAATCCAGTTATCTCAGAGTAGTAAGATAGCAGATGATTTTAACTGGCTCCCCAGGTGGCGACAGTGGTAAAGAACCTACCCGCCAATGCAGGAGACTCAAGAGATGCAGGTTCGATCCCCGGGTCGGGAAGATCCCCTAGAAGAGGGCATGGCAATCCACTCCAGTATTCTTGCCAGGAGAATCCCATGGACAAAGGAGCCTGGTAGGCTACAGTTCATAGGGTTGCAAAGATTTGGGCATGACTGAAGCAACTTAGCATACTTAATTGTTTTAACTACACAGTGGACATACACTGCTTGAGTAATAAGAAAAATAGTTACTAAAAAAATGAACATTGGTAAAACAGAATTATTGAGGTTAAAATCTGAAAAAGTTTGTATGTCTAGTTGAATCCACTCACTTTCAGATTGGAAAACTGAGGCCCACAGAGATAAGTGACATGCTCAAACTGAACTTACAGAAGCGGCCTTGGGACTATTGACCAAGTTTCTAGTCTCTTAGCCCAAAATACTTCTTTTACTATAGTACGCTTTCATCATGTTTTTCTATTTTCTCCTTGAAAAACAAAAAAGGAGACAACAATAATCATTGGCCATTCTTGTAATACAGATTCTGCTTAACCAATCTCACATAAACCCCCTGGTCAATCCAGCAGTGATGTCCTGTTCTCCGAGGGGCAGGGGTAGGGGGCAATCTATTAGAATCCAGGCTTTACCAATAGGCTATGGCCAAAATTCATCTGCAGCAGTAAGGTGGGGTGGCCACCGTTTTGGTGTTTGTGTGTCTCTGCTTGCCAGTGAACATTATGTCATAATAGAGATCATTATTAACTTGTTCAAGAGACTAAACAGGCAGAGGAGCAAGGCAGAAAGGATACATGTGAGCCAAGGAGAAGAAGAGTAACGCCCTCGGCTTGTTTATCCGGAGACAGAAGCACACAGGATGCTCATCTGTAGTTAGCAGGGCCTGTGTGTGAAAACTCAACAGTCTCTTTATATCAGTTTCACTAATTATCCCACCCTTAATTGGGGAAATTTCAGAAAAAAGAGAGACATTTCTGTCAACTTGGAGTTAACTGATTTTTATAAATAATCTAAATGCATTGGTACTCCAAACAAGAGTTTCTTCTAGATAAAGAGTGACAAGCAAATGCCCTACAGAATGACAAATGTTTGCAGGTGGATCTGATACGGACCATCTTTGCAAGGAGACCAAGTTAGCTGAATACTTTTGGCTTATACTGTGAACAAGGTTCCTCAGAAACAAGTCCATTTTTCTGATCCTCATATGTAATCTTTATAAATAAATATTTCTTATGCTTTACATCTGCGTGGAAAATTTGCCTCCTACACAAGCCCCACCTTCCAGCCAGGTCCAAATCTTTCACTACCAATGTTATCATTATCCTTGGGAGTCCAGCTGCCTTGGGTTATGAGGATTTCTTGCAAATATGAACCGAAGGGAGCAAAACATAAAGCACTTCCATTTTTTTCCTTCCCATTTCCCCAAGTTAAATAACAGTTTATTCTGCAGGCTTTCAAATCACTCCCACAAAATTGGCAATAGAAGGCAATCGACACATTCATGCTAATCCACCGAGAAGTAAATACACTGTGGTAAAACTGTGACATTTGCAAAGACCATAGCTCCCCAATTACTGAAGAATTAACTAGGGATATAATGAGGGAGGGCCAAGTATGATTCAGCCCAGAAGGAAGCAGCCTTGCCATCCTGTTTCTATCCTCAAGTGAAAACTTTCTATACATTTGAAAACTTAGAAGTGTGGCTCACTTTGACATCTGCTTTAAATAAAATTGTTGCACCACATTTTTTCTTGGTTTCAACCTAACAGCTGCCATAACACTCCTAAGAGGTTGCTGGCATCAAAATATTTCTCAATTTAGCCACTAGTGGAACCTGCTCCAACCCTTGCAGGGACATTTGTGTCATGAAACCATAGTTCATTGGGTCTAATATTTGTTGGATGTTCATTGAAAGAAAAGGGGGTTTAGTCCATGTAGATTATGCTGTATCCTGGAATAAGAATGAGCAACCTGGGTTTGAGTCTGAGACTTGCCCTGTTGCTAAACAATGGCACTAGGAAGAAACAATTTGTTCAGCACTGTACAAATTACTTGAATTTTTAATATGTGTTTTTGCTTTACACTGACCCTGTGAGGTAAGGAAGTCACTAGCTAGTCATTCCTGTCTTATATATGAAGCAGCCCAGGCTCAGAAAGACTGTTAGTTGCATGCTATCTCATAGCAGCCATTCCCATCATGCATCAAACAAACTCAGGTAGAGGTCCAGAGAAGGCAGGTGTTCCACCTGGCACCACACAGCAAGTCTGATGCAGGACGAGGCATAGTTAGTCTGAAATTTCCAGCCCATTGCTCAGGTCATTGGACCATGCTGTCTCGGTGTGTCCAGCCTCGCCTGGGAGATGAGCAACCTCACATTTCATCCCCTAGGCCAGGAAACTGTTTCTGGGCCCTGATTGGGTCAAAGTGAGCATAACAACCATAGCCAGGTAGTTGGGAGAGGAAATAAAACACTAATGATGTTCTTTACAGTTATAAAAGCATCTCCCGTCCCTATAAATGGACAGCTTGGGTAGACTACTCTGTGGTAATAATAAATAAAGACTTGAACCACTTTAATCTCTGATCCCAGTCCACCCACAGGCTTCAGGAAAATGACTGACCAAGCAGACAAGTTCATAGATTTCAGCCTGTGTCCGATCAGGAAGGGAAGAACATTCTGGAGGCGTGGGCCCTCAGGGAGAAGGCCTAGTCCACTCCCAGACTGCTCCCAGACTGCATGCATGCAGCCTGGAGTTACGGCTCTGCTTTGTCTGGAGCGTTGGACAGTAAAATGCAATAGTAAGAAGTCAAGAGGAATACTCTTTTTTCTTCCACTGGACACTCGAGAATAATGAAATAAATTTTATTGACATACTATGTGCAGGACCAAATTCAAATATCTAACAGGTGGTGCAAAACTTTACATGACAAATCTTTTCCCAAGATATGAACTTTAAATAAAATAATAAATAATAGTGGGGGGAATCTGTTTTCTTGAAGATAAGAAGAGAAGAGAAAGAAAGAGTCGAGAATTGTAGAATATAGTTACTGATGTTACAGTTGCTAAAAGCACCATTTATAAATCTGAACTTACTTGGTTTAGGAACAAAAGATGCACTTTGTGCAATTTGGTTTCATTTATAAAGTGGTCATGTTTTGTGTGTTCCTGGAGATTAAATCCAAAGTGAAAAATCTAGAAAGATATGGGACAAAGAAATTCTCCCAGAAAAGTCTTTAGAAAGAAGTATCTTTTTCTGACTTATTTTACTATTTTACTCTAAGGACTTACATTTAATTCCTTTTTGCAGTTATTCATTAACCGTAACAGATTGCTATGGATAAAAAATGTGATTGTTGGGGGAAAAAATAACACAAACATACATACGCACAAAAAACAAACCAAAAAATCCCTGAGAATTTCTTAAATCTATCAAATTAAACCTAACGTGTCTTATTCTTTTATTTTCCTTCATTTCATATTAGTTTTCTTTTACTTATTACTTGTCTAATGACTTAGTAATTTCTGTGGCATTTTCCCCTAATATTTGACCTAAGTACCTATTCCCTTTAGTTGCCTTCAGGGGGACCTCTGTGTCCTTTTTCATTTTAAGCCTCTCATCTCCCCAGCAGACAGGAGACAGTGAGGAGAGTCTTGTGCTTCCTGGCCTTCACACTTGTCATGTATATAGGAGCTCCCTGGCTCCCTGCTCTCTGGTGTCCCTTTGGAGCTGTGGGAGAAGTAGAGAAGAAAAACTGGAACTCCACACTAGGATAAAAATTTAAACATTTGGTTTCTGGTGCTCATTAATGAATGATATCTAATATTTAACTTGTCGATTGAGTAGATATGATAAATAGGGGATTAAAAGAATAAAGATAAAATGATTTAAATATAAAAGATAAAATGAGAAAAACAAAGCCGTCACATTTTATTAAATTAAAAACTTTGAATATTGTGTGTATATATTTTATCCCTCTTTGTGTCTGCTCACTTTTCATTCAATGTTGAATCAAATTTACTATAATATGTCAGGCTCAAGGCTTTATACTGAGGATTCATAAATGAATGACACAGTCTTTGCAGTATTTGGGCCAGGCATTTCCAAACACTGTTTCATTTAATTTTTTTCAATAATGCGCTAAAGTATATATCTTTATCCCTAGTTAAGAGATGTAAGAATGGTCTTTGAAAATTTAAGCAACTTGTAAAGTTGTAAGTAAATGGAGAACTTGGAATGGCTCGATGACCCCAAATTCCATACTCTCTCATGCTGGCAGTACTGGCTGTAGCCTCCCAAAGACTTTAAGGCAAGACTGTAATCTTCTAGAAGTGGTCCAGAGAAGGGTAGTGAAGTGCGGGAAGAATGAGACAGTGGAGAGTGTGAATAGCAGAGGAAAGGTAGGGCATGCCTGTTGAAGCGGGGAGGCAAAGGCAGGGCTGCATTTGGTGAGTCATGTGTGAGTGTGTGCATGTGTGTGTGGTGTGACAGGTAAGGATGGAGGTGGTGGGGAACTCAGCTCAGCAGGCACTGTGCTGAGCTTCGGTAAAGACTTGAAAACCAGACCAAAGAGTTTGAATTTGAAGTCAAATTTTGAATATGAGATTAAACTCTCCAGCCATCGGAGGATGGTAGGATTGGATTTTGATGGGAAAAATAAATTCTCAATGCAGCCACATTATAAGTAGTGAGAAATGGGGTTGTTCACTGACTATTTCAAAGTCCATCTATAATCATCTATTCCCAGATTCCTCTGCTATTTCAACGAGACTGGTTTACTCAGGTCTAAATGAAACCTACATGCTTGAGAACTCCCCTTGGAGAGGATTTCAAAGATCTCACATAAAGGGTATCATATTGGTTGAATCTGGAAAAAAGAATCAGAAAATAGTCACTTACCAGATATTTGCTCAGCATCTACAACTGCGAAGTTTTGTTCTAGACATGGTTGAGAACAAGACATATGCAGGAAAAAGTGTAACTAGACATACAGGGAAATCTTGATACATGATATCACAGCCATACAACAAGATACGTTCTGTTGCTATGAATTAATATAGAAAGTGGTCCATGAGATAGGACAGAATTGATAAGTGTCAAAGAGTGTCATGTAGCTGGGATAGGGCAGTGACGAGGGGTATCTGTTTTAGTTAGAACCAATGGAAAGATGTAAATGACACTCTTTTGTGAACTTAAATTCCCTGTATTTTACAGAAAGAAAAACTGAAAAAGATGAAGATAATCCTGGTGAAATGGATGATGATATTGAGGATGCCTGGGAAATAATGAGTCTGCCCAGTAACTGTTCTTTCCTTTTGAGCACAGAGAGCCTGAAAACTGACAGTAACTGAAGGACATTAAGCTGGTTGCAAACCAATATTTCATTTACTACAAATATTTTTCATGTTAATAAACTTTGACTAGTAGGATTCCTTGGGGCAGGGAGTATATATCCTGAAAAGAATATTGAAAGATTAGAGAAACATTCTTATTGCTAATGACTTGGTCAACTGAGAGTGGGTAATAGACTTCATTTCTGTTTATTATTAGGCATAACATGTTTTATTCCTTAGTGTAGAAAATATGAGCTTTTGATATCACTGCTTAGTATAACTTAGTATAATTGACTCTTCTGAGCCCTGTTTGAACTTAGTGATTCATCATTTTTCAAATTAGTAGGGACATGGTTAGGGTAATCTGAGTCTGTAATCAGTAAAACCTTCTGAATGCCTTCCACAATAATGGATTAGGCTGTCATTTGTAGTATCTCTTATTTCTGTTATCATCTGAGCTTAGGATGTCAATTTAAGCTCATTAGTTTAATTTTTAAGGTGTTCCTCTTTGCTTCCGACAGTCATAGGAAGCATATCCACTTGATACCTGCTGCCTTATTTGTTGAATTTGGCAGAAGTGACCCCCTTGTAAAAGACAAGATACTCAAGTGTCAAGCGCTTTCAGGGTCATCCATCTTCTTCAGCCCTTCCACCCACTGGGGCTGGACCACATGCACCCACCGTTCAGGCCCCGTCTCTGCTTTCTCTTTGTCATTATGCTGTTGTCAATTCCGCCGTTTATTCAGTGATTAATCATCATTTGGAAGGTTCTGCTGGGAGTCAACAGAAAGGGGAGTATTCCTGCAGGTGGTTTCTCTCTGATTAGTCAGAAGTGATAATGACTTGCTGCTGGGGTTTTGTCATAAGGAAGGGAAGACAGTGAATTCTTTTTCCTTTGCAGAAACACAATTGAATTTTATAAACCTGGGAAATAAACTTAATTGCACAAAGAACATTTGGATGGGTCTTTTAAAAGTGTCCCCCTGATTTCAGCTAAAGCACCTTTAGAATCACAACTTGCTTATAGTCTTACCATTAATATTATTTTAAATTTAAGGCATTAAGATGCACGTTCATGCCAACTTAAATGCCTAAAAATAACTCTGTGGAAGATGAGCTATCTAATGGTGTATCAGCAATCACTTCTCACTGAAGTAATATATTTAATATTTTTGACAGCCACAAGATGGATAATGTTGGTATTTAACTTGGTGCAGTATTACACTTTTATGTTATTTATTTAGGAAAAAATATCTCTGACGACAAAGATTTCAGTTGTATGGTTTAAAGATGACTGCTTCCATTGAAAAAAAGTGTTGAAAAGGATGGACATGCTAGAAAATTTTCCAAAGAGACTTGGGCTCTATAGAAAGCAGGGTGTCATTTTTGTGGTGGCAAACTGCAAGCAGTGAGGAAGTCAGCACACTTTTGACTGGTGGGGGGAAGTAAGAGACCCAGGGAGGGTGCGGAGGAAGATGGAGTGTCCTCAGCCTGCTTCCAGCCCGACCAACCTCCCCACCAATTATCATGCATGTGATTTCTCAGTGAGCAGGCAGGGTTTCCAGAACCAGAGGAATAAGTCCTTCAGTGGAGAGTGAAAAAGAGTCTGAGTGTGTGTGAACCTTTTTTTTTTTTTTTTCATTTCTCAGCTGATCAGTGTGAGGATAAGTGGACTCAGAGAGAATTACTCATTTCACTCTTACTCCCGTGGGCAAATTATTCAGAGATCCCGGATTCTGCTCTGTGGATTTATTCCTCGTTTTCATCCTCTCCTAAAAGTTTCTCTCAACTGACATGTCTGGATAGAGACTAAACATGTTGAGATTCTAGAACCAAATACTTACTTACTTTGAGTAACAAATGATCTTTTTTGCACCCTCCCTCCCCTTTGCCACATTTTGCTGGTGACTGAAATTTTCTCTTCGATCTATGCCCTCTTGGTTTGAGGCTGAGCTTGGTATTTGGAGCCCAGAAGCAATATCTGAAGGATTTCTGTGTAGGTGGAGTAAACAGTGGCCTGCTGGTGTGCACGGTGTATGTGTGTGTGTGCGTGTGTGTGAAGTGGGGAAGGGGTTTCTTTGTATGTGTGTGTTGTATGCTCATGTGTGTATAAAATGGGGACAGGATACAGCTGCCTTTTGGGCATGGAACTTGGGCTGGTACTGGGGCGATTTGCAATTCACAGCCTGAGCCACTCACTTCTTGACAGGCTGGTTCCGAGAACTGGGAGCAGATGTTGCCTGACAGGGAAATAGACAAGGGTGACAGCCACGCTGAGCTGCCAGTCTGGGAGGTGGTGGCTGAGAGTCCTGTGGTGGAGGATGGTTCTTGAAGAAATGGGTCAAGAGTAGCCAGGTGTGTGAGGGGCAGGGATAAGTTCAAGGAGCAGCCCAGATTCCTCTTCTGGGAAAACAGCGAAGTACTGAATACAAGCCTCTGTGTTCCCTCCTGACCTTCTAATCCCTCTTTCCCGATCTATCCCCTCTTGGAGACTTTCTCCACCCTGTATGTATGAGGCTGATGACAGCTTGAGTGTGATCTGTCTCAGGTGGAGATTGCTTTTGACTGTACATCATGAACTGGAGCGGTGATTCCCAAAGTGTGATCCCTTGACCAGCAGTGTTGGCATCACTCGGGAATCATTAGTAATGCAGTTTTAGGGCTCTAACACAAACCTATTGAAGCAGAAACTCTGAGAGTTGGGACCTGGCAATCTATTATAACAAGCCCTCCAGGTATTTCTGATGTATGATATAGTTCAAGAATCACTGACCTAAAGAGACCAAGTTATGATCCACTAGTATTTAGGTGCATTTGTCAATGGGTTGAGGCAAAGGGTACTAAGGAGCCCAGAACTTTAATTAGCCAGAGTATTTCAACTTCAGAAAAGCCAACTGTTGAAAACTTGAGCAGATGTGGTTTCCCTTTGTTTTTTCTAGCGCTCAGACTAGAATTTCTAATTGTTCTTCTGAAGTTGAAACATTGTCCTTTATAAGCAATTATCCAAGGTGTGAATTAGGGAGAAAGGGGACTTGTATTGATTAAGACCTGGTAAGCAAATGGTGCTAATAAAGAGTATTAGGATATAGGAAATTCCCCACAGTTACCCAGCTGTTTCTACTCCAGACCCCTGCTTCAGGACTGACACCAAGGATCATTTGATGAAAGAGAGTGGGACCTTCAGAAAATCAGGTGTGTGTCCAAAGTAGTGGTTAGTACACAGCAGTAGATCCTTACTAGATTCCTATGGAACTGAAACCTCCTTCACTTCAAGAGTTTCTTTGTAACTCTTCATTTATGCATTTATCTCAACCTTCTTGAACCTAATTTTATGGTTTATATAGGCTCTTGCAGTAACAAGTTGCAGATGAGGTAATACATTTACAACCCACAGTGTAAAGGAATGTGTCCCTTTATTTATCCTACAATGACCTCTTCCAAGTTTCAAGGGTGCTTATCTGAAATCTTAACTCTTGGGTTTGGGTGTTGATGCTTCCGACTTTGTCTGAGATAGTCTCTCTGTGATTGTGTAAAGATGAGTCAGTAGTACTGATCAGCGCTGCCACACCTTACCAGGCAGAAAAACCTCCAAGGAGAGGAACGCCATCTGACTTCACACTGGGGCTGGGCTTACGTCTACTAGACTTGGTGGACTTCTCCATCATGTGGTCACAAAGACCCCACTACGTTCCTCCCGAATCAGTGCCTCAAATTCCACTCTGGACACTCATTATTTTTTGGCTAAAACATGTCCTGTGCAAGTATTTTCTCCTACTAGATCTAACTTTCCTGAAAGCAAGGAGTATACATCCATCATTTTTTGTTAGTCCCCGGACCAAGACCATCCCCATGGAAAAGAAATGCAAAAAAGCAAAATGGCTGTCTGAGGAGGCCTTACAAATAGCTGTGAAAAGAAGAGAAGCAAAAAGCAAAGGAGAAAGGGAAAGATATAAGCATCTGAATGCAGAGTTCCAAAGAATAGCAAGGAGAGATAAGAAAGACTTCCTCAGTGATCAATGCAAAGCAATAGAGGAAAACAACAGAATAGGAAAAAGAAGAGATCTCTTCAAGAAAATTAGAGATTCCAAGGGAACATTTCATGCAAAGATGGGCTCAATAAAGGACAGAAATGGTATGGACCTAACAGAAGCAGAAGATATTAAGAAGAGGTGGCAAGAATACACAGAAGAACTGTACAAAAAAGATCTGCATGACCAAGATAGTCACGATAATGTGATCACTGACCTAGAGCCAGACATCTTGGAATGTGAAGTCAAGTGGGCCTTAGAAAGCATCACTACGAACAAAGCTAGTGGAGGTTATGGAATTCCAGTTGAGCTATTTCAAATCTTAAAAGATGATGCTGTGAAAGTGTTGCACTCAATATGCCAGCAAATTTGGAAAACTCAGCAGTGGCCACAGGACTGGAAAAGGTCAGTCTTCATTCCAATCCCAAAGAAAGGCAATGCCAAAGAATGCTCAAACTTACTGCACAATTGCACTCATCTCACACGCTAGTAAAGTCATGCTCAAAATTCTCCAAGCCAGGCTTCAGCAATATGTGAACCGTGAACTCCCAGATGTTCAAGCAGGTTTTCGAAAAGGCAGAGGCACCAGAGATCAAATTGCCAACATCCACTGGATCATGGAGAAAGCAAGAGTTCCAGAAAAACATCTATTTCTGCTTCATTGACTATGCCAAAGCCTTTGACTCTGTGGATCACAATAAACTTTGGAACATTCTGAAAGAGATGGGAATCCCAGACCACCTGACCTGCCTCTTGAGAAACCTGTATGCAGGTCAGGAAGCAACAGTCAGAACTGTACATGGAACAACAGACTGGTTCCAAATAGGAAAAGGAGTAAGTCAAGGCTGTATATTGTCACCTTGCTTATTTAACTTATATGCAGAGTACATCATGAGGAACGCTGGGCTGGAAGAAGCACAAGCTGGAATCCAGATTGCTGGGAGAAATATCAATAACCTCAGATATGCAGATGACACTACACTTATGGCAGAAAGTGAAGAGGAACTCAAAAGCCTCTTGATGAAAGTGAAAGAGGAGAGTGAAAAGGTTGGCTTGAAGCTCAACATTCAGAAAACAAAGATCATGGCATCTGATCCCATCACTTCATGGGAAATAGATGGGGAAACAGTGGAAACAGTGTCAGACTTTATTTTTGGGGGCTCAAAAATCACTGCAGATGCTGATTGCAGCCATGAAATTAAAAGACGCTTACTCCTTGGAAGGAAAGTTATGACCAACCTAGATAGCATATTAAAAAGCAGAGACATTACTTTGCCAACAAAGGTCCGTCTAGTCAAGGCTATGGTTTTTCCCGTGGTCATGTATGGATGTGAGAGTTGGACTGTGAAGAAAGCTGAGCGCCGAAGAATCGATGCTTTTGAACTGTGGTGTTGGAGAAGACTCTTGAGAGTCCCTTGGACTGCAAGGAGATCCAACCAGTCCATTCTAAAGGAGATCAGTCCTGGGTGTTCATTGGAAGGACTGATGCTAAAGCTGAAACTGCAATACTTTGGCCACCTCATGTGACAAGCTGACTCACTGGAAAAGACTCTGATGCTGGGAAAGGTTGGGGTGGGTGGAGAAGGGGACGACAGAAAATGAGATGGCTGAATGGCATCCCGACTCTGTGGACATGAGTTTGCATGAACTCCGGGAGTTGGTGATGGACAGGGAGGCCTGGCGTGCTGTGATTCATGGGGTTGCGGAGAGCGGACACGACTGAGCAACTGAACTGAACTGAACTGAACTCCCTGTTGTAGAGCCTGAACGACTAGATTTGCTTTGACTCTTTATGCATACTTGTGTACGTGTTTTCAGAGAAAGATAGCAAATTATTCATTTGTACCTGAGTATGAATAGGATGTGAGGGGGGATTTGGCTCTATGTTTGGAGGCAAATGATGGAAGCATGCTCCTTTCCTTCATGAAAGTTAAATCTAGCAGGAGAACAAACTTGTAAAGGAATTGCTTGACAGAGAGACATCAGTCTTCAGTGGTAGAAGTCTAGGCATTTCTGATCTGCCCAATTGATCTGGCCAAACAGAGGTGACTTTCCTCCTCCACTCCTCTAGGTAATGTCTGAGAGGAACCTCATTTTATAAAAAAAACTTTTGTTCAGTCAGTGAAAACCAGGAAGAGCAGGACAGCATGGGTGCTCTGGTGACTGGGAATAAAAGATGAGGATATGTTGAAATGAAGCTAACATTTATTGAGCATTTACTATGTACCAGGAACTCTTTAGTATGCTTAATATTTACTAGTTTCTTTCTCATTGTAACGTTATGAAGTTATCCTTTCTATCCCCATTTTGTAGATGAGAAAACCGAAGTGCAGAACCATTTAATAACTTGCCAAAGGAGACCTAGTTAGTGTGTGGAAAGGCTAGAATTCAAGATTAGACAATTTGGGACTTCCCTGGTGGTCAGGAATCTGTCTGCCGATGCAGGGGACATGGATTTGGTTTGATCCCTGGTCCAGGAAGATCCTGCATGCCAAAGGGCAACTAAGCCTGTGCACTCCAACTACTGAACAAACGCACGTGCTGCAACTACTGAAGCCCACACACCCTGGAGCCTGTGCCCTGCAACAAAAGAAGCCACTGCATTGGGAAGCCCACACAGCTCAACTAGAGAGTAGCCCCTGCTCACCACAACTAGGGAAAGCCTGAGTGCAGCAGCGAAAGCCTGTACACCAGTGAAGACTCAGCGCAGACAAAAATAAATGAATAGGTTAAAAAAAATCAAAAACAAACAGACAATTCAATTTCAAATCCTGGCTCTGAAACACTATGCTTTACTGCATCCCTGTAAGGGGAAAAGGGGCACAGAGAGGCAGGTTAGGGTTGAAAATGAGCTACTTCTATTTTGTCATTTTTGCCAAAGATGAGCCCAACACATCATGTAGCAGTTTTGCAGAGAATCAAGATTGGACCTCTCTGGGATTCTGAGAGGGAATGAATGAAACACATTCTCTGTGAGAACTCAGTTTGTCAGCTAGGTCACAGAAAAAGGGTTCTTTAGAGGGCGATCAGAAGCTTTTCAGCTCCTGCAGTGGTCCTCGCCTCTCCTGTTCACCTCTTCTTAATAATTTGATCAGTCCTCTGTGGAAAGCACTTAGTTGCTATGGCAATGAGTACTTTATAAATATTAATAGAATAAAGCCAAACAGAATATCACCCTGTTAATGCAGAGGCTCACAGAATTAGCCTTGAACATTGTGGTCTAATGATGTGCCACTCCATCATTTTGTTTTAAATCCTGAGAACACGTGTGCTAGCCTTGGACCTTGTAGTGATACGGAACAAAGATCTGGAGTAAAGGCTGATACGCTGCTTCAGAAGCCCTGATCCACCTCTTTCCAAGTGTTGTGTACATCATATACATTCACTGTTCCAAAGGTTTTAGTGAAACTTAGGAGAAACAATTGTTATTCTGGCTCCTTGATATTATCTTGGGAAACTTAACTCATGGGATTTTATCACTGAAGGCATATGCTGCTGCTGCTGCTGCGTCACTTCAGTCGTGTCCGACTCTGTGTGACCCCATAGACCGAAGCCCACCAGGCTCCCCCATCCCTGGGATTCTCCAGGCAAGAACACTGGAGTGGGTTGCCATTTCCTTCTCCAATGTGTGAAAGTGAAGTTGCTCAGTTGTGTCCGACCCTTAGCGACCCCACGGACTGCAGCCTACCAGGCTCCTCCATCCAGGGGATTTTCTAGGCAATAGTACTGGAGTGGCTTGCCATTGCCTTCTCCGACTGAAGGCATATAGATTCATCTAATTTAGAGAAAATTGGGTCTAACTAGGAGTCTTAAACGCGAATGTCTACAGAGTTGAGGTCACTAAAGTAAATGAGAAAGGCAGGCTTGCATAAAACAGTTGTGAGTGGTAGGCACTGTGGCGTGTCCAGAGTTTGGAATCTTTTCTAGATGCAGTGTGTATAGAAATATTCCAGTTATGGAAATACACACCACATATATGTGTATGTATGTATGTATGTATATATATGGGGTTTCCCAGGTGCCACAGTGGTAAAGAATCCACCTGCCAATGAAAGAGACACAAGTTCAATCCCAGGGTTGGGAAGATCCCCTGGAGTGGGAAGCGGCAACCCACTCCAGTATTCTTGCCTGGAAAGCCCGTGGACAGAGGAGCCTGGCAGGCTACAGTCCATGTGGTCACAAAGACTAGAACACGACCAAGTGACTGAGCACACATGCTCATATGTACATATATACACGTACATATAAGCTAAACACCTGTAATATCTCACATAAAGGTTAAATTGTGGGGAATTTGCTAGATAGATTCAAATTTATATTCTATTATTTGTCAAAAAGAAACAAGAAAATATAGTTATTGAGACTTAACATTCAGGTCTTCTGGTTTATTAAAATCTTGACTCTGAGAAGAAATACTATACCCTGATTTTCTAAGTGTATATGACTCATTTATTTTCTTCATTACCTAACAGGCTTTTTCCTAGTCAGTATCACTTTTTAAAATCACAATTAGCCTTCTCAAGATGGTACAAAGTCTTTTCAAAGCTGCTATTCTTCTCACAGACAAATCAAAATATTGTGAATAAATCTTTAAATAGTAGCTGTCTAATTCCATGGTTTAAGTTCAGTCTTTAGCACAATTTAAGCATCCAGTGCAGGCTCAGTAGTGAGATCATATCTCTGGAATTTTCTAAGACAATCTTGGTTTCACTAGTTCCTTGTTTTCATAAAAACCAACTATATTTTCTACTTTGGGGTTCAGAAAACCTGGTGACTGTACTTTTAATCTTTTTTCCTCCAGCATTTTTGAAGAAGATTTTTCTGTATGAGTAATTCACCCTGTTCATCTCTTAGTAGTTAAGTACCTAAAAAGGTAGTATTATTAAGTATTTGACATGTTAAGAATTACAGATGGTACAATATGCAAGTTGTTTTCGGTTTTGCCTTCAGGCTCCAAGTAGAACTGAGTCACCATACTTTAAAGTGATTTTGTTTATAGGATCTGTTTCATCAAGGAAACAAATAAATTTGTCACCCCTTCTTTAATTTTTATAGTTAAAATAAATGTGAAGTTTGCGTTTCTCCCAGGATAGAATAAATTATTGTTTTAGTTATCTTTTGCTCTGTATTAAATTATCCCAAAACTTAGTGGCTGAAAATAACAACAAACATTTATTATCTCACTGTTTCTATGGGTCAGAAAATTTGGAAGTGGCTTGTTGAGATGGTTCTGGCTCAAGATTTCTCATGAGGTTAGAGTTATATGTTGCCTAGGGTACCAGTCATGTGAAGCCTTGACTGGGGCTGGAGGATTCAATTCCAAGATGGTTCAAAATGGCAAATAAGTGCTAACTGTAGGCAAGAGACTTAACTTCTTACCATAGGGACCTCTCTACAAGGCTACTAAAGTGTTCACATGACACTGTCACTGGCTTTCCCAGATACAGTGATCTAAGAGAGAATAAGACAGGAACTCAAACATCTTTTATGGATCTAACCTCAGAAGTTATAAACCTTCAGTTACCCAGAAAACTAAAAATAGAACTACCATTTGATTCAGCAATCCCACTCCTGGGCATATACTCAGACAAAACTATAATTCAAAAGGATACATGCACCCTTAGGTTCATAGCAGTGCTATTCACGATAGCCAAGACATGGAAACAACCTACATGTCCATTGCCTGACGAACAGACAAAGAAGATGTGGTATATATACACAATGGAATACTACTCGGCCATTAAGAATACTACTTGGCCATTAGAAAGGATAAAATGCTATTTGCTGAAGAATGAAAGCAACTAGAGATAATCATATTTTTTTTGAGACAATCTTATTAAGTGAAGTAGTCAGAATGAGGAAGACAAATACTATACAATATCACTTATATGTAGAATCTAAAATATGGCACAAAAGAACCTATCTACAAATAGAGACAGACTCACAGCATAGAGATCAGACTAGTGTTAGCCAAGGGGGAGGGGTGGAGGGAGAGAGATGGACTAGAAATTTAGGGTTGGTGCAAACTATAAAATTGAGAATGAATAAACAAGGTACAGAGAAGCATATCTCATCTCCTGGAATAAACCATAATGGAAAGAATATAAAAAAAGAATATCTAAGTGTGTAGCTGAGTCACTTTGCTGTACAGCAGAGATTGGCACAACATTGTACATAAACTGCACTTCAATTAAAACCAGTCATAATGTTTCATTTACACAATATCCTATTTTACATACAAGTTAGCCCTGTTCAGTGTGGGAGAGGACTATACAAGGACATGAACACCAAGGGGTGAGAATTGGTGGCATCTTGGAGACTGACTTCCACAGATACTCATTTAACAATTCCTAATTGAATATTGTCAGTGTGACAGATAGGAAGAAATACCAAGTGTGGTTCTGCCTTTGTAGGGCCATAGAGACCAGGAAAAGACACTAGCCATCAAAGACAATGCATGTTAAACAAGTGGTAGTCATTTCAGGCAACAGTATCTATTGAGAGTGAGCCTACATGGAAACGGTCAGTGAAGGTTTCAAGGGCAAGTGTGATGCTCCTGAAGTTGGAAGGTGGATGAGTGATTAGAAAAAAGAAGGCTCTTGTTCTTCCTACTTCCTTCTCTGAGCCACTAACCATTCTTAAAACAAAATACCAAATTATATCCCCTGGGGTTTGTTGGTTCAAGCAAAGATGACATTTACTCTCTTTCAGGGACTGTTTTAAGAGTTCTACCTATACACCTATACGGTTTCATTTACTCCCCACAACTTTGAGAGATGGGTTCTTTTTTTATCCCTGTTTCTCAAGTGAGAAAACTAAGGAATAGAGATGTTAAGTGATTCTGTAAGGTTACTCATGACGTAAATGGTGAAGCCAGGGTTTTGACTCAAAAAGTCTAAAGAAAAAGAAAGTGAGTTATCTGGAGAATGCTGGAGTTCCTCCAAGGAGCCAAAGACAGATGAATAACAAGGGCTATGGAAAACAAGTGTCACAGTAGCCCTGGGAATCGCGTTTGCACGAATGCATAGACAAGTTCTTCAGGGTGAGACGTCACATGAACTTGCTTCATTGTCCTTGTTCTGAGTTCCCAAAAGAATCTGATTGGTCCAGCTTGTGTCATGTGACCACTCCAGTGGAGGAGACAAGAGAGTCCTTAATTATCAGTCTCTCAGAATCTGAAGAAATGGAGAAGGGCTGACTCCAAGAAAGGTAGCCCAGAAAGATACCTCTTTTTAAACCCAAATAATTCTCTATTTTTAAAAATTTGTATTTTAAAGAACATGAGACTCTGAGTCTTAAACACTATCCTATTTATTTTTAATTTCTTTATGCTGACAATGTTGTTGGAGATGATGATACCATATTTCAGGGGGAAAATAGCACAATAATTGCCTTAGGCACTGAAATTGTTTTCTCAGAAAGGTACCTAATTTATCTTTGGGTTTCTGATGTGTTTGGGTTTCTAATTAGTTTGCCTGAGATTTTCCAGAATGCTGTCCTCTGGAAATGACCATTATCTCTTCCTGCTCAGAAACAATAGTTATCTAGAATTTCCCAATAATTTTTTTCATGATATTTCCCAATTTTTTCCATAGTATATACCCATTTATAATTATTATTTATTTTTATCTATAATAATCTGTTTAGAAATTGAAAAATCTCCATCACTAAACCAAAATCTTTACTAGCACTTATAAAACAAAATTTCTCAAACTCAGCACTATCGAAATTTTAGAAGGGATCAGTTCAGTTCAGTTCAGTCGCTCAGTCGTGTCCGACTCTTTGCGACCCCATGAATCACAGCACGCCAGGCTTCCCTGTCCATCACCAACTCCCAAGGTTCACTCAAACTCACATCCATCGAGTCGGTGATGCCATCCAGCCATCTCATTCTCTGTCGTCCCGGTCTCCTCCCACCCCCAATTCTTCCTAGTATCAGACTCTTTTCCAGTGAGTCAACTCGACGCGTGAGGTGGCCAAAGTATTGGAGTTTAAGCTTCAGCATCAGTCCTTCCAATGAACACCCAGGATTGATCTCCTTTAGAATGGACTGGTTGGATCTCCTTGCAGTCCAAGGGACTCTCAAGAGTCTTCTCCAGCACCACACTTCAAAAGCATCAATTCTTCGGTGATCATCTTTCTTCACAGTCCAACTCTCACATCCATACATGACCATGGGAAAAACCATAGCCTTGACTAGTTGGACCTTGGTTGGCAAAGTAATGTCTCTGCTTTTTAATATGCTATCTAGGTTGGTCATAACTTTCCTTCCAAGGAGTAAGCGTCTTTTAATTTCATGGCTACAATCAGCATCTGCAGTGATTTTGGAGCCCCAAAAAATAAAGTCTGACACTGTTTCCACTGTTTCCCCATCTATTTCCCATGAAGTGATGGGACCAGATGCCATGATCTTTGTTTTCCGAATGTTGAGCTTCAAGCCAACCTTTTCACTCTCCTCTTTCACTTTCATCAAGAGGCTTTTGAGTTCCTCTTCACTTTCTGCCATAAGGGTGGTGTCATCTGCATATCTGAGGTTATTGGTATTTCTCCCATAATTCTTTCTTATTGGGCTTTCTTCTTCAAATGCATGCCTGTGCATTTCAGTATGTTTAGCAGTACCCTTGTTCTCATCTCACTAGATGCTAACTATTGTTGTTCAGTCCTCAGTTGTCTGACTCTTTGCAACCCCATGGAGTACAGCACGCCAGGCTTCCCTGTCCTTCACTATCTCCTGGAGTTTGCTCAAACTCATGTCCATTGTGTCAATGATGCCATCCAACCATCTCATCCTCTGTCATCCCCTTCTCCTCCTGCCTTCAATCTTTCCCAGTATCAGGGTCTTTCCAACAAGTCAGTTCGTTGCATCAGGTGGCCAAAATATTGGAGCTTCAGCTTCAACATCAGTCCTTCCAATAAATATTCAGGGTTGATTTCTTTAGGATTGACTGGTTTGATCTCTGTGCAGTCCAAGGGACTCTCAAGAGTCTTCTCAAATACCACAGTTCAAAAGTATCAATTCTTTGGCTCTCAGCCTTCTTCATGGTCCAACTCTCACATCCATACATGACTACTGGAAAAACCATAGATTTGACTGTATGGACCTTTGTCAGCAAAGTGATATCTCTGCATTTAAATATGCTGTCTAGGTTGGTCACAGATTTTCTTCCAAAAAGTGTGCATCTTTTAATTTCATGGCTACAGTCACAATCTGCAGTGATTTTGGAGCCCAATAAAATAAAATGTGTCACTGAATTCAATTTTTCCCCATTTATTTGCAATGAATCACACTGCCTAGGTGTTTTATAAGTCTTATAAGTCTGGACTTCCTAAATAAAAGTTTTGAAGAAGATAATTAAGTGGAAAAGTCCTTAGATGTAAATGTGGTTCTAATTTTACTTCTCCCATCAGTCTAGCTTTGTGACCTTGGGCAGGTTGCCTAATTGCTGAGGCTCACTTAATTTATGAAATGGAAATGATTTTACCTGCTCCACAACTACCTTACAAGGATATTGAGGTTGTTAACTGAAATAATGGATATAACTGTATTTGACAATTTTAAAAGCACTATACAACTGTAATATGCTGGCATTATCAACATTAAGAATAATATATAATAAATACATACTTCTTGGGGCTGTATTTTTACGTATCTTTGTATCTGTAGAAACTACCACATGTCTAAATATCTGTAAGGACCTTCACAAGTGATAGCTGGTGATGCTGATATGAAGTATGAATCTCATTCATTATATAAACTTAACTCTGATTATACACTAGTCAATGAATAGTTGTAAAATCAAATTGAATTTCAGATAATCACCCAAGAAGTCTGTATTATTACTTATGCATATGAATGCTGACACCTTCTGAAGCTATGAGATGTAAATATTCTATATGAAACATATTGGGGTATCATATAGGATACTTATGGTGTCATGGATTTTTATTGACAACATTAAAGAATATTTTATTTTATACAGCAGCACAGTAAATAAGATGGAAATTCTGGTAAGAGTTCACTCTGAAGTATATTAAGAGAAAAAGTAATGTGCACTTGGGCAGATTCATTTTCTTTTTCGTTTTTACTATAAAAGAGACAAATTCTCCAGAATACAGGAAGAGATTAATCTAAAAGACTTGTCTTTCTCAGATCCTTGAGTTTTAAAAATTGTTTTAACCAAGGTATAAACTCAGCTGACTAAAACTTGTTATTGCAAAAGTCACAGTTGGTTTTGCCCTCCTGATATTGGCCTATTTCACAGTAATGCTAAAATTCAACACCATGGTAACAAATTTGTTTTACTAAAAATATTGAGATAACACAAATAAGACATTAAGCAAACTCATGCATTAGGTGAGTTGACCTTTCTTGAAAAATAAATATTAAGGAAATATTTAAAGGAGTCCCTTTCCCTCCCTCACCTTAGAGTTCACTTCCAGTCAAATATTGCTTTTGCTTGAAAAGAATTAGGTTAATACCTGATAAATGTGGCAGTAAATTTTTACTACATATAATTAAGTTGTAAAACTAAATGGACTTTATGGGTATAATTTCCAATACAAGCTTTTATATTTTTAATGAAAAATAATTGACTAGCTCATTGTACTAAATACTATACTAGTAATAGAGCTTTGAAACTATTCAGTTTGTTTTTCAAAAATGAGAAATTTAGAATGAGATTTAAGTCCACTTAAAAAAAGTGATGTGCACAATATTTAATTAACAGCACTGAAATTTTTCTCTACATAAATTCAGATTCAGAGTGCATTTACTGACCATCTTCTGTGTTAGCTTCTTCAGATGTACTCACTTAATCTTCTAACAACTGACTGCTTGTATCTTCATTAGAAAGAATAATCTGAAGCTCTTCAAGGTAAAGAAACTTGCCTAGAGTTACTAAGTTTTAATAGTGCTAAAATTGGGTTACCAGATTTCCTTATTGTGAAGTCGATACCCTTGTAAGTACACATAGTCAGGGTACTGGGAACCTGGGTACCATTATGGTAGTACCAACTTTCCTGAGTCTAATGTGCTAAGATCTGTGGACCTCATGCTGGACCAGCTAGACATGCCTATAAACTCTAAACTCCCATAAAGTTTCTCTGACCTTGACAAAAATAACTATTACTCTTGGCATGCCTATTTAAAAATGGCTAATTTTTAATTTCAAGATGGTGGGCTGAACTCATAATTTTATTGGTTAAAATTGGTTAGTTTCTTCCTGTATTATCTTGCAGAGGACAAGTGTGAAATGTTCACTGGGTTGAGTTGAAGCTAAAACCTCACTTCAGTCACTCATTCATCTGCATGCTTCTAGTTACAAATACAAATCGATCTGGTTCTGTCAAAAAGTCCATTTGAAAAGAGGTACTAGACGTACACTATGATCAGAAATGGGTAGAAAATAATTTTTTAAAGTAACCAAGAATCTTGGCTTTCTTTGGTTAAAATTGGCTTAACCTGTTTAAGTTTACACTGCTTAACCTGTAGTATAAACATACTAGGAGCTCTTAGACAGGGTTAAGGAGGAGGGTAAGGGTAGATAGGATGTAATGATTTGGCGAGCTCTAAGGTCCGTCTAGTCAAGGCAATGGTTTTTCCCGTGGTCATGTATGGATGTGAGAGTTGGACTGTGAAGAAAGCTGATCGCCGAAGAATCGATGCTTTTGAACTGTGGTGTTGGAGAAGACTCTTGAGAGTCCCTTATACTGCAAGGAGATCCAACCAGTCCATTCTAAAGGAGATCAATCCTGGATGTTCATTGGAGGGACTGATGCTAAAGCTGAAACTGCAATACTTTGGCCACCTCATGCGACGAGTTGACTCACTGGAAAAGACTCTGATGCTGGGAAAGGTTGGGGGCAGGAGGAGAAGGGGACGACGGAGAATGAGATGGCTGGATGGCATCACCGACTCTGTGGACATGAGTTTGAGTGTACTCCGTGAGTTGGTGATGGACAGGGAGGCCTGGCGTGCTGTGATTCATGGGGTCGCGGAGAGTCGGACACGACTGAGCGACTGAACTGAACTGAACTGAACTGAAGGTGACACCATCACTTCAAATTCAAGAGAAATCGGGTCTAAGCAAAATCTAGTCCAATACAGCAAGAATTAGACACAGGGGTCAGGGCTGTGACAGCGCTTCTCAGCCAATCCACATCTAAGCATCTAGTAGACGTCCCAGTGGAGTTAGGGAAGTTGTATAGGTATTATTATTTGCTTATCTGGTATCCTTTATGTCTTTCTTACTTGTAGATGGTGATAGAAATGGATAATCATCTGTAATATGCATTTCCTCATCTTCAAGAACTAGAATTCCTCCCAAACTAGCTAGTTATGGCCACCTAGAATGTATTTCTCAGCCTCCTTTTCAGCAAAGTGTGCCTGTGTAACTAAGATCTAGTTAATGGTATGTAAGCAGAGAGATACATGGAACTGTCAGAAAGTGTCTTTAAGGTCTCCAGCTTCTCTTTATTCTAGCTAGTTGAACTAAAGATATGAATGCTGAAACAGGGGCATCCATAGTGTGTTATGGACTGGATATTTGTATCCCCTAAAATTCATATGTTGAAGCCCTAACTCCACTGTGATGGGATTAGAAGAGATGACTTTGGGAAGTTTTAGATAAGGTCATGAGGGTGGAGCCCCCATCCTGGGATCAGTGTTCTTACAATAAGAGGAAAAGAGATCAGAGCTCTCTTTCTGTATACACACAGAAGATCATGTGAATGCATTGCAAGATGGTGACCACCCACAAGTCAGGAAGAGGGCAGCCACCAAGAACCAAATCTGCTAGCACACTGATCTTTCTTCCCAGCCTCCAGAACTTTGAGAAATAAATGTCAGTTGGTTAAGCACCAAGTCCATGGTATTCTGTTATAGCAGCCCAAACTGATTAAGACAACACAGAAATCCCATGTTGAAGATGGTTGAACCAAAAGGTAAAAGGAACCTGCTGCTGCTGCTAAGTCACTTCAGTCGTGTCCGACTCTGTGTGACCCCATAGACAGAAGCCCACCAGGCTCCCCCGTCCCTGAGATTCTCCAGGCAAGAACACTGGAGTGGGTTGCCATTTCCTTCTTCAATGTGTGAAAGTAAAAAGTGAAAGTGAAGTCGCTCAGTCGTGTCCGACCCTTAGCGACCCCACGGACTGCAGCCTACCAGGCTGCTCTATCCATGGGATTTTCTAGGCAAGAGTACTGGAGTGGCTTGCCATTGCCTTCTCCAAAAAGGAACCTGAGCTCCTGGTAATTGTGCAGCCACGAAACCAACCTTGGATCGCTTACATTAATGTAAACTTAATACACTAATATATTAACAAACCCCCTATATTACTGGGTGTGGCAATGCATTCAGTAATAAAGCTGTGTTTTCTAGCCTCCCTTGAAACTGTATATGGCAATATGTCTAAGTTCTAGCCACTGAAATACAGTCAAGATTATGAAAGAATTCTGAAGTTTCACTGAAAGAAACATAGACAGCTAAGAAAGGCCCTTGAGTATCCCTTCCTTTTCACTTCCTGCTGTTTGAAATGTAGAAGCAATGAATGGAGCTGCAGGGGCTCTTCCAGACCATGAGAGTCTCTGAGGAGCAGAAAGATGAGTGTTCCTCTGTCTTTTCCAAGGTTCCCTGATGACTTTGTGAAGCCATTTTACCAGTACTGGACCACTTATGTTTGGACTTCTTTTACCCAAAGAAACAAGTTTTCTGGGTTAAGTCACTTTATTCTGGTTCCCATTTGGCACTAATGGTAAAGAACCTGCCTATTGACGTAGGATACATGAGAGACTCAAGTCTGATCTCTGGGTTGGTACGATTCCCTGGAGGAGGAGATGGTAACCCACTCCAGCATTCTTGCCTGGGAAACTCCATGGACAGAGGAGCCTGGTGGCCTACAGTGCGTAGGGTTGTAAAGAGTTGGATGCAACTGACAGACTTCGCATGCACGTATTCTGGGTCTTCTATTAGGTGCAAGCAAAGCTAATCCTATCTGATACAGCAGTTCATTAGAGTTATTGAAAAGGTACAGGAAAAATGGGTCAAACCCAGAGACCTGGGACATGGGGCTTGTGTCTCATCTGGCTGGGAAACTGTAGTCGAAGTGTCAGCTTCCTGGCCAACACCTGGCTGACCATTCAGGGTCACTAATGGAGTTAGTTCCCGGTCAGTATGAACCCTGATCACTGGGGGGGAGGAGCAGCTAGCATGCTTCCAGAGCAGGTACTCACGGCTTTGGCACAGCTGGGTCTGCAAGGGTCAGGCCTTTAGTGTCTGACATAGGCTGGACACAGGCAGAAGCAGACAGAATCGACCTAACCCATGCCTCTTTAAGACACAATTAAGGCAGAACAATATGCAGGACGTCTCTCTTCTCTAGGGTTGCAAGCAGCTGGATGACTCTCTAACATCCACACTCGTGAGACCCAGCTTTTCTCCTCTCTGTCTGTCATGTGTGGGCCAGCTGCATCCTTACTGGTCCTCATTTTCCGTGCATTGAGCTCATTTACTCCCATGGGATCAATCTGACTGTGAATACTCTGGACTCCAAAGTGTGGGAAAATTGGAGACACAAACAAGTGAAGCCTCAGTGCTCAGGGGCAGAGAGTAGTGTCTTGCCCTCGCTTAGTATCGTATAAGACCTGGAATGTGCTCTTGTTGCAGTGAATACATAGAGACACTTCTAGACAGTGACTCTGGGAGGGAGCCTGCTGCTGCGTAAGGGGGAGGAAGGTCTGTGTGCTGGAGTTCAGAGGATCCTGGGCTCATATGAGAACTATCAGCTTTGAGCTTTTATTGTCAAAGAGGTAAGGTGTGTGGAAGCATGCTGCGAAATACAAAGTGCCCTACAGATTATTGTATTAATGGAGAGAAAAACAACAAAATCACTCGATTCACCATTGTTACTGAGATGATGAGGTACTGACCCCCTTCAATCTGCCCAGAGACTGCAAGTTGCCCTTTTGTTAATTTCTTTCCATCCAGGCTGCTCTTGGGGTTTATTTTAACCAAAGTTCATGTAGATTAACAAAGAGCGGGGGAATGAAACATTTAGAATGACTTGCCTCAGAACCTATTCCTTTCCAGGGGTGACCTGTTCAGAGTCCTATTGCAAACATAAATGACAGATCAGTGTATCTTCAAAATTAACTATGCTAATGATGTGTACTCAGTTGCTCTTGATGTGTGCTCAGTCGTGTCCTACTCTTTGTGACCCCAAAGACTGTAGCCCACCTGCCTCCTCTGTCCATGGGATTTTCCAGGCAAGAATATTGCTGTGGGTACCATTTCCTACTACAGGGGATCTCTCTGACCCAGGGATTGAACCCACATCTCTTGCTCCCCCTGCATTGGCAGACATGTTCTTTATCATTAGCACTACCTGGGAAGCCCCTAGGTGAGACTAATGAGGAGGTACCCTAATTATGTATGATACATATTAATCACATACCCCAAATAACATGCTATTTACTACTATTTACCTCCATCTCCAAAAGTGTGTTCTACTATTAATAGGTGCTATGTGAAGAAATGGTATAGAATAATTTGGGAAAATGCTGGGTTAAGCAAAGTTGAGCTAGACAAGTATTACTAGATATATGTCAGTCTGGAAGAGGGAACTGTCTATGTGTAAATCCTGAAGTGAGGGCCTTTATTATCCTCTGCAAGGAATCTGACAGGATAGATAATAATTTTCTCTGCCTCTGGCTTGTCTGTCTAGATGCTTCCTCTCAAGATGTTTTATCTGGGGAATGACACAAAGTCAAAGGAATAAATGAGATGATTCATGGGGGCCATGGTAGTGCCTGAGACGGATTTTTCAAGTGTTTTTCTGAACTTAACATCCTTAGTTTTCCAGCCTTACATATATTCTGGAGGCTGATACTTCATATCTTCTCTCTGACTCCCTTTTCCACTTATGATAGGCAGAGTCCATCCTACTTCCTGCAGCCTAGGTCATTCAGTAATGCAGCACTTATGTGAGTTTCTTTACTGCTGGACTCTCAGAACCTTAAAATTCTAGTTTGCATTGTGATTCTCCAAAAGGCACTCAAGAGTGTGGCATTCTATAGTATTTTTTTCATTTGGTGAAATTTTAACTGTTAATGTTTATGGCATTGTGCTTTGTACCATTTATTAAAAAAAAATTTTAAAAAATTAAAAAAATAGAGTGTGGCATTTTCCAAAAGTGTTTGCTCCAGAAGATCCATCTCCACACCCCTTTACATCTCCCTGCAAACATCTGTTAGGGTTGGTGTTCCATGGAACACACTGGTGGAAATGCTGATTTAGCTAAATGAGAAGACATCTTGGTGGTCTCGGTACAAAAGAGTTAATTTCACTGAAAAAAGGGAACAGTTTCCTTCCTGCTCCATGATAAATCCAGGTTATCATAATAGATTATGTCTTATCATGAATTTTCTCTAGAGGACCATCACTGACCTTACACACACAGTCTCCTGTAACTATCCTCCACGCTGGCAACAAGATCTGGGGACAATAGTAGATGCTTGTGGAGCACTTTAAAGTGCTTATAAAAGCCAAATATGTCTTACTTTTATGCTATCCATTACATTTGCTAATGATTTAGGTCAGCTGGGTAAGCAATGTGGTCATTCATAATTAATTTTGCTTTTCCTTATAGCCAATGACTTTAACTACTGGATCGTTTGTATTTTTATACAATATGCAGTCTTCCAGGAACACACAAAAGCTTAATGGGTTTTATTATGTGCAATCCCTGATCCATGATTAACATGTGGTTTAATGAGTATAATTTCAAGAAAGCTTGAAACTTGAGGCCCCCTGCTGCTTCTACAAAGCCAGGCACTGGAATGAAAAGTTTGCCACATTAATGGGTTTTGAATGTTTTAAATGGAAGGTTACTCTCACATAAATGAGACTTTCCTTGAAAGCTTGTTAACAATGCTGATTTCTTTTCCAGTCCTAAATATTCTGATTCAGTAGGTCCATGGTGGGTGAGGCATGAGCTTTTCCAACAAATGTACCAAGAAATTTTTTTAAATTAATTTATTTATTTTAATTGGAGGATAATCACTTTACAATATTGTGATGGTTTACACTGGGGCACACTTCTCAAAATAGTAGACTACAATTCTTTTTTTTTTTGAGGTTTATTGAGGGTGCAGGGAACTGGCTGCCTTAGCTGGGAAAGCTGGAAGCCGAGAGATTGTTCAGGGCACGTAAGCACAGTGTTTGTTTCTGGTTT
Source organism: Moschus berezovskii (assembly GCF_049115385.1). NCBI lineage: Eukaryota > Metazoa > Chordata > Mammalia > Artiodactyla > Moschidae > Moschus > Moschus berezovskii. Next base: position 19,417,447 of record NC_142471.1, on the reverse strand, counting down.
CTTTAACTATTTTCTCTTTCTGGAGAAATGTGTGGCCTCGCTAAAGCTGAATTTGAAAGGGAGGGTGGGATGAATTGGGAGATTAGGATTGACATATATAACTACCATGTGTAAAACTGATAACTAGTGGGAACCTGATGTATAGCACAGGGAGCTCAGCTTGGTGCTCTGTGATGACCTAGTGTGGTGGCAGTGGGGGAAGTCAGAGGGAGGTACAAGAGGGAGGGGATATATGTACACATATAACTGATTCACTGCATTATACACCAGAAACTAACACAACGTTGTAAAACAACTATACTCCAACTAAAAAAAAAGAACCAGAGGAACTCAATATTTGTAAACATTCCCTGAATGCACGCACACAGCTTGCAGGCACACAGTTTGTCTGGAATTCTAAGTATGGAAGGCTCTAGTGTAGCAAAAAGTGGACTTTCCAGGTTATATTAGATCTTACTTTCTGTAGATGCTCTTTCACCAACACCTGGCTGGGATCCTGTTGGCTGTTTTAAGAACCATAAGAAGACACACTGGAGCTATGCTTGACCTGCCCCTGTCTCTGTGGCCTCCATTCTTCCAACAATTGTCTGCATCCTTGCCTAAGTACACCACAGACTTCATTCAATCTGATAGGCAGGTGGACACGGGTGTTCCTGAATGCTATGGAGTGAAACCATGGGCTGCTTTTATCTTACTCCAGTTTTCAACTGCTCCCATTGAAGTGTTGGGGGAAGGTGATGCTCAGTGATAAGATCATTTACTCAGTCCTCTAACAATTTGCTTCTTTACTGGTGACTCTGGGTAGTTGTTTAACCTTTTAAATTTTCTAGGTTGAAAAATAGCATAATAATAATATTCCCCTTTCAGGGCTGTTAGGATTAAATGAGATAAGGTGAAGTATTTAACATGATTCCAGGCAGATGGGGCTCAAAGAGTGTCAACTGTCTCTCTTCTTCCTTCTCCTCTCTCTCTTTATCTCCTGATCTTCCTCCCCTCTTTCCTACTCCTTTCTCCTAAGTGACAGGCAGCTCAACTTCTATTTAAGAAGGTTGTTTAGGTTATGCAATCAGGTTGGAGGAGGAAGAGGAGTGGGCTAGAGAAATTGTCTTAATACATGTGTTCAGTGCAACTTCCCTTGAATAATGTGTTTATTTGAAATGGCTGAGAATGGGACAATGAACATCCACAAGCTGTCCCTTGGTTCCACCAAGTACTATACCAAGGACCTTGGGAGATACGAAGATGATGGAGCCACTACTCATATATAACACAACTTACATTACTCAGGCTTCCCTGGTGGCTCAGACTGTAAAGAATCTGCCGACAATGCAGGAGCCCTGGGTTTCATCCCTGGGTTGGGAAGATCCCCTGAAGGAGGGCATGACAACCCACTCCAGTACTCTTGCCTGGAAAATGCCATGAACAGAGGAGCCTGGCAGACTAAGTCCATGGGGTCGCAAAGAGTCGCACACGATTGGGTGACTAACACACACAGGTTACATTACTTATGTTAGAACAGAAATATCCTTGGCTATGGCAGCACAGAGGAGGGAGCAATTAATTCTTAGATAATGTGTTATCTCTAATTCAGAATCAGAAAAAAAGGAACTGCCCATCTGCTAAAAATAATAATACTGTCATGTGTATATTGCATCAAGTAGATTATTAGCGAGAATATCAACAAAGACAATAGTATATCCATCAAAGCATATCTACAGGCTCAGGAAGAAAGTGGTAGTGGGAAGGATCTGAGGAGCTTCTTCCCTACAGCAAAGTTCTGATTTCACCCACAAACCTTGTTAAAGGAGTTCTGCTCTTATGCAGAAATAGTGATGGTGAAGTTGAGAGACACCAGGAGAAACCAGGGTTTGCCTTGAGTTGTAGGCAATAAATTGTGTGGGAAATGCCAATTTCAAAATTCCTTCTTCCTACATGATTCAATATGAGTAAGACAGAATCATTGTTGTTGACTATAAAATCCATCTCAAAGACTCAAAAATCATTAATGTCCAATGATACTGATTTGTTTTCTGTTAAATCTGAGTCTTGCAGGTTCTATAAGTCTTTCCTTTGGCAGAAAATTCAATAATTTGTTATCACTGAAGGTAAAAGTAGTCTCAAAAATGTTTAGTTTTGTTTTGGTGTTATACACCTTTAGTCCATAAAATGCTAGCTGTGTCTCCATAATTCTCTCCTGGAGAATTAATTAAGTTTCTTGTTTCTGAGGTTTACTACTTGTCTCTGTTTTTCTTGGAGGTCTGGTGGGAATTCTCACTTATTTTTGGTCTTATGGGAAATTTTTCTATGTTAAAAATTGCAGAGTGGAGAATCATAGACTGATAATACTATTATATGGCAACAAGTTTTCTATCTTATTTTTAAAATGAAAACAATATTGGTAACCTCAAAACCTGACAGAATTTTTTTTTAAATGCTTCCTCAAAGTCTTCATCTGAAAAAAAAAAAAGTGCTAATTTTCAGACACTAAGTTTATGTTATTCTTTGTTGAACAACAAACACTATGCTGTTCAGCAGTCAAAAATCCCACAATATAATGATATTCACTGGGGAAAGCTCATGTAACACATACACATAAAAATATATGTATTTTTATGTATACATATAAATTTCATTTTTAATGAAAGTATGTGTAAGTCACTCAGTTTTGTCTCACGCTTTGCAGTCCCATGGACTGTAGCTCACCAGGCTCCTCCGTCCATGGAATTCTCTCAGCAAGAATACTAGAGTGGAAAACCATTCCCTTCTCCAGGGGATCTTACTGACACAAGGATAGAACCCAGGTCTCCTGAATTGCAGGTGGCTTCTGTACCGTCTGAGCCACCAGGGAAGACCATTTTTAATGGACTCAAATATAAAGATAGAATGCAATCTTTTAGCACAAGAGAGTGTTCCAATTTGGATACAAAATTGATTCTATTTAAATTTAGGGGATTTTTATGACCAACCTAGATAGCATATTAAAAAGCAGAGACATTACTTTGCCAACAAAGGTCCGTCTAGTCGAGGCTATGGTTTTCCAGTGGTCATGTATGGATGTGAAATTTGGACTGTGAAGAAAGCTGATCACTGAAGAATTGATGCTTTTGAACTGTGGTGTTGGAGAAGACTCTTGAGAGTCCCTTGGACTGCAAGGAGATCCAACCAGTCCATTCTAGAGGAGATCAATCCTGGGTGTTCATTGGAAGGACTGATGCTGAAGCTTAAACTCCAATACTTTGGCCACCTCATGCGACGAGTTGATTCACTTGAAAAGACTCTGATGCTGGGAGGGATTGGGGGAGGGAGGAGAAGGGGACGACAGAGAATGAGATGGCTGGATGGCATCACAGACTCGATGGACATGAGTTTGAGTGAACTCCGGGAGTTGGTGATGGACAGGGAGGCCTGGCGTGCTGTGATTCATGGGATCGTAAAGAGTCGGACATGACTGAGTGACTGAACTGAACTGAACTGAACTGAAAGAGGGTTGACACAAGAGGCTTCTTTGAGACAAACCCTGCTGGTTCTCATTTTGACTGATCAGACACACTCAGGCTAACCCAGGTGGGTTCCAGTTTGCTGATTTCCTTCTGTTCGTGCACTTTGAAATTAAGGACACTTTTCAAGAGACAAGCATATTTGAAAAACAGAAGAGGTAAAATCAGAGGGAGCCAATGGCACATTTTAATGTGTTACAAGTAATAATAAACGTTCCTAAAGGTCAGTCCTTGTCTCTCAGTCATTCCTCTTCAATATTATTTCCTTCTCCAGATTACCTAGGTTGTTCATTTTTGTGCAACATGCCTCCTTCTTCCCTTTTGTACACCTAACAGATGAGGAATCCCAACCCACAACCGGGCTGAGTCAATCAGATTTTCTCTCTTAAGATGAGAACAGAGGGACCTGGGAAAGAGAGTTGCAGATGCTTAACTGAAAGGTTTCTCAGCTTTTGGGACTGTATGTTTCTATATAATGTTGTAAGGGAGCTGAGAAGCCTTGAGGAAACAAAGAAGTTGCCCTGGCTTGAAAAGTCAACTCTTCTATCTCTGTGAGGATGCAAGGAGTGGGTAGGGGAGTCAATTTCTACTTCACAGTTCTGGTTCTGTGGGGGACGGGGCAGGCGGGGGGAGGTCCAGATGTCACTTCACCTGCTGTTTGTGGATTCTGTGTGCTTCCCTGAATCCCTACAAACACCTTGCTACATGTTTGCATGGTGTGACTATACTTCTGTTATTTGTAATTACAAAAGCCTGATCAGGATGGAAATCAGGTTAGAAGTGCTGTGGTTCTCCTTTTAGAAAATTTTATACATGGTTATGACTTTTATAGCAGTGATTGCAGCATTAAATATGAAAGTGGGATTGGCTTTTTAAAACAGACAGAGAAAATTCCTTTCTATTGAAATTAAGGAGAAGTCGACTCATCCACTGACCTTTGAGTGTCGTTTGCTAAAAGCAAAACATATTTGCCCATATCAAGAAGTGCTAAGGGCCAACCCATTGCCTCATTGAGCCTGCTGCTAGGTTGAGGGAGACAAATATAACACCTGAAACAACCAGAGAATAATTCAAGGCAGGTAATGATTGCTAGCTAAATCATGGGGTGCTGACTAGATGGGCATTTGATCTGAGAAGAAGAGGTCGACGCAGACTGGAACCTCAGAAATGAGAGAGGCAAGAGGTAAGCTTCAAGAAAGGAGGGCTCAGTCTCTGGAATGGGTAACTGGGCTCAGTCTCTGGAATGGGTAACTGAACTAGGGTGGAGGAGGGTTTCAGGAAGGGCAGGGAGGTAGGAAGGAGCCAAGAATGAGGATGCATATGTGAGTGCCCAATGTCTCTGTAGATGGGGCCCCACCTGACCCCAAGCCTCTGGTCCACTAGGCAGACAAGACACACAGAGATGAAAATGCTTCCGAGACAGATGCAAGGCAAGACATGGCCAGAAGTCAAAGAAATGTCTTAAGAGTTATTTATGACTTGGAGGGAATTTGGAAGAGAATGAATGTACTGAGAAATGATGGGCAGGAGAATGGCTTCAAAACGAGGCTGGTACAGCCAGTGGTCAGAAGATGAAAAGTGTGAACCCAGGCTTGCAGTGATATACAGCCATTGTTCTTAAAGTTACTTTGGTAATGAAAGCATTTTCCTTCCTTCTTTCTTTTAATCATTAGAACATTCAGTTCAGTTCAGTTCATTTCAGTTGCTCAGTCATGTCCAACTCTTTGCGACCCCATGGACTGCAGCACTCCAGGCCTCCCTGTCCATCACCAACTTCTGGAATTTACCCAAACTCATGTCCATTGAGTTAGTGATGCCATCCAACCATCTCATCCTCTGTCATCCCCTTCTCCTCCCACCTGCAATCTTTTCCAGCATCAGGGCCTTTTCAAATAAGTCAGTTCTTTGCATCAGGTGGCCAAAGTATTGGACCTTCAGCTTTAACATCAGTCCTTCCAATGAGCACTCAGGACTGATCTCCTTTAGGATGGACTGGTTGGATCTCCTCGCAGTCCAAGGGACTCTCAAGAGTCTTCTCCAGCACCACAGTTCAAAAGCATCAATTCTTCGGCACTCAGCTTTCTTTATAGTACAACTCTCACATCCATACATGACCACTGGAAAAACCATAGCCTTGACTAGACGGACCTTTGTGGGCAACGTAATGTCTCTGCTTTTTAATATGGTGTCTAAGTTGGTCATAACTTTCCTTCCAAGGAGCAAGCATCTTTTAATTTCATGGCTGCAGTCACCATCTGCAGTGATTTTGGAGCCCATTAGAACACTAGGTTTTGTTTTGTTAAAGCATTTTAAAATTTTATTTTAATTAATTAATTAGGCTGCACCAGTCTTAGTTGTGGCTTATGGGATCCAGTTCCCCAACCAGGGATTGAACCAGGGCCCCCTGCATTGGGAGCACAGAGTCTGAACTGCTGGACCACCAGGAAAGTTCCAAACTTTATTTTATTTTTTTCTACTTATTTACTTTGGCTGCACCACATGGCTTGTAGGATCTTAGTTTCCTGACCAGGGATCAAACCAGTGCCCTTGGCAGTGAAAGCACAGAGTGAACCCATTTTCCTATTAAGAAATCTTAAGTGGAAGCTCAGTGAACAAAATAGATGATAATTACTAGTTCTGGCTGAAGTGGAGGAGTGGGTCTGGGACCCACCTGTTAAATGCCATGCCCCTTTCCCTAGCCTTGAGGCTTGTCCACAGTACTTAGATTTTCCTTTAGTTAGCCGCTTGAAAATCTGGAGCATTGGAAAGTAGAGGGCTGTCACAGTCAGGGATGGTGAGAAAGCAGTAATTGTGAAAGAATTCAGGTGTGAGGTGGTGCATCTCAGCCTGGGATGGAGGGGGAAGTAGAGGGAACAGAGAGGAAACAGTCACTTGTCCTACTCCCCACGTGTTGATCAGAACTGATCATTATACCTTCTTCTGCTCCTTGATTTTCATTTCTACAGGTGGTGCTCGTAATCTCCTTTGGAATACTGAGCGAGGAGTTTTCTACAGATCCCTAAGCTGCAGTTCTTGTGCTGGGAATAAAGAAAAATTAATAGATGAGCAGTGCCAACTGCCTAATTTTCAGGGTTCATCTCATAGGTGTTTCTTCTAGAAGTGTACCTGTCTTTCCTCTTCCAGATATAAGCTGCCTTTTATGTATTTCTGACATTTTACGGTTTCCTGCTTAGGAAGAAAGTGGGCTTCCCAGGAGGTTATATTAAATTGAATAGATTGTCAGGTAGCACTCACTGAAGTTACAACGACAAAAGAGGACCACATTCATCTCTAGCTCTTTATGTTCATGTAGAATTCTTTTTTTCCTGCTTCCAAATTAAGTCTCTATTGGTTTTGGCCAGTTAACTTGGCTTCCCATCCTAAAACGTGGATCTACTTGAGCTGATTTCAATGAGAGGTGAGGTTACAGTGACACAGCCTCTAGAGGGGACACTGATGGACTCACTTATCCATCAGCATTCATAGTCTTTATTAACCCAAGTGAAGCTGATTGAAATATCTTGGCAACCAATCCACATTTGCTGTATTGAAGTAATTTGGTGAATGGGAAAATAACAGTGGTCTATAATGAAAGACTAATATGTGAGGTTCAGACAGTGAGTTCTTAAATGGTCAAATTTACACTGTTGTTAAGAACTTACCTAAGGAAATCTACATACTAAAAAGTAGGAAAGGACCAAAAAAAAAAAAAAAACCCAACCTTTCAAGATGGCCATTATTTGCTCTCCAACAATCAGAATTACCTTATGAAATTAAAAAGGGGGAAACATCAACTGGACCAAATATTTCTAAGTAAACATTCTGAAGTACAGTTCTGAATATGCTGTTCCTCTGCTCAAAATCTGTCCATAGGATACATTCAAGCCTCTCTAAGGCTTGGCTCAGAACTGCCTTGCCAGCCGCGTCTCCATCTGTTGCCTCCATGTACCCCACAGACACCATTTCTCAGGCAGAGCTCCTAGGTCCCATCTCTGTGCCTGTGCTCTTGCTGCTGTGAGCTGCTGAGACATTTCAATACCATCCTGCCAGAATGTTAAGGAAACTCCACTGTCTGGTTTATACGCTGCAGTTCCCTTTTGTGAAGATGTTCATTCATTCGGCATCCCTGAAGAGGTGCTCTCTTTCCTTTGTCTTACTTTAGATGTTTGAAATGAGCTTATAGGATGTTCCTGCCTCCTGCCTAACCACTTTTTAAAAGATATTTGTGTGCATGACTTGTAAATCTCTAAAGTAGATGCTGATATATTGATAAATAGTGGGGGGAAATGTGGGCTTTGAGATCAGCTTGATCTGAGCTCAGATTTTAGCTTCACCAGCTAGTATCTGGCTTGGGCAAATTCTGTATCTGCTCTGTTTCTCTATGTCATCTGTTAAACAAGGATCAAATTAATGACCCCCAGAAGGGTGATTATCAGTGGGGTTTCCCTGATAGCTTAGCTGGTAAAGAATCCGCCTGCAATGCAGGAGACCTTGGTTTGATTCCTGGGTTGGGGACATCTTCTGGAGAAGGGATAGGCTACCCACTCCAGTATTCTTGGGCTTCCCTGGTGGCTTAGTCGATAAAGAATTTGCCTGCAATGCTGGAGACCTGTGTTTGATCCCTGTGTCAGGAAGATCCCCTGGAGAAGGGAAAGGCTACCTGCTCCAGTATTCTGGCCTAGAGAATTCCAGGGACTGTATAGTCCATGAGGGTGCAAAGAACTGGACAAGACTGAGCAACTTGACGTTCACTCAACTTTCCCTTTCAGTGTGATTGGGAACATGCAAGCGATCAAGAATATGAAGTCCAAGTTTGGCCCCTAACTTCAAGGTAGGTGCTCATTGAATGGGAGTTTGCCTTTTGTATTCTCTACATCATTTAGTACGGGTCCCTGAACTGTTAAGGTGCTCAATAACATTTTCCAAGCTGAATTAATATGAACAAGAGATTAGATTTGGGGAACTTCCCTGGTGGTCCAGTGGCTAAGCCTGGACCCAATGCAGGGAGCCCTGGTTCAATCCCTGGTTAGGGAACTAGATCCCACATGCCACAACTGAGAGTTTGCATGCTGCAACTAAGACCCAACACAGTCAAATAAATACATAAAAATAAATTTTAAAAAAGGGATTAGATTTGGGACTTTACTGGCAATATTAACTCTTTTCAGATCTCTTAGTACTACCTTGTACATCAAAACACTAATTTCCAAAATTGGCTAGAAAACAAAACACTATGTTTTGCATATTTTTTTTTTTTTGATAAGGTGGAGGCCCACTTGCTGGGATGCGGCAACCAAACAGGAAGTGCGATGAGGCCATTTTCTCTTGCATCCTCCTGCCTTAGTCCTAGAGCCAGGCTCTGTTTTGGAAAGAGGCTTCTAGCCATGCACTTCTACAGTGGGGAAACCGTATATGGTATGCTGGAACCCACAGTGATTAGGAGAGCAGCATCTGGTTGGTGTCCAGGATCTGAGGTGAGGGAAGCCTTCTGCCTCCGTAACCCCAGCTTCCTAACATGGTTCAAATGATTAGGCAGTGCACTTCAGGGAGCCCTAATCAAGCTTCTATTAATGTGCCTAAGTCCAGACAGTGTAAAGTGCCTGACCTACAGCTAGAGAACAGCTTTCTTCAGAAGGGTGTGACATTTTATTGTGAGCTGCTCCCAACTGAATTTTTTTAAATCCTAAATGCATACTTGCCTCCACTAGGTTTCTCAATTTTAAACAAGTACTATTTGTTCATTGTAGACAATCTGAAAAATATATAAAAGCACAACGGCATACCTAAATGTTAGCATAGCTTTTATTTTAAAAGTCATTACATCCTATAAATGCTGTTTTGAAAACTATATTTGTATATCAATTTACTGTGTTCATTTTCCTATGTCAATAAATTTCCTTTGACAGCAGCAAGTTGAAAGATACCTAGCCTTCTGTCAGAGGTTCCATGGTTTACTTATCCAATTCCATAGAGCTGAAAAATTTTAATAATGTTGAAATAAATATCCTTTCATATATGTAATTTCATATATTCTTTTTGGGTAAATTCATAGAAAAATGATTTCTAGATAGAAGGTATCTATAAATGTTGCCAAATTATAACATTTGTACCAATTTTCACTTTTCTATTGTCTGACAGTTATTTCAGTTTTGTTACTATTGTAACTTATACGATAAAAAGGTCCTCGAACATGATTTTTTTCATACCTATTGTTTTCATAGGATAAATACAATTGCAGTATAAAAAAAATTAGCATGTTTGAAGATTTCACCCATATTGCCAAATTTCCTTTTAGAAAAGTTATTCATTCTCACCTCTCATGATTAGAATTCCATTTATTTCTCAGGATGCTTGCCAGTAACTTATCATTAAATTTTTTTTTGCTAATAAGATTGTCCAAGAACAGTAGTTCAGTATTTTGATTTGTATTTCTTTGATTGTTAATGAGGTTGAGTGTAATTTCATGTGTTTGTTTTCAGTCTTAAGATTTATTAATATAGTAACTCAGCTTTACAAGTAGTTTTTTGGTATTAGAATTAGATCACAACACTCCTGTTTTGGCTGAATTAATTAGCTTTGATACTGTTAATCAACAACTATTTATTGAGCCCTGACTGCCTGCAGAACTGTGACAGCCACAGAGAGGATGCAGCAGAGGAGAAAAAGTGAGTTCCTAAGAAAATGACCAGCTGGAGAGAAAATTCAGATATATACAAACAGATCATTTAAAATGGGAAACTTTGTATGTTTTGTTTAATATTTAAAATATGTAAAAGAATATTAATAATACAAAAGGATCTGAGACTTAGTTCAGTTCAGTCGCTCAGTTGTGTCCGACTCTTTGCGACCCCATGAATCACAGCACACCAGGCCTCCCTGTCCATCACCAACTCCCGGAGTTCACTCAAACTCATGTCCATCGAGTCGGTGATGCCATCCAGCCATCTCATTCTCGGTCGTCCCCGTCTCCTCCCGCCCCCAATCCCTCCCAGCATCAGAGTCTTTTCCAGTGAGTCAACTCGTTACATGAGGTGGCCAAAGTATTGCAGTTTCAGCTTTAGCATCAGTCCTTCCAATGAACACCCAGGATTGATCTCCTCTAGAATGGAATGGTTGGCTCTCCTTGCAGTCCAAGGGACTCTCAAGAGTCTTCTCCAACACCACAGTTCAAAAGCATCAATTCTTTGGCAATCAGCTTTCTTCACAATCCAACTCTCACATCCATACATGACCACGGGAAAAACCATAGCCTCGACTAGACGGACCTTTGTTGGCAAAGTAATGTCTCTGCTTTTTAATATGCTATCTAGGTTGGTCATAACTTTCCTTCCAAGGAGTAAGCGTCTTTTAATTTCATGGCTGCAATCAGCATCTGCAGTGGTGTTGGAGCCCCAAAAAATAAAGTCTGACACTGTTTCCACTGTTTCCCCATCTATTTCCCATGAAGTGATGGGACCAGATGCCATGATCTTTGTTTTCTGAATGTTGAGCTTCAAGCCAACCTTTTCACTCTCCTCTTTCACTTTCATCAAGAGGCTCTTTAGTTCCTCTTCACTTTCTGCCATAAGGGTGGTGTTATCTGCATATCTGAGGTTATTGATATTTCTCCCAGCAATCTTGATTCCAGCTTGTGGATCTGAGACTACTAACAACAAATAGCACAGGTCCAAAAACCACTAAGATAGAGATTGAAGAATGGAATTTATTTTGAGCTTAAACTAAAAAGATAGAGATTACTAATTATGATACATATGACTTAATTCTGGGCTTTTTGGCAGCCAGAAGAAGTGCCATGCAGCTGTCATTAATTAATGAAAGGGTGTGTGCAAGTATATTAAAAGGATCAAATCTTTCCAGTATTATCTGAGCAGAAGAATTCTCACACGTATGTTTCTCTAAGAAGTCTTGAACCACAAAACAAAGTCTTCAACAGAATTTTCTTGAAAATCCTGTCTTTGCATTATGATTTCTTTTCCTTTTTTTTTCAATTGAAGCACAGTTGATACACAATGTTGTATTCGTTTCTGGTATACAGCAAACTGATTCAGTCTTACATATTCTTTTCCATATTATTTTAAACTATGGTTTATTATAGGATATTAAATATAGTTCCCTGTGCTATTCAGTTGGATTTTGCTGTTTATTTTCTATATAGTAGTTTTTACCTAAACAAAAAAGGTCTTAATTACCCAGATAATCATGATGGTGTGATCACTCACCTAAAGCCAGACATTCTGGAGTCTGAAGTCAAGTGCAAACATTACAGGAACAAAACTAGTTGAAGTGATGGAATTCCAGCTGAGCTCTTTCAAATCCTAAAAGATGATGCTTTTAAAGTGTTGCACTCAATATGACAGCAAATTTGGAAAACTCAACAGTGGCCACAGGACTGGAAAAGGTCAGTTTTTATTCCAATCCTAAAGAAAGGTAATGTCAAAGAACGTTCAAGCTGCCATACAACTGCACTCATTTCACATGCTAGCAAGATTATGCTTAAAATCCTTCAAGCTACGCTTCAGTGGTATGTGCACTGAGAAATTCCAGATGTTTAAGCTGGATTTAGAAAAGGCAGGGGAATGAGAGATCAAATCATCAACATCCACCGGATCATGGAGAAAGCAAGGAAATTCCAGAAAAATATCTACTTCTGCTTTACTGACTATGCTAAAGCCTTTGACTTTGTGGATCACAACAAACTGGAAAGTTCTTAAAGAGATGGGTATACCAGACCACCTTACTTGCCTCCTGAGAAACCTGCACGCAGGACAAGAAGCAACAGCTAGAACTGGACATGGAACAACCAACTGGTTCAAAGTTGGGAAAGGAGTATATCAAGGCTGTATGTTGTCATCCTGCTTATTTAACTTATATGCAGAGTACATCATGAAAAACACTGGGCTGGATGAAGCACAAGCTGGAATCAAGGTTGCAGGGAGAAATAACAACAACCTCAGATAGCCAGATGATACCACTTTAATGGCAGAAAATGAAGAGGAACTAAAGAACCTCTTGATGAAGGTGAAAAAGGAGAGTGAAAAAGTTGGCTTAAAACTCAACATCAAAAAAGCAACGATCATGGCATTCAGTCCCATCACTTCATGGCAAATAGATGGGTAAAAAATGGAAACAGTGACAGACTTTATTTTCTTGGTCTCCAAAATCACTGCAGACAGTGGCTGAAACCATGAAATTAAAAGATGCTTGCTCCTTGGAAGAAAAGCTATGACAAACCTAGATAGCATATTAAAAAGCAGAGGCATCACTTTGCCAACAAAGATCCACATAGTCAAAGCTATGGTTTTTCCAGTAGTCATGTATGGATGTGAGAGTTGGACGATAAAGAAGGCTGAGTGCTGAATAATTGATGCTTTTGGACTGCGGTGTTAGAGAAGACTCTTGAGAGACCTTTGGACAGCAAGGAGATCAAACCAGTCCATCCTAAAGGAAATCAACCCTGAATATTCATTGGAAGGACTGATACTGAAACTCCAAGACTTTGGCCACCCGATGGAAAGAACTGACTCATTAGAAAAGACCCTGATGCTGGGGAAGATGGAGGTCAAGAGGAGAAGGGGGAGACAGAGGATGAGATGGTTGGATGGCATCACTGACTCAAGGGACATAAGTTTGAGCACACTCCAGGAGACAGTGAGGGACAGAGAAGCCTGGCATGCTGCAGTCCATGCTGTCAAAAAGAGTTGAACACAACTTAGTGACTGAACAACAACAACAACAGTTTTTATCAGCATGATCATTTCTCACTGTAACAACAACAAAGATGAAGGCATAGTATTACACTGTAGTCCTTCAGTTCAGTTCAGTCGCTCAGTCTTGTCTGATTCTTTGCGACCCCATGAATCACAGCACGCCAGGCCTCCCTGTCCATCACCAACTCCCAGAGTTCACTCAAACTCATGTCCACAGAGTCGGTGATGCCATCCAGCCATCTCAGTCTCGGTCATCCCCGTCTCCTCCCGCCCCCAACCTTTCCCAGCATCAGAGTTTTTTCCAGTGAGTCAGCTCTTCACATGAGGTGGCCAAAGTATTGGAGTTTCAGCTTCAGCATCAGTCCTTCCAATGAACACCCAGGACTGATCTCCTTTAGGATGGACTGGTTGGATCTCCTTGCAGTCCAAGGGACTCTCAAGAGTCTTGTAGTCCTTAGTATTATTATTTCTGAAGAAGTTAGATACATGCCTTTCTGATGATCTGATTTAGTAAAGAAGTAGAGCCTTCAGAATCTAGAGTCAGAATTACTCCTAAATCTTTCACCAATTCATTTAAAATCTTTTATTGAAATATAATTGATTTTCAATGTTGTGTTAGTTTCAGTTGTGTGGCAAAATGATTCAGTTAAACGCACACGCGCACACACACACACACACACATACACAAGATATTGAGTACAGTTTGCTGTGCTATGCAGTAGTAGGTCCTTGTTATCTATTTTATACATAGTAGTGTGTACAGTTTAATCCCAATCTTCCGATTTATCATTCTCTCCTTACTTTCCCCGCCCTGTGGCAACCATAAACTCATTTTCTATATCTGTAAGTCTATTTCTGCTTTGTAGATAAGTTCATTTGTATCATATTTTTATATTCCACACATAAGTGGTATCATATGATATTTGTCTTTCTCTAACTTACTTCACTTAGTATTATAATCTCTAAATCCATCCATGTTGCTGTAAATGGCATTATTTCATTATTTTTCTTGGCTGAGTAAATATTCCATTGTGTATATACACCACATCTTCCTTATCCATCATCTGTTGACAGACACTTAGGTTTGTTCCATGTCTTGGCTTTTGTAAATAGTGCTGTTGTGAACACTGGGGTGCTGGCCAACCCATTTCAGAATCAGTTGTTTCAATTGGTATTTTGACAGACACTGTACCAATGACTGAAGGAGATTAAAGATGAGAAAAATGCGAGATTGCTAATGCCCAGAACCCAAAGTTTAGGTATCTAGTTATTGATTAAAACTATTTTTCAATATTTCATTTATTTATGCATTCAACACATGTGTAATAGGGCTTCCCAGGTGGCTCAGTGGTAAAGAATCCACCTGCCAAGCAGGAGACATGGGTTTAATCCCTGTGTTGGGATGATCCCCTGGGGAAGGAAATGGCAACCCACTCCAGTATTCTTGCCTGGGAAATCCCATGGACAGAGGAGCCTGGCAGGCTGCAGTCATTTAGTGGCAAAGAATCAGACACAACTTAGTGATTAAACAGCAGCATATTTGCATGTTTAATAAGTTTGAGATACTGAGTTAGGGTCTGTTATACAAGGATCAACAATTTTTTCAGGAGAAGAGAAATAGTTAAAACATTATGTGGAAAAACTATGACAATAGTGATAAATGCAAAGTGCAAGGGAGCACAGAAGAAAAAGTGAATCTTTTCTGTATTTGATGTCAGAAAAGGCTTCCAAGAGAAAGTGACATTTTATCTAGGTTGCAAAGCTGAATAAGAGTTCATCAGATCACTTGCTACTAAGAATTTAAAGTGAGTGGAAGTGGATACACAGAAAAGTCTTCAGAAGGAGTGACTAGAGACTGCTAAGGTGCTCAGACTCCATTAGGAAAAACTGGAGGCTAGTAGCTATGATCACCAGTAAAGTTCATCTATGCTAGAAAGACCTGAATGGACGAGGAAGTGAGCTTAACGAAGTCAAGATTTTAGTCAAAAGAAATCCCTGGGGCCAAAAACAAAAGGTGTTCCAAAGGTAAAGTTGCTGTGCGGGGCAGATATATCAGAGTCCTCTGGTGTTCTCAAACTGTGGAAGAATGAGGATTTCACTCAAATTGTGGGAAACAATGAGCTCATATGTATTACTAGGGCTAGAAAAGATGCTCAGAAATTAAACTATGAACCTGATGTGCCGTGGAAACACCGGAACAACATTCAGCTGGTGAATGAGCAGATCACCAGTGACATCTCATCCACAAAGACCCAGCAAGCCCTCAGAAGGGGTCGGAGCATTCACCTCTGGGTGCCAGATCTTGTCCAAGAATATAGTGAAATATATAATTTGTATGGCTCTATGAATTAAGAGAGGCATTTGGGGATTATCCTGGCTCCTTTGCAGAAAATCACTACAAAACTAACTCCTAAGAAACTCTACAGCATGATATTTTGGACTTCCATTTTTGGAATCTGAAATAATCAGGGTATTAGTAATGGAGGAAAGTAATTATGACCCTGTCTCATAAACTAAAACTTAAAAGTTTGGTAAAAATCATTAGCAAATTAATATCAGGTTTGTCTGTAAAAAAAAAAAAGTTCATCTGATTGAGAAGGTAAGAAAGACCTGGTAGGCAAAGGGCACAGCATACACAAAAATACAGATGCATAAAAGTACAAAATAAGCAGACTATTGGAGTAGGGCATAGGGCATGGGGAGAGTTGACTCACTGGAAAAGACTCTGATGCTGGGAGGGATTGGGGGCAGGAGAAGGGGACAACAGAGAATGAAATGGCTGGATGGCATCACCAACTCGATGGACATGAGCTTGAGTGAACTCCAGGAGTTGGTGATGGACAGGGAGGCCTGGTATGCAGTGATTCAAGGGGTCGCAAAGAGTTGGACATGACTGAGTGACTGAACTGAACTGAACTGATAGGGCATGGGGAATATAGGTTTTCCAAGCCAGGTTGGGTGAACTCTATCCTCTAGAGCTCTGCTGTCCAGTTTGGTAGCTGCACGTTTTGGAGGTTACTTATGTTTAAACTAAAATTAAACATAACTAAAAATTCATTTCCTTCGTTCTGTGAGCCACATTTCAAGCACTCAGTAGCCACATGTGTCTAGAGGCAACCGTACTGGAGAGCACAGATTAACATCACTGCAGAAAATTATGTTGCACAGCACTGTTACAGACAATAGAGTGCCTTGAAAGACTGTTGAACAGTGGAGTAATGTGACCATGGACTGCAAGGAGATCAAACCAGTCAATCTTAAAGGAAATCAACCCTGAATATTCATTGGAAGCATTGATGCTAAAGCTGATGCTCTAATACTTTGGTCACCTGATGCAAAGACCTGACTCATTGGAAAAGACCCTGATACTGAGAAAGATTGAGGCCAGGAGGAAAAGGGGGTGACAGAGAATGAGATGGTTGGATGGCGTCACCAACTCAATGGACAGGAGTTTGAGCAAACTCCAGGAGACAGTGAAGAATAGGGAAGCCTGGAGTGCTGCAGTTTATGGAGTTGCGAAGAGTTAGACATGACTTAGCGACTGAACAACAACAGTGTGACCAGACTACTGACCTGAAGTAGACTGAGTTAGAAAAGGAAGGGAGAAGATGAGTGACAGTGGAGAAATGGGTCCAGCCTATGGCATTTGGAGGGCAGAAGCAACATGACCAATTAGACGGATGAAAGCAAGTCGTTGAGTAAAACTGATATTTCACGACTGGGTGGAGAGTGATAACTGATACCATTCACGCAAACAAGGAAGAAAAGAGGAGGCCAATTGGGGAAAAAGGACGAATTCAGGGTTGGACATGTTGCAACTGAGGTACCTATGAGATCTCCATGTGAACAGGTCATTTAATGCTCATGAAAGATAACAGATCTCACAGAAAGTCATAGGAGTCTTCACTATACAGATAAGGTGACCACATAAAATAACAACAGCTAACAGGACTTCAAGATGGAATCAAGATTGCTGGGAGAAATATCAATAATCTCAGATATGCAGATGACACCACCCTTATGGCAGAAAGTGAAGAGGAACTCAAAAGCCTCTTGATGAAAGTGAAAGAGGAGAGTGAAAAGGTTGGTTTGAAGCTCAACATTCAGAAAACAAAGATCATGGCATCTGGTCCCATCACTTCATGGGAAATAGATGGGGAAACAGTGGAAACAGTGTCAGACTTTGTTTTTTTGGGCTCCAAAATCACTGCAGATGCTGATTGCAGCCATGAAATTAAAAAACGCTTACTCCTTGGAAGGAAAGTTATGACCAACCTAGATAGTATATTGAAAAGCAGAGCCATTACTTTGCCAACAAAGGTCCGTCTAGTCAAGGCTATGGTTTTTCCCGTGGTCACGTATGGATGTGAGAGTTGGACTGAGAAGAAAGCTGATCGCCGAAGAATCGATGCTTTTGAACTGTGGTGTTGGAGAAGACTCTTGAGAGTCCCTTGTACCACAAGGAGATCCAACCAGTCCATTCTAAGGGAGATCGATCCTGGGTGTTCACTGGAAGGACTGATGCTAAAGCTGAAACTCCAATACTTTGGCCACCTCATGTGAAGAGTTGACTCACTGGAAAAGACTCTGATGCTGGGAAAGGTTGGGGGCGGGAGGAGAAGGGGATGACCGAGAATGAGATGGCTGGATGGCATCACCAACTCTGTGGACATGAGTTTGAGTGAACTCCGGGAGTTGGTGATGGACAGGGAGGCCTGGCGTGCTGTGATTCATGGGGTCGTGGAGAGTCGGACACAACTGAGCGACTGAACTGAACTGAACTGAACTGAACAGGACTTCAAGTGCTCGGCATGTTCCAAATACTCTGCATAAAGTTTAGCTCTTATAATCTTCCCTATAACTACATGAGGTAGGATTTCCTATTATTAACCCCATTTTACAGGACAAGGAAGCCAGAGAGGCACAGAGAGTTTACATAATTCATTTTGAGGCACAGAGAGGTTACATAATTCATTGTCCAAATTCATACCAGTAAGTGGTAGAGTTGAGATTTGAACTCAGATAAATTACCTAACCAAAAATTCATACACAAAGAATATAATGTGACAGGTTACGCAGACAGGGGGTCTGAATATTTATGGGAGAAATTCCATGAAATTCTAAAAAATCAAATCCCATTTAACTATATAATGAGAGCAATTTTTACAATAGAAGTAAAGTGGATGAATTTTGTGCTGTTTAGAAAATCTACAACTCATGGTCACTGCTTTTGTAGTAGTGGTTGAAGCTGTAGGAATCACTGTTTTTGCCAAGGAAGAATGTGAGGGTGGGGAGAAAAGATAGCCCAAAAGAGAACCTGGAGAACACTGATACTCAAGAGGTGACTGAAGGTAGAAGGTCAGTAGATAAGACCAAAAACCAGAAGAGAGGGACATGCCAGAAGCCAAAGGAAGAAAACATCAAAGAGGAATTGGTCAGTAGGAAGAGTTCATATAAAATAAAGCCTGAAAAAGTTTCCAGTGACTTTCCCAAGCACTGCTGGTCCTTGTCAGAACAGTTTTCATGGAACAGAGGATGAGGGAGCCAGAAGGTTGTGGAGTGAGAAATGTACAGCAAGAGTGTAGAAAAGTCTCCCAGAAATTTGGTGGTGAGGAAAAAGTTATTCTGGGCATAAATAGTCTTAAATATTAACACATAGATAGAAAAAAGCCACTCTTATCTCTTTGAGGAAATGGGTCACTGGGATTCCTGAGGACTAGTCTACAGCTTTTCTCTAAGAACCAGCATGACAGCAGCTCAAATGCTTGAACAAGGACTTCACTGAAACCATGACATTTTGAATCTCAAAAAATCCAGGCATTATAAAATTACTATACATTCAACATTAATGATTTACCTTGTGAGAAATGACAAGGAGGATCATGACATCAATTTGGCACTTTGCTGAGGTAGGAATTTTAACTGTGTGCCTGGTGCTGCTAAGAGGCGGTCCATCTCTTAGCTGGTTTGTGAACCCAGCAGACAGACCAGAATCCTCTCCCACCCCCTGTCACATGAAGTCTTTAAAGGTGTTTTGTTTTGCTTTTTGGTGAAGATATGGCCATCAAATGAGAGACAAACCTCAAAAAGGAAGTTTTCTTAGTGTACAGGTGATGTCCAGACGGGTATGTGTCTAAATGCAAATAGAATTTAGGAGACAACTCTTGTGGCTCAGTGGGTAAAGAACCCACCTACAATGCAGGAGACCTGGGTTCGGTCTCTGGATTGGGAAGATCCCCTGGAGAAGGAAATGGCAATCCATTCCAGTATTCTTGCCTGGGAAATCCCATGGATAGAGGGGCCTGGTGGGCTACAGTCAATGGGTCACAAAGAGTCAGACACGACTGAGAAGGAATTTTCCAGAAGAAATCTGAACCCACTTTCATGATTTTGACTTCTTGACAGTTACAGGAATGTTTCCCTTATGGATGTCAGAGGTGTCTGGACCAAGTAAGTAGGGTGACCACACACCTGGGTTGTCTGGGTTACTCCTGACAGACTTCTGTTAGGCTAGCATAACATTTAATAGTCCTAGTTTGTATGATAAATTATCAGGTCATGATACAGACAACACCATGATGAACTCAACTAGATTACAGGGAAGGAAAGAGGGGTAGACAGAGGGTATCAGGGAAGATTCTGAAGGTGCAGGCTTGAAGAAGACAGGTTTTCAACAGGGGAGAGAAGGGAGAGAAGGCATCCTGATTGGGACATGATAAAAGCACAGAACTGCTGGCCTCACAGAAACCAAATACCTTGAATTCTCCCTCAAACCATGCTCCTGTAAAAACCAATCAAACCCAAAGAAGATAAAATGAAAAGCAGAATGCAATTAACATCTTCTAAGAGACCGAATGCCTTCATTTCAGCTATCTAGTTCTGACCATTTGAAAGTTATTTGTTAATATTTGTATATTTTTATTAAGTTTTTTTTCTGTGGAGAATACTACTGAGCACTTATATTGCATCACGATGTCATTCAAAACAACTTCTTCAACCCGTTCTTAGATTCCAATCTTTTAGAATTTGTAGGAATTATAGTTCTCCTATCTAGCTGAAGAGGGATTTGGATGAAGGAGATAATTTAAACCATAGAGTGTTTGAAGTTTTCTTCCCCATTGTCATTATAAGAATTATATTTAATATTTATATAACACACCTTGTTGGGAAAACAACTCTCTCCACATAAATGGAGAAAAAATGCTGCAGATATTTCATTATGTCCGTTGTTTATTCTTTCTAAAACTCCAACAGTATCAGTTCAGTTCAGTTCAGTTCAGTCGCTCAGTCGTGTCCGACTCTCCGCGACCCCATGAATCACAGCACGCCAGGCCTCCCTGTCCATCACCAACTCCCGGAGTACACTCAAACTCATGTCCACAGAGTCGGTGATGCCATCCAGCCATCTCATTCTCCGTCGTCCCCTTCTCCTCCCGCCCCCAACCTTTCCCAGCATCAGAGTCTTTTCCAGTGAGTCAACTCGTCGCATGAGGTGGCCAAAGTATTGCAGCTTCAGCTTTAGCATCAGTCCCTCCAATGAACATCCAGGATTGATCTCCTCTAGAATGGACTGGTTGGATCTCCTTGCAGTATAAGGGACTCTCAAGAGTCTTCTCCAACACCGCAGTTCAAAAGCATCAATTCTTCGGCGATCAGCTTTCTTCACAGTCCAACTCTCACATCCATACATGACCACGGGAAAAACCATAGCCTTGACTAGACGGACCTTGGTTGGCAAAGTAATGTCTCTGCTTTTTAATATACTATCAAGGTTGGTCATAACTTTCCTTCCAAGGAGCAAGTGTCTTTTAATTTCATGGCTGCAATCACCATCTGCAGTGATTTTGGGCTCATCTTCCTCAAAATTAATCCTGATGATCACTAAATGTTCTTCACTTTCTTGAGTCCTGACTGCTTAACGCTACTTTTTTTTTCTTCTTTTTCTTTAGTTATACATTGATGAATTTTAAGCCTTTTTGGACGAGGACATCTGCAAGGCACATCAGAAATTCTCTTAGTACAGAATATCTGGTGATATCTCAGTACACAAAAAGACATTATAACATATATGATCATATGTAAGACATTGGTTATAGACCTTTAGCACAGTGAAAACCAAACTTTGTTCTCTTAAGTAACACTAGAATAAAAATAGACTCAACTCTATTATTTCTATATAGTCTGACCTTCTTTTAATTTCCATGATATATTACTATTGCTTACTCATATTGGAGAATATTAGAGATACCGTTGACAGAGGGGGAGAGGGGAGAGAGGGGAGGGGAGAGAGGAGTTCTCCAGAGATTCATGTTAGGAGGTTGAAAATGTGAAGGGAAGGGAAGGGAAGGGAGAGAGGAGGGAGGAGAGGGGAGAGAGAGGGGAGAGGGACAGGGGAGACTTAGGACTTTGATTCTACTTGGGATAGCAATATGCCTTGCCTAGAAACACATTTCCCATGCGTGCTCAGTCACTCAGTCTTGTCTAACTCTTTGTGACCTCATGGACTATAGCCCACCAGGCTCCTCTGTCCAGAGGATTCTCAAGGCAAGAATACTGAGTGGGTTGCCATTTCCTATTCCAGGTGATTTTCCCAACCCAGGGATCAAACCCATGTCTCCAACACTGGCAGCAAATTCTTTACCTCTATGTCAAACCACATTTCCCAACTTCTCTTATAGGCAAAAGGAATAGTGATGTGACCTCATTCTGGCCAACGAGATAAGTGAAAGTCATCTGGTGAGGCATCTAGGAAAAGCTATCGTTCTTGTGTTAAAGGAAACACGCTCAGCTAGCAAACACTTTTTGCTTCTTGCCTTTCCCTTTCTTCCTACTAGACTGCAGATGTAAGAACAGAGATAGTGCTGTTATCTTGGACCATGAAGCAAAGGGCATGATGATGTGCAAAAGATGATGAATGGAAAGAGTCTGATAGCACTGCAGATTTTCTTTGCCAACTTTGAAATACCTTCCAGTTGAATTTTTTTGGCCAAAGAATGACACCACCCTTATGGCAGAAAGTGAAGAGGAACTAAAAAGCCTCTTGATGAAAGTGAAAGAGGAGAATGAAAAAGTTGGCTTGAAGCTCAACATTCAGAAATCAAAGATCATGGCATCTGGTCCCATCACTTCATGGGAAATAGATGGGGAAACAGTGGAAACAGTATCAGACTTTTATGTTTTTGGGCTCCAAAATCACTGCAGATGCTGACTGCAGCCATGAAATTAAAAGACTCTTACTCCTTGGAAGGAAAGTTATGACCAACCTAGATAGCATATTAAAAAGCAGAGACATTATTTTGCCAACCAAGGTCCGTCTAGTCAAGGCTATGGTTTTTCCCGTGGTCATGTGTGGATGTGAGAGTTGGACTGTGAAGAAAGCTGATTGCTGAAGAATTGATGCTTTTGAACTGTGGTGTTGGAGAAGACTCTTGAGAGTCCCTTGGACTGCAAGGAGATCCAACCAGTCCATTCTAAAGGAGATCTATCTTGGGTGTTCATTGGAAGGACTGATGCTAAAGCTGAAACTCCAGTACTTTGGCCACCTCATGCGACGAGTTGACCCACTGGAAAAGACTCTGATGCTGGGAAAGGTTGGGGGCGGGAGGAGACGGGGACGACAGATAATGAGATGGTTGGATGGCATCACCGACTCGATGGACTTGAGTTTGAGTGAACTCTGGGAGTTGGTGATGGACAGGGAGGCCTGGCGTGCTGTGATTCATGGGGTTACAGAGTCGGACACAACTGAGTGACTGAACTGAACTGAACTGAAAGAAAAATAAGCCTTTAGTTATTCAATCTGCTATTGTAATGGACTTTTGTTATACTGTGTTATGGGCTGATAAACTCATTATTGATAAATCAGATAATCATCCAATTTTAGTAACACTGTCTTTCCTTCTTTGAGACACATTCTTAGTGCCTGAGAGGAGTTGTGAAGATTAAATGAGTTAGTACAAGTGAGCTGTCTGGCATAGAGACTAGTATTTAGTAATTGTTGGCTACCATTAGAGTAAGTGGGTATAAGTTCCAAGGAAATCTCAAGTCCTTCTCAGTATTTTAATCTAGGAAAAATTAGGTGACAGTAATTATAATTAGTCTTTTTAGAATTAGGCAATTCTTATCAGACTTACTAGAATGTTTCTGTTGGTAGTAGCAAATAACTCATTTTTAATGATAAAAATTATTTTATGCTCTGTTCAACACTTGATTTAAGGTGGCCTGTAGCTGAAAAACATGCAATAAAATAATCAAAGATAAAAATATATATCAGGGGAATTAATATTAAAATAGGAAGTAAGGAC